>NC_088234.1:22990718-23590718 GCF_036934945.1 Oncorhynchus masou masou | reverse complement strand
TTATCCACCCGGGATAGCAGACATCACAGAGACACCAACAGCCATTAAAGTTAACATATGACAACATAAAGACAGAATTCATTATTTATTTTTGAACTAAATGTATATTTTTGTTGTTTCAGCACTCCTGCGGAAACTTTTCATAATGAACAGATCTCGGGATCCAAAAAAGAGATCATTCTGATAAGATGTCCTTGGTCGCGACAATGACAATCTTTCATCTTCACAGAGGAGCGCTCTTGGTAGGAACAACTGGAAGCAAGGAGCTTGTTAATTTGGCAAGCCCTGTGCGTATCAGGCATTCTTTTCCATCTTCATCTTTAGCTACGTGACTGACACCCTATATTTCTCCTCCATGTTGTGTCCCCCAATGCGTCCTGCCGGTGTTTATCCTTAGTTCGTTAGAAAACAAAATGGCCGCCTTTTGCTCTGCAAATAATTTCCTGGGCCTTTTTCTTTTTTTTAGGCTGTCTGTGATGTACTTAGGTAGGCTGGTGTCAAAGAAAAACCTCTCGATCTGACTGAGTCTTGTCTTCGGGAAGAAACTGATCCAAGCCTCTCACTCTCCCACACTCCCCCTCTCTCCCTTATTACCTTTAACGCTTACAAGCTACTCATGCTCTTGTCAGCGAGGCGATCAAAGTGGAAAGTGGTGAGCGTTTGAAATGAGAGGCCAGTCGAAATACGCAATTGAAATATTCTGTGTGAGCTTGTCTAAATATAATGTTCACAGGGAACCGAGAATGCTTAGATGCGTTAGTATTACGTTCTCATTACGTGTCTGAGTATTAGGTTTCGGTTACATGTATAAAAGTGACATCCTCTGCAGTTGTGACGTGTGAAGCTATTTATAGCTTTTCATTTCCCACACAGCAATACAATTTTTTCCATTTGATGCATGTAAGTAGATAGCATTTTCGTTTTGCTTGTCTCAAACATGGATGGAAACAAATGATTTCTGTGATGTGGCGAGCATATCTACCTGGCAGCCTGAGATATTTAAGATACAAGGTTCTTGAACCAGCTTGATAAATATTGTTTCCGTGAACATTACATCACTTTGTCAAAAGGACATGTTTGTTGTTATTGCTATGGTTTTATTGCATTTATGATACCAGGCTCCTATTCTCCTTATAAAGACACAATGTATCTTTATCAAATCATGACAGCCACCCCAGAGGTAGGTATGAGATCCTCTGGAAAGGGAAGCTCTGTTTGGTTAGCTAGATCTTCAACTTGTATGTTATGATATATGGCTAACACAAAATAAAATAAACTATTTTGCTAAATTATTATCTGGACTTGGTCCAAATATTTCATTAACAACTTCAGTCTAGCTTGTACTGGCATCCTCCCTAAATCTCCCTTGAAAAGATGTCAAATGCTAAAAAGATCAAGCATAATAACAAAACTGGGGACGGAATTCTTGCTCAGGTGTTGACGGAACCAATATCCCTGAGCTTCTCAGAAGGGAGCAGCCATCAATAAAAATGGGGAGTGGGATGTATTTTCAGCCATCCCTAGGCGAGAGGGCATCCCTTAAAGGGCTTGCTCATCTGCGTGCCAGCCTGCCTGTCTGTCACCTTTCTCAGGTGTGTCAGAACAAAGTGGCAACCGTCTGGCATTCTGACTCCTTATAGGCTTCATTACATTAGACATAGGGCCCATTTCAGTGCTGACATGGCTCGCTGTCACTACTGAATCGCATTGACATTCACAAAGTCTTTCTCCACTGAGGCCCGGCAGACTACGTGTGTGTGTGTGTGTGTGTGTGTGTGTGTGTGTGTGTGTGTGTGTGTGTGTGTGTGTGTGTGTGTGTGTGTGTGTGTGTGTGTGTGTGTGTGTGTGTGTGTGTGTGTGTGTGTGTGTGTGTTTGTGTTTGTGTTAGAGAGAGAGAGAAGGCAGAGTCAGGGACGCGTTAAATGTCTGTTATAGTCTTGGATGGTATACCGTATATATTGTATACTAGGGTATTTGGAAAAATCCATGGGATGTTTTTCAATGCCGTCAATAACGTTTAAACAATTTCTTTGAAATGTTTTAATAAATCGGAATATTTGTAGGTACTTTTAAGTAAATACCTGCAGTCAACTTGTGCAATACGTTAAGAGATAAAGAACATTGTGTTTTCATTTCACCTGTCACATGACAATACTGAACAAATACGCAACATGCAACAATTTCAAAGATTTTACTGAGTTACAGTTCATAAAAGTAAATCAGTCAATTTAAATAAAATCATTAGGCCCTAATCTATGGATTTCACATGAATGGGCAGGACGGCAGCCGTGGGTGGGCCTGGTAGGGCATAGGTCCACACACTTGGCAGCCAGGCCCAACCAATAAGAATGAGTTTTTCCAAACAAACGGGCTTATTACAGACAGAAATGCACCTCAGCACCACCCCTCAGATGATCCTTCAGGTGATGAAGCCGAATGTGGAGGTCCTGGGCTGGCGTGGTTACATGTGGTCCACAGTTGCTTTGAGGCCTGTTCAGACGTAGTGCCAAATGATCTAAAATGACGTTCGAAGGCAGCTAATGGTAGAGAAATGAACATACAATTCTATGGCAACAGCGAAAACAGGTGCTTAGAATGTGTTGCACCTTTTTTACAAAAGTACTCAGACCTTTTACTATGAGACTTGAACTTCAGCCCAGGTGCATCCTGTTTCCATTGATCATCCTTGAGATACTTCCACAACTTGATTGGAGTCCACCTGTGATAAATTCAATTGATTTGACATGCTTTGAATAGAAACACACCTGTCTATATTAGGTCCCACAGTTGACAGCGCATGTCAGAGCAAAAACGAAACCATGAGGTCAGAAGAATTGTCCGTAGAGCTCCGAAACAGGTTTGTATCAAGGCACAGATCTGGGGAAGGAAACCATGATCACAAATTCTACATCCACAAAGACATCTGCTGAATATGTGTATGCAATTGTATTTATTTGAAAATATTTATGCAACTTTGAAGGTCCCCAAGAACACAGTGGTCTCCATCATTCTTCAATGGAATAAGTTTGGAACCACCAAGACTCTTCCTAGAGCTGTCCGCCCAGCCAAACTGAGCAATCGGGGGAGAAGGGCCTTGGTCAGGGAGGTGACCAATAACCCGATGGTCACTTTGACAGAGCTCCAGAGTTCCTCTGTTGAGATGGGACAACCTTCCAGAAGGACAACCATCTCTGCAGCACTCCACCAATTAGGACGTTATGGTAGAGTGGCCAGACGGACACCACTTCTCAGTAAAAGGAACATGACAACCTGCTTGAGTTCGCCAAAAGGCACCTAAAGGACTCTCAGACTATGAGAAACAATCATTTCTGGTCTGATGAAACCAAAATTGAAATTCTTGGCCTGAATGCCAAGCATCACGTCTGGGGGAAACATGGCACCATCCCTACGGTGAAGCATGGTGGTGGCAGCATCATGCTGTGGGGATGTTTTTAAGTGGCAAAGACTGGGAGACTAGTCAGGATCGAGGGAAAGATGAACAGAGCAAAGTATAGAGAGATCCTTGATGAAAACCTGCTCCAGAACACTCAAGACATCAGACTGGGGACAATGACCCTAAGCACACAGCCAAGACAATGCAGGAGTGGCTTCGGGACTGAATGTCCTTGAGTGGCCCAGCCAGATCCCAGACTTGAACCCAATTGAACATCTCTGGAAAGACCTGAAAATAGCTGTGCAGCAACGCTCCCCATCCAACCTGACAGAGCTTGAAAGCATCTACAGTGAAGAATGGGACAAACTCCCCAAATATAGGTGTGCCAAGCTTGTAGCGTCATACCCAAGAAGACAAAAGGCTGTAATCATTGCCAAAGGCGCTTCAACAAAATACTGAGTAAAGGATCTGAATAGTTATGTAAATGATCACATTTATTTCATTTTTTTTAACATTTTATATATTTGTTAACTATTCAAAAAAGTATTGTGTGTAAATTGATGAGGAGAAAAAACAATTTAATACATTTTAGAATAAGGCTGTAACGTAACAAAATGTGGGTAAAGTAAAGTGGTCTGAAAACTTTCTGAATGCTCTGTGTATACAAAAGTATGTGGACACCCTTTAAATGAGTGGATTCAGCTATTTCAGCCACACCTGTTGCTGACAAGTGTACAAAATTGAGCACACAGCCATGCAATCTCCAAAGACAAACATTGGCAGCAGAAGGGTCTTACCGTAGAGCTCAGTGACTTTCAACGTGGCAGCGTCATAAGATGCCACCTTTCCAACAAGTCAGTTCATCAAATTGCTGCCCTGCTAGAGCTTCTGTAAATGCTGTTATTGTGAAGTAGAAACCGCTAAGAGCAAGCGGTAGGCCACAAAAGCTCACAGAACTGGACCATCGAGTGCTGAAGCATGTAGCGCGTAACAATCGTCTGTCCTCGATTGCAACACTCACTACAGAGTCCCAAACTGCCTCTGGAAGCAACGTCAGCACAATAATTGTAAATGGGGAGCTTCATGAAATGGGTTTCCATGGCCGAGCAGCTGCACAGAGAACACGTTTCCACTGCAAGCCTAAGATCAACAAGCGCAATGTCAAGCGTTTTGCTGGAGTGGTGTAAAGCTCGCTGCCATTGGTCTCTGGAGCAGTGGAAACGTGTTCTCTGGAGTGATGAATCATGCTTCACCATCTGGCAGTCTGATGGATGAATCTGGGTTTGGCAGATGCCAGGAAAACACTACCTGCCCGAATGCATAGTGCCAACTGTAAAGTTTGATGGAGGTATTCCATGGTTTACGTCCTGTGAAGGGAAATCTTAACGCTACAGCATGCCATTCTAGATGATTCTGTGCTTCCAACTTTGTGGCAACAGTTTGGAGAAGGCCCTTTTCTGTTTCAGCATGACAATGCCACCGTGCACAAAGCGAGGTCCATATTGAAATGGTTTGTCGAGATCAGTGTGGAAGAACTTGACTGGCCTGCACCAAGCTCTGACCTCAACCCCATCGAATACCTTTGGGATGACTTGGAACGCCGACTGCAAGCCAGACCTAATCACCCAACATCAGTGCCTGAGTTCACTAATTCTCATGTGGCTGAATAGAAGCAAGCAATGTTCCAACATCTAGTGGAAAGTGGAAGAATGATATGTTTGACGAGCAGGCGTCCACATTCTTTTGGTCATGTAATGTATCTTAGAACTATTACGTTAACGGTCTAAAGTGTGCTAAAATCTCTGCAGTTGTACATTTGGTTTGCTAATTTTGTAGCTAGTGAGGGCATTTTCTGTTAAACCTTACTAATGCTTGTGTACTAAGATATCATTCTTTAAGCCTAGTCTTTGGGCTTGAGATTGTTAAAGAAACAAACTTATATAAGATAGAAAAGTGTGTGTGTGTAGAATGACCCCATGACGTCTGGGTGCTCAGCCAAGACCTGACAGAAACTAACTGGTTCCTCTTAGCTTAACTGGAGACAGAGCACAGTGTTATATTCTGCACACCAGTGATAGAGCTGTTGTTCTGTTTGGAACCTGTTTCTGGCCAAAAGGTTCATGTTTTGTGTGTGTGCGTGTGTGTGTGTGTGTGTGTGTGTGTGTGCGCGTGCGTGCGTGCGTGCGTGCGTAGGACATATAGTATTTGGGCCGACAGTCAAAGGTGCTTGCTCGCCCAACTTGGGGGAACCGTTGAGCTACTGTTAGAGGAAGTATGTCTGGAGTGACTTCCTGTCACTTTGGCACCTATTGTCCTCACTCAGTTGCGACAGACTGAGACAACCTTTTCATTATAGTCTGTACCCCGTAACCCAGGTTTGTCTCTCCTTCTGTACACACATACACACACATAAGATCATGTGTTTTGCAGATGCTTGCATAAGATAGCTTGACTATATAAGGCTTCTGTACTCTTTGTGCGGGGGGCTCTCACTCAATTCACTTTGTGGGTGGTGCAACCAGCCCTCTAATTGCAATAAGTTTGTAAAAGTAATACCTTGATTGATAATTGACCTTGCATCTCCTCATTATAAATTAAAGGTAGAATTTCCACCACACTAGTGAGTTATCTATCTAAGTGGTTAGCTTCTTCCAAAATCAAGCTTTCGCTTGGTAACAGCAGAGTATCCCCTCCTGGATCAAGAGCCTTGTTGTGGGTGTGCAGCAAACTGTGAGTAGCATGTTTAAGTTACTTTTATTGTTTAGGTCACAAACTGTATGAAATGTTTGCAATGCGCTCGTTAGCATTTAGTTAGCATTCTCTATGGGATTTCACAAGTACTTGTTAGCATTGCAAACCTTCGAGAGTACCTTACAGAGTATCAGTGGGGCTTGAAAACAGCACTGTGTTCAGTGCCAGTATTACGGACATGGTCAGCATGAAGGTATGACAATCTGGAATCTGCCCAAGCCTAGTCTGCAATGAGGAATACTGAAACAGCGAAAGTTCAGATGGATTAGGAATGTTCAAACACTTCTTTAGACATAATTGCGAGATTTTTGCAAATTCCCAATTGGTAGTGAGAGGCATGGGTGACATATCAAGCGCTAGACAATTGTGTGGCCCAGTAAATGCAAAAGCATGCAACAATTAATCCATTATGTATGGCCTCTCTCTCGGGATGGCAAAGTGCAACTTGGTCAGAATACCAGCAGCTCTGCTACGCTCCACTCCCACCGCCTTGTCTCACTACTGACTGTACATGAGAGCCATGTTGCCACATTGAAACCAAACATCCTTGAAATAAATACAACCAATCTTAATAATACAGCTGCAAACATAGTAAATTACAAAAAATCAAAATGCTAGAAAATTAGTTGGGGTGTGGGTCATATAGCTAGTCAATTCAAATGTTACAGTAACACTGGTACAAGGAATTGAGTGACAGAAAAGCTGACTCCCTTACAAAACGCCATTTCATTTTACTACCTATCTTGATCAATATGTTCCTTGTGGAGGTTTGATTATTGAGGAAAACAGTGAGTCTAGGATCTTCAGAAAAGTTATGAAATGACAGGTACAGCAGGGGGCTTTCACATGGCACAGAGACACAGACAGAAGCATCAGGCAGAAATGCACAGCACATCACACCTCGTGTGCTTGGTGACGGTGTGAAAAACTGTTTTCGGCAGGTGCTAACAGGCCCACGTCAGGCCGCTGAACACTGCATTAAACACTCATTACTGAGCAGCAAGGTCTGGAATTGCTACCCCCCGGGGCCAAATGTCTTCAATTAACTGCTCGTCCGATGTACTGTGTGTGTTCAGCAGGGTCCCTGTCGAGTGTATGGCTTCTGTGCAGTCACGCAAGGACACAGAGCCACACAGACACTCAAGGTATTGATGTCAATAAGATACAGAACATGTTAACACACACAAAGTTCTCTGCGGAAGGAAAACATGACACTCATTTTCTTCAGACAAACACAGAACACTACACATGACTACTCATTGAGATAATTGTATCTTCAACTTTCATGGTCTCAGGCCCTATTCAAAAGCCTACAATGTATTTTAAAAAGTCCAATCCTCTCCATGAATCACATATGATAAGGTTCACACTTCATATTTACATTACAGCACATCCAGACATGCTTAACCTGTTCCCCCGGGAACTCCTAATCCATGGGGGTCATAAAAATGAACCTCAAAGACACATTTCTAATGCTGTTCTCCTCTGAAACACACAGATGGGGTTGGAACAGTCTGAACTAGACACCAGACATTTATTCTGCTAAAGGGAAATGCATGAGAGATAAATGAAACAATTGTGTTGAGGGGGTCGTTATGTAGACAGAGGTGGTTAAGGACTCCCAAGAGTATCGTAATTCCACTGAATGACTCATCCATTGATATGCATATAGGTGCTTAACCATCGTCTCTTAAAAGGTCTGCTGCTATGTGATCTCGGCTAGATGTTTCGTATGTCAATGTTGAAACGTCATGCATGGGCACTGCTAGCGCGGAGACCGAATCCAGACAATAATTGGAGCTCATATCCACTGTGTCACTTGATTCAGTCCACAACCCTCCTAATGGGTGCAGACTCGCCAGAATGTTTCCCCAGAACAGTGGTAGTCATTTGGGTTGGCATTTATGAGGGTCCCTGGTTTAAATCCCACACACCCTGCTGTCCAGTTATGCCACATTGACGTCAGAAGTGGGATCCAAGTTATACCCAGTCCAAAAAGCCTCGTCATTGCTGTGCTGCCTATAATAATGACAATTTCACAGCACAAAACATGGCCCTTCATAGCTCAGCTGGGGGTTGTACAGAGTCAGGAATGGCCAAGTTAGTTTGGTTTTCAGTGGAAACACCTCCTGGTAAGTGAACTTGTCAGTCTGGTCAATAAAACAGGTGGACTCATGCCGTCCTCAATCTGTTCGCACACTCGGTTCACGCTCGGGTTTGCATGGAACTGCCAAGGAGGTATTAGCATGAACTGCAGACAACGCCACCCACGGTGAAGATGCGCTTCGTCACAGAACACTGAGGCGTGAGCCCCAGCGGCTCCAGTTAACGACCTCCGCCGCCAAATTGGCTGCCGTGGCGATGCATCAGAACAGGAACCCCACGTGAGATGCTTCCACTGAGAGAATAAAGTAAAATGCGAGACGCACGCAGCCAGACGTTCCGATACCTCCACCAGACATGTTGGGGATGAAGTAGTGGCTTAAGGACGTTCGGGAACATACAATCTCTTCAGATGTGTTCGTTGGGCAAATAACGTGCGGATTCTCAAGGCTCGCCAGAATCCTAGACAAATAGCTTTACCACTGTATCCAATGACAATATCTGACACTGACATTATTTCCTTGGGCTTTCAGTATATTCACATTGACAGTCTGTGGAGTGATGTGGACTGACTCCAAGCTGTGCCTGTCTCACTAGCATGTACTGTATTGTATTTTTTTGCTTCACTTAGCCCCCTTTGGAGTGTGTGTACATTAACAGGCAGGTGCCTGTGTTGTTGAACTACAGAGAAGAAGTTATTGTTGGCTCGCACACTGTCAGCTGTGACAGTGGAGTGGCCAAAACAGCTGTGGCCTACCCATCCCTCCTCCCCTCTTCTCCCTTCCATCCTTCCCCTCCCTTTCCGTCCCCCTCAGCCTCCAGGACATCAAAGGGAGTCTGTGTCATTGCCTCGGCGGGTTGGCGCAGCTCTGGGGCCATCTCTGGTTTAATACTGTATGAACGCCCCGCAGTGAAGCTGGAGAGCGTCGTCTCAATCTCCCTCTATCCCCCTCTCTTCCCCCTCTCTCTCTCTCTCTCTCTCTCTCGCTCTGTCTCTCGCTCTTCCTCTCTATCACTCTCACTCTTTTCCTCTCTCTCTCTCCCCCTCTCCCTTTCATTCTCTCGCTCTCTGAGATCACGAAGGCACAGATTGTGTAATAGCGACTAGCTGGCAACACTAGCCATGTGGGCTGGGGAAAGGGATGGATGAGAAACCTGCCACAGCTTTCTCAATTCTAATTGAGAGCTTTGATTGGATAGTTGTTGAGATATAGCAACATCCACAACAGATTAATGTGCACAGCAAACATTCAAAATGAATTGAACTAAAATGACTAAAATAGACTACGGCATCTGTAAAGATCCAAAGTAAAGCTCCTGAAGTGTGCACTGCTCAGAATTCTGTCATTTGTACACCATAACAAAACTAGCTGTCGCTTTGAAGTTCTACTTTCTTCTACAAGAGTTCTACTTTATATACTTGAGTCATCAAACTCTATCACTTTCTGTTCACTTTGTTCTGTACATCTTGCTTCAGGATCAAAGTTCCCCACTGCGAGACATTGTCCTCAGGGGGAGCTACCAGGACACTCACCCCAGTCAGGCACCTGCTGGGAAGATGGGACGCACCTGGGGTTCAATTCCCACAAAGAAATTATATGTGTGTGTGTGTGTGTGTGTGTGTGTGTGTGTGTGTGTGTGTGTGTGTGTGTGTGTGTGTGTGTGTGTGTGTGTGTGTGCAGGAAATACTCTCCCCAGTTTCTCAGAAAAGGCTGAGCTGCAATGCATAAGCGAGATTGAGAGGCCATCTACAAACCTCACTGAAAATGTGATGTTTATCCCACCAGGAAATGCTGCTTAAAGTGAGATAGACCATTTATTTTGATCCCTCCTTTCATCCTATCTCCTCTTCACTCTACTCCAGACAGTACAATTCACTCCCAAGAATAATCATTTCCTTTGTCACAATGGCAAAAATACAAACACATGGTGTGCCATATTATCGAACTGAACTGCCGGGAAGCACAGATAGGAGCCTGTCAAAGCTGTGAGGGCTGACACATAGTGTGTACATAGTGGGAAGAGTCAGGGGATAAATGATCAGTTGTTAGCAATTCCCTCCATGGGAGATACATGTTATTGTAAGGTATAGTAATCATACCTGACCCCAAGACAAATAAAATACCTTTGAATTGTAGGGCCCTACCAAAAAATGGCTATCCTTAAACACCCTAGTGAACAGATATGAAATTCCTTCCATAGGTGTACGGTTTGAAATGAATAGTCTTCTTCATCTGATTTGATGAAGATGATGGATACACATTGAGGATGTTGAAAAAGAAGTGAATGTAGTCAAAGGTGATTCCCATACCTATCCCTTATTCAGCACACGATTCAAGACCATCCCAAACTGCATAACAGCAGAGATATCTTTTTTTTGTTCCTGTGTCAGTGGGCCTCATTTTTGGGAGGGTTTAAGGAGACTGTGCGGTACTGAGACAAACATCTGTCTGTGAACTTTTCTGACACTGCTTCAGGTGATCGATGGCAAAATGTATGCTTGGCGACCGGTAGGAGAGAGGGGGTGTGGGAAAAAACTGTTCTCGGGACATATCTTCCCTAAATGAGATCTCTTACTTTTATCCTGGGAGTCTGAAACATTTTGAAATAATGAAGTCAGCCTACCCTTTCATTAATTACATTTCAACAACTACATAATTAAGCAGCGACTTTAATGAAATCTCACGCTTTGAGCTGCAAAGAAAGAGAGAGACGATATCTGCACTGTGATAACGAGGGAGAAAATGTTAATCTATAGGGGAGAAATGAACAAGGTGTTAAGAAAATTATTCTTTATTTTAATTTATGGGGAACGTGAAAGGTTCCTGTAGCTTGTAGGCAAATTAAATCCATTTAGAGAATAGTTCCTTTAATCTCCTATTATCTCAAGTGTAAAATAATTGCAGACTAACTTTAAGTTGATACTTCAACCTAAATAAGTACCGTTTCTTTTTAGTGAGCTCACAAATAAAAAATGATATACCCCCTATTGTGTCTATAGTTCTACTTACATCATCTGCTCCTCGGAGAATGAAGCACGTTTCTGCTGTCTTAATCTCCTATTCTGGTCTTTCTCTATCAATGTATTATTATATATGTCCCAGCCTGCTGTTATTCTATTATACAAACACTTAAAAACAAAAAGTAGCGTGTCTTAGACAAAGCCACACGTATCGTTGTCCTTATCATGTCCTGATCAATACATAACACTCTACTATACAGCATTTACAGCGCACACACAAGAGACATACATAGGTTACAATACAGGCGAAAGTTCATAGAGTTGTGTTGCAGTGAAATCCCAAGGCACTTTAGCCTTCCCTTTCCTATGGCTTAATCAGAATTCATGGCCAGTGGCAACGAGTGTAATCGGTTTGCATTAATATTGCGGTGCATAAGATCCCTGATTTTTTGGGCATTACATCAGCTTTGGCCTCATCTCTCTCTCCTCTGGCGCTGCTTAGCATCGATGTGAAGGGAACTGATGTGACGTCACCGGATGCAGTCGGGCAGCCTAGTCTCCATTTCATATCCCTGGATGCTCTGAATCCCAGGCAGCCTCCTCTCTATTTCATATCCCTGGATGCTCTGAATCCCAGGCAGCCTCCTCTCTATTTCATATCCCTGGATGCTCTGAATCCCAGGCAGCCTACTCTCCATTTCATATCCCTGGATGCTCTGAATCCCAGGCAGCCTCCTCTCTATTTCATATCCCTGGATGCTCTGAATCCCAGGCAGCCTCCTCTCTATTTCATATCCCTGGATGCTATGAATCCCACACAGCCTACTCTCTATTTCATATCCTTGGATGCTCTGAATCCCAGGCAGCCTACTCTCTATTTCATATCCTTGGATGCTCGGAATCCCAGGCAGCCTACTCTCCACTCCATATCTTTCGATGCTCTGAATCCCAGGTAGCCTACTCTCTATTTCATATCCTTGGATGCTCTGAATCCCAGGCAGCCTCCTCTCTATTTCATATCCTTGGATGCTCTGAATCCCAGGCAGCCTCCTCTCCATTTCATATCCCTGGATGCTCTGAATCCCAGGCAGCCTCCTCTCCATTTCATATCCCTGGATGCTCTGAACTCCAGGCAGCCTTCTCTCTATTTCATATCCCTGGATGCTCTGAATCCCACGCAGCCTACTCTCTATTTCATATCCTTGGATGCTCTGAATCCCAGGTAGCCTACTCTCTATTTCATATACTTGGATGCTCTGAATCCCAGGCAGCCTCCTCTCCATTTCATATCCCTGGATGCTCTGAATCCCAGGTAGCCTACTCTGTATTTCATATCCTTGGATGCTCTGAATCCCAGGCAGCCTCCTCTCTATTTCATATCCTTGGATGCTCTGAATCCCAGGGAGCCTCCTCTCCATTTCATATCCCTGGATGCTCTGAATCCCAGGCAGCCTCCTCTCCATTTCATATCCCTGGATGCTCTGAATCCCAGGCAGCCTCCTCTCCATTTCATATCCCTGGATGCTCTGAATCCCAGGCAGCCTCCTCTCTATTTCATATCCCTGGATGCTCTGAATCCCAGGCAGCCTCCTCTCCATTTCATATCCCTGGATGCTCTGAATCCCAGGCAGCCTAGTCTCCATTTCATATCCCTGGATGCTCTGAATCCCAGGCAGCCTCCTCTCCATTTCATATCCCTGGATGCTCTGAATCCCAGGCAGCCTCCTCTCCATTTCATATCCCTGGATGCTCTGAATCCCAGGCAGCCTCCTCTCCATTTCATATCCCTGGATGCTCTGAATCCCAGGCAGCCTAGTCTCCATTTCATATCCCTGGATGCTCTGAATCCCACGCAGCCTACTCTCCATTTCATATCCCTGGATGCTCTGAATCCCAGGCAGCCTCCTCTCTATTTCATATCCCTGGATGCTCTGAATCCCAGGCAGCCTACTCTCATTTCATATTCCTGGATGCTCTGAATCCCAGGCAGCCTCCTCTCCATTTCATATCCCTGGATGCTCTGAATCCCAGGCAGCCTCATCTCTATTTCATATCCCTGGATGCTCTGAATCCCTGGCAGCCTACTCTCCATTTCATATCCCTGGATGCTCTGAATCCCAGGCAGCCTCATCTCTATTTCATATCCCTGGATGCTCTGAATCCCTGGCAGCCTACTCTCCATTTCATATCCCTGGATGCTCTGAATCCCAGGTAGCCTACTCTCTATTTCATATCCCTGGATGCTCTGAATCCCAGGGAGCCTACTCTCTATTTCATATCCTTGGATGCTCTGAATCCCAGGCAGCCTACTCTCTATTTATTATCCTTGGATGCTCGGAATCCCAGGCAGCCTACTCTCCATTTCATATCTTTCGATGCTCTGAATCCCAGGTAGCCAACTCTCTATTTCATATCCTTGGATGCTCTGAATCCCAGGCAGCCTACTCTCCATTTCATATCCCTGGATGCTCTGAATCCCAGGCAGCCTACTCTCTATTTCATATCCGTGGACGCTCTGAATCCCAGGCAGCCTACTCTCTATTTCATATCCCTGGATGCTCTGAATCCCAGGCAGCCTACTCTCTATTTCATATCCCTGGATGCTCTGAATCCCTGGCAGCCTACTCTCCATTTCATATCCCTGGATGCTCTGAATCCCAGGTAGCCTACTCTCTATTTCATATCCCTGGATGCTCTGAATCCCATGCAGCCTACTCTCTATTTCATATCCGTGGACGCTCTGAATCCCAGGCAGCCTCCTCTCTATTTCATATCCCTGGATGCTCTGAATCCCAGGCAGCCTACTCTCTATTTCATATCCCTGGATGCTCTGAATCCCAGGCAGCCTAGTCCTCATTTCATATCCCTGGATGCTCTGAATCCCAGGCAGCCTACTCTCTATTTCATATCCTTGGATGCTCTGAATCCCAGGCAGCCTACTTGTAGCGGTTTTCTTTTGGTGAAGGAGAGGTGGACCAAAACACAGCGTGGTGGTTATTCATAATAAAGAAACTATACATGACTAAACTAACAAAACAAGAAATGTGGAGAAAAAAACAGCCCTATCTGGTGCAAACACAGAGACAGGAACAATCACCCACAAAACCCAACACCAAACAGGCTACCTAAATATGGTTCCCAATCAGAGACAATGACTAACTCCTGCCTCTGATTGAGAACCCTATCAGGCCAGACATAGAAATAAACAAACAAGACATCCAACATAGAATGCCCACTCAGATCACACCCTGACCAAACAAAACATACAAAGCAAACTATGGTCAGGTTGTGACAGTACCCCCCCCCCCCCAAGGTGCTGACTCCGGCCGCAAAACCTGAACCTATTGGGGAGGGTCTGGGAGGGCATTTGTCCGAGGTGGCGGCTCTGGTGCTGGACGTGGCCCCCACTTCACCATAGTCTTAGTCGGCCACCTTGTCCGCTTCCGTGGCCTCCTAACCACGGCGACCCTACTAAATGACCCCACTGGACTGAGGGGCAGCTCGGGACAGAGGGGCAGCTCGGGACAGAGGGGCAGCTCGGGACAGAGGGGCGGCAGTTCGGGACAGAGGGGCGGCAGCTCGGGACAGATGGGCGGCAGCTCGGGACAGAGGGGCGGCAGCTCTGGACAGAGGGGCGGAAGCTCTGGACAGAGGGGCAGGGGCTCTGGGCTGAGGGGCTCTGGCGCCTCTGGGCTGACTGGCGGCACCTGGCTGACTGGCGGCACTGGCGGCCCCTGGCTGACTGGCGGCACTGGCGGCCTCTGGCTGACTGGCGGCACTGGCGGCCCCTGGCTGACTGGTGGCACTGGCGGCCCCTGGCTGACTGGCGAATCTGATAGCACTGGACAGACGGGAGACTCCGGCTGTGCTGTAGAGGAGGAAGGCTCCGACAGCGCTGAACAGGCGGGAGACTCCGGCAGCGCTGGAGAGGAGGAAGGCTCCGGCAGCGCTGGACAGGCGAGGCGCACTGTAGGCCTGATGCGTGGTGCTGGCACTGGTGGTACTGGGCCGAGGACACACACAGGAAGCCTGGTGCGGGGAGCTTCCACCGGAGGGCTGGTGCGTGGAGGTGGTACTGGATAGACCGGACCGTGCAGGCGCACTGGAGCTCTTGAGCACCGAGCCTGCCCAACCTTACCCGGTTGAATGCTCCCGGGCGACCTGCCAGTGCGGCGAGGTGGAATAGCCCGCACTGGGCTATGCAGGCGAACCGGGGACATCGTGCGCAAGGCTGGTGCCATGTAATCCGGCCGGTGCCATGTAATCCGGCCCAAGGAGATGCACTGGAGACCAGATGCGTAGAGCCGGCTTCATGGCACTTGGCTCAATGCTCACTCTAGCCCGGCCGATACGCGGAGCTGGTATGTACCGCACTGGGCTATGCACCCGCACTGGGGACACCGTGCGCTCCACAGCATAACACGGTGTCTGCCCGATCTCTCTCGCCCTCCGGTAAGCACAGGAAGTTGGCGCAGGTCTCCTACCTGGCTTCGCCATACTTCCTGTGTGCCTCCCCCAAGATATTTTAAGGGCTGACTCTCGGGCTTCCTACCGCGCCGCCGTGCTTGTTTGTCCAACTCCATTCTCCTGTAACCCTCTTCGCACTGCTCCAGCAGCGAATCCCAGGCGGGCTCCGGCACTCTCCCTGGCTCGACCGCCCACCTGTCTATTTCCTCCCAAGTCGTATACTCCAGACTTTGTAGCTCCTGCTGCCGCTGCCTGTCACCACGCCGCTTGGTCCTGTTGTCGTGGGTGATTCTGTAACGGTTTTCTTTTGGTGAAGGAGAGGTGGACCAAAACGCAGCGTGGTGGTTATTCATGGTACTTTAATAAAGACACTATACATGAATAAACTAACAAAACAAGAAATGTGGAGAAAAAAAACAGCCCTATCTGGTGCAAACACAGAGACAGGAACAATCACCCACAAAACCCAACACCAAACAGGCTACCTAAATATGGTTCCCAATCAGAGACAATGACTAACTCCTGCCTCTGATTGAGAACCCTATCAGGCCAGACATAGAAATAAACAAACAAGACATCTAACATAGAATGCCCACTCAGATCACACCCTGACCAAACAAAACATAGAAACATACAAAGCAAACTATGGTCAGGGTGTGACACTACTCTCTATTTCATATCCTTGGATGCTCTGAATCCCAGGCAGCCTACTCTCCATTTCATATCCCTGGATGCTCTGAATCCTTTGAAAATCCCCACTAGGCTTTTTTATTATCGCTGACTGGAAGCTTCGTCATTACTTACAGTTTAATATATAAAACATCATGTAGATGGAATATGAGTGTGAGGTGGGCGAAAGAAAAAGCCTAACCTGGCAAATTTCCGAACTTCCCAATTCCATTTTAGGCTCAGCGTTTCACATACGTGCTCCACTGTCACACATGCGGCTTAATCTGGGGGGATTGTCAAACCTCACATACATAATGACGGTGGATTTCCCTTGACATAAATCGACTGGTAATGTACTGTACATTGTGGGGCCGCAGATCACTCTTAATGCACCTTCTGCGCCAACATAAATGAGTGTTGTTTGATGTGAAACGTGAACTGGTGGAGGAAAGCCGGTGCACCAGTATGAGAGGATTAAGGGGTGAAGCTGAGTGCACACTCAGCACATTTTCCATTTTCAAGAGTTAAGCTCTCTTTCGGAGAATCACACTTTCATATTCCTCACTCACAATGGCAGCAGAAGATTGAGGTTGACTTTGAAAAATTACCCCCCCCCCACACACACACACAAAATAATTAAGGAACGGCTCCACATTTACACAGACTATGGACCAACCAACACCATGTGAATGTGAAGGATCCAAAGTTAATGAATTATGTGTGAGAGTCGTGGCTGTGAGTACGTTCCTCCAACCCCGTAGCCTGAACTCTTGACAGAGGAAGATTTGGAAGTCAGGCCTTAATGAAAGGAAGGTCAAGATGTAGAAAATGAGAATGCTTCTGAGAGAGTTCTTGGCATGGACCTGGTGATCTCAGGGGTACACGCTTCCATATGGATGTGCTCTGAGATGAGCGATGACCCCTGACTTCTAGCCTTGTCCAGCATTGCACTCAGTTATCCATTTCAAAGCCTGATGTAAAGGGAGACAACTTAAAACAGCATGGAAGGCCTGTGTAACGAAACCAGTTCAATTGGAAAAGGCAGAGGGTAAGAATAGGTTAACAACACTATATGGGGTAGGTTCCGGACCTTGGACAGCAAACACGAGACCATAGATTGTGAACGTAGAGTGTAAGGTGTGTACAAGGGGCTACTACAATGTATTGGGTAAATTCAGGACCTTGGACAGCAAACACAGAGTGTAAACTCCACAGAGGGTGACTTTTGGTTCAGCACCATGGACAGTGAATTCAGTGTGAACCCCATGTATGACGTTGTATGTTCAGGACCATGGATAGTGAATGTTGAGCTTAGCTCTGCATAGCAAGGGTGCCTACATTACATTGGGGTAGGTTCAGGACCATGGACAGTGTATGAGCTTCAACGCTCTCATTTCAAAATGCCCTTTTGCTGTACTGCAGTAAGACAGATTGGTCTGAAATGCAATGAGTGGTAACCCTACATTGTAATATAGAGAATATGGTTCAGCTTCACTTTAATTGAGAGAAATGAAGAGATACAGTCTGGCCAAAAACAAGTGCAATCTCAATTCTTCATTGTTGTATTAGACCAATCCCCCTTAATATACAGCGAGTCACACATGAATAAGACTATTCACTAACTGGCAAGACTAAACTCATTCAGGATTTGCTGCCAACTGACAACAAAACGGGGACACTGTGTCAAGTGGAATAGACACTATGTTGACTTTCCACTGACTGATACGGCTAATATTTGTCCTGTGGCGTCAAGGCGAGTCTGATGGCGATGACTCAGCCCATCCCCAGCATGTAGCACTCTGCTATTGTCTTGGGCCATTCACAGGCCTGCAGGGTGGTTCCTTGCATGGACTGGACTAATCCTACCCCAAAGAGAGAGACAGCACAAGAGAGCTCCATTTAAAGGCACATTACCCGAGAGGGAGTAATCGACATCTTCTTGTGCCTTTCTGTGCCTTTTTTCTCCCACAAACATGAGTGAAGGGGGCCCCAGGAGCTCAGGTTGTGACTGTCAGCTCGCCTGGCCCACAAAGCCTCTTTCCTTTCTACCCTCCCCGTCCACCCGCAAGTCATTTGTATTAATTTGGGAATGATTCATTCTAGCTCGCTTTACCTAACATTGTGAACGGATGTTAGGTAAAGTTGGAGAATGGCGTGCGGTGCTGTGCAATTCTGGTGGCTGTATAGAGACAAGAAGATGGAGGGACAGACAGAGAGAGCAAGGGGGAAGGAAAAAGAGATAGTGATATAAAGAAAGAGGAGGTAGATAGTAGGGTTGGGAATTGCCATCAATACAATATGTATAGCGATTCTCAAGATTCTACATGTATTGCGATTCAATACTGTGATTTTATTGCAACTCAATGTTGAGTTATATCACCGCCTGGTACGGTAACTGCACCGCCCGCAACCGCAGGGCTCTCCAGAGGTTGGTGCAATCTGCCCAAATCATCACCGTGGGCACACTGCCTGCCCTCCAGGACACCTACAGCACCTGATGTCACAGGAAGGCCAAGAAGATCATCAAGGACATCAATCACCAGAGCCTTGGCCTGTTCACCCCGCTATCATCCAGAAGGCGAGGTCAGTACAGGTGCATCACAGCTGGGACCGGGAGACTGAAAAACAGCTTCTATCTCAAGGCCATCAGACTGTTAAATAGCCATCACTAGCCAGCTCCCATCCGGTTACTCAACCCTGCACCTGCGAGGCTGCTGCCCTATATACATAGACATGGTGACTTTAGTAATGGAACACTAGACACTTTAATAATGTTTACATACTGCTTTACTCATCTCATATGTATGAATATACCGTATTCTATTCTACTGTATTTTAGTCGTATTCTATTCTACTGTATTTATTTATTAATTCCTTTCTTTTACTTTTAGATTTGTGTGTATTGTTGTGAATTGTTAGATATTACTGCACTGTTAGAGGTAATAGCACAAGCATTTCACTACACCCGCAATAACATCTGCTAAATATGAGAGAGAGAGAGAGAGAGAGAGAGAGAGAGAGAGAGAGAGAAATAAACAAACAGAGAACTGGTCTTGCATTTGGTGGTAGCGGTGGGATCCAGAACTGCAGGGGACACCGGGAGAAAGCAAGAGTCCTCTTCCACTTCCCCTGCTTTAATCGAATCACAAAATACAATCTCTTTGAATATCAACTGTGTTTCCCTGTTGATGCCAGCCTCCCTATTGACATCCATTTTTAAACCTCATGCATTATGTCGACGTATGTCTAAGCCAAATGAAGAGAGGAAATATTCATGGGGCCGAATCAAAAATCCTCGTTTCAAATGCCACGACTACAAGGGATATGAACAAAGGAGCGGCAATAAAAAGCCGGATGATATCGGCGCTCGAAGCAAAATAACCTCATAAAAAGCGAAGCGACTTAAAATGTGGGCCAGTGTGTTTATGAAGTAATGAGACACATCTGATGGAAATAAGAAAAAAAAAAAGAAAATGAAAGCCTTTGATTAAAAAGACATTGCCTTGTGATGATGACAGAGCCCAAATGTCACCCAAAGTTTAGTATGCGTCGAGGATTCTATATCCTGGGTTACATTCAGTAACATCCTGGTCCTAGGGACCCACAAGGTGTGCAGGCTTTTGTCCAAGCCCTGTACTAACCCACCGGATTCAACTAATCCTCAAGCCCCCCTTTATTGGTTGAGTGAGGTGTGTTATTACTGGGCCGGAACCAAAAGCCTCTACATCCATGTGGACTGAGACCAGAACGTGCATCGTATCAATTAAAAATCTTAGCGCCCTTTTCTCTGATTCACAAAGTCTCCCTGCTTTTGGGAGTGGAGAAAGAGAGACAGAGAAAGTGAGAGGATTTTCTCCATCACACACTGTGGCCCATCCATTACAGCGAATTAGTGGCAGAATTAGATGTGTTGTTGGTGTTATTATGCTCATATTATCCAGAATGCCAGATCATCCCCCAATGAGCTTGGTGGTCTTAGTGTGGGAGCGAGAGGGAGGGAGGCAGTATCGAGTATAGAAGGGACGGCTCCACCTGGCAAAAAACAGCTGGCTGGTACAATTACAGGTTCGGTTCAAGCAAGAGAGAGAGAATGCCAAGAAGGGAAGGAGGGATGGGGGGATTGTGGTGCTAATGTGTTTAGGCATGCAGCATTTCTCCCCTAATAATGAGGGAAAAACCAAGATGTTGAGCTTCCGCAGATTTTCCCCACGGAAAACTTGAATGTTTAAACCACGTCAGCGGCAAAAACAGCGGAACTCGAAATAATCGCCGCTGGTTCAGCAGCGGTCATCGTGGAATATTAATTGCAGGTCGGTAAGACCCAGGTTTCTGTTTTGGAAGGCACAGCTGCAGATGCATTTTTTTTGCCTTTCTCATTCGTCTGTTTGCTGTCTTTGGCAAAGTAATTTGAGGCCTCTTCTCACTTTATTGCGAAAAGTGTTGTTTTAAAAAACGCAATATTCATATATGCAAATATGCACCAAAGGGGATAATGATGTGATTTAACTGGCCTGGGTCTATTCTATGATTATGAACTGATCACTGTGTGTGTGTGTGTGTGTGTGTGTGTGTGTGTGTGTGTGTGTGTGTGTGTGTGTGTGTGTGTGTGTGTGTGTGTGTGTGTGTGTGTGTGTGTGTGTGTGTGTGTCAGCCAGCCAAAAGAAACAGAACCTACCATAATGAATATGATTCAACACAGCCACCTTTCTTGTCTTGCTGTATTTAATCAACCCAGCCTTCAAATAATGACTTTGTCACACACACCACAACATAATTTCTAGTTTGGTGTATGGAAAGGAACAATCTAGCTTAGTTATTCCTTGTAGCCACTGCCTATGTAGCCTTGGATATAGCCTTAGACTCTGGCTAGGTGTGACTGATGAGTACTTCGATTATTATAGAGCAATTGTGTCTAAAGGGATAGGCTGTGCATTTATGATTGGCCGTTCTCCAGAAGTGGCTAGACACTTCGTTTTTATGATAATACCATCATGGTCGTTTATTAACCTTCTCTCCGTGGTCGTGAATAACAATCACTATTCAAGGTGAAAAGGGACGGTTGATCGGAAATGGTATTCTAAGAACACTGCTTCTCAGAATCGGCCTTCAGACTGAGACACACAGCATGAAGGTACACAGGTGCATGTAGGTAACTCCCAAACGCTTGCAAGCACAAAACACACATCTGCACTAACATGGAAACACAAGTGTGCAGATATACACACATATCCTGTTTGTCTCGAGACCTATGCATCTACGTTATAAACTTTCATTCAAAAGCTAGGTTGTAGCAACCTCATAATGGGTATAGGGAAAATTTGAGTATCCTATTGACGTTACATTGAACTGGTGAAAGATATATGAATCACAAAGTAAGGCCATAGGCATTAAATAAAAATCGGCCTCCCTAATCTTAAAAGGCACGGACCGCCACTACCACACATCCCAACCTCTCCCCTAATAACTTTCCCTCACACCTCTATTCTCATTCCTGATAGACTACAGGAAACAACCCAAAGTACTGCCACATTGTGAAACATAAACAGCTAAAAGCTAATGGATGACACAGCAATAGCTTCTACTGACAATGGTTCTGTTCGTTAATTGGAATGCCAGGTGGTCTCGTAATTTCCCTGGGATTATCCCATCGACAGGGGCCTCCTTCAGGAGGAGGAGGCTGCCCGGGTGCCCCGATCGATGGTGGCCATCTTTTAACACTGATGGAGCAGGGAAGGAGCGCCCCGACTTGCCTAGCCTGCTATTTGCGAGCGACAGGCCCCCTCCGGAAAAATCAATGCTAATGACCTGTGAGCGCTTCCCCCCACACACACACACACAAACACACAGACACACACACAAACACACAGACAGACACACACAACCACATACACAGGAGAAATGCACACACACAACTTGGAGACACAGACTTGATGGATGTACACACACCAACCTGGTCTCAGAGCATTTCAAATAATTTTGTACGCAAATCAGACACTCCATTTAGTATGATATGTTAGGTTTCATATGGTATGTATTACTTTGTGAATGTCAATCATCCACTTCGTACAGTATGATATGTTATGAATTTGCAAAACATATAATATATTACGAATTTGGTAAACATATGATATGTTAGGAATTCCAATTTGGCTAACGTTAGCTAGGTGGCTAGGTGGTTAACCCTAACATTAGCTAGCTGGCTAACGTTAGCTAGGGTAGAGGTAAGGGGTTAGGATTAGGGTTAATGTTGGGAGTTAGGTTAAAGAGTTAAGAAAAGGGTTAACGAAAAGGTTTAAGGTTAGGGTTATGTTTATGGTGAGGGTGGGATGGGTTAGCTAACATGCTAAGCAGTTGAAAAGTTGCTAACTAGCTTCCAGTGGCTTGCAAAATAATTCACCCCCCTTGGTATTTTTCCTATTTTGTTGCCTTACAAACCTGGAATTAAAATGGATTTTTGTATCATTTCATTTACACAACATGCCTACCACTTTGAAGATGCAAAATAGTTTTTATTGTGAAACAAACAGGAAATAAGACAAAACAACTGAAAATCGAGAGTGCATAACTATTCACCCACCCAAACTCAATACTTTGTAGAGCCAACTTTTGCAGCAATTACAGCTGCAAGTATCTTGGGGTATGTCTCTATAAGCTTGGCACATCTAGCCACTGGGATGTTTGCTCATTCTTCAAGGCAAAACCGTTCCAGCTCCTTCAATTTGGATGGTGTCACGTTCTGACCTTAGTTCCTTTTGTTATGTCTTTGTTTTAGTATGGTCAGGGCGTGAGTTGGGTGGGTTGTCTATGTTAGTTTTTCTATGATTTGCCATTTCTGTGTTTGGCCTGGTATGGTACTCTATCAGAGGCAGCTGTCAATCGTTGTCCCTGATTGAGAACCATATTTAGGTAGCCTGTTTTCTATTGTGTTTTGTGGGTGATTGTTTTCTGTTTTCTGTGTCTGTGTGTTCCACACGGAACTGTTTCGGTTTTCGTTTCTGTCTTTCTATTTGTTATTTTGTATTTTCGTGTTGATTTTGTTCATTAAAAACATGACGAAAACATACTACGCTGCATATTGGTCCGATCTCTCATACTCCTCGTCAGAGGAGGACGAATCCTGTTACAGATGGGTTCCGCTGGTGTACAGCAATCTATAAGTCATACCACAGATTCTAAATTGGATTGAGGTCTGGGCTTTGACTAGGCCATTCCAAGACATTTTAATGTTCCCCTTAAACTACTTGAGTGTTGCTTTAGCAAGATGCTTAGGGTCATTGTCCTGCTGGAAGGTGAACCTCTATCCCAGTCTCAAATCTCTGGAAGACTGAAACAGTTTCCCTCAAGAATGTCCCTGTATTTAGTGCCATCCATCAGTCCTTCAATTCTGACCAGTTTCCCAGTCCCTGCCAATGAAAAACATTCCCACAGCATGATGATGCCACCACCATGCTTCACTGTGGGGATGCTGTTCTCGGGGTGATGAGAGGTGTTGGGTTTGCGCCAGACATAGTGTTTTCCTTGACGGCCCCCAAAGATCAATTTTAGTCTCATCTGACCAGAGTACCTTCTTCCATATGTTTGGGGAGTCTCCCACATGCCTTTTGGTGAACACCAAACGTGTTTGCTTATTGCTTATCTTTAAGCAATTACTTTTTCTGGCCACCCTTCTGTATAGCCCAGCTCTGTGGAGTGTACGGCTTAAAATGGTCCTATGGTAGGATACTCCAATCTCCACTGTGGAGCTTTGCGGCTCCTTCAGGGTTATCTTTGGTCTCTTTGTTGCCTCTGATTAATTCCCTCCTTGCATGGTCCGTGAGTTTTGGTGGGCGGCCCTCTCTTGGCAGGTTTGCTGTGGTGCCATATTCTTTCATTTTTTTTGTAATGGATTTAATGGTGCTCCATGGGATGTTCAAAGTTTCAGTTTAAGATATGTTTTATTGCACAAAAACATATTGTATTTCTCCACAACTTTGTCCCTGACATGTTTGGAGAGCTCCTAGGTATTCATAGTGCCGCTTGATTGGTGGTGCCAATTGCTTATGGTGTTGCAGACTCTGGGGCCTTTCAGAACAAGTGTATATATACTGAGACAATGTGACAGATCATATGACACTTTGATTGCACACAGGTGGACTTTATTTAACTAATTATGTGACTTCTGAAGGTAATTGGTTGCACCAGATCTTATTTAGGGGCTTCATAGCAAAGAGGGTGAATACATATATGCCCGCACCACTTTTCCATTTTTTATTTTGTACAATTTTTTGAAAGAAGTTCTTTTTTTCATTTCACTTCATTTCACACCAATTTGGACTATTTTGTGTATGTCCATTACATGAAATCAGATAAAAAAATATATTTAAATTACAGGTTGTAATGAAACAAAATAGGAAGAACTCCAAGGGGGGTGAATACTTTTGCAAGGCACTGTAAATGCTAAAGATGTCCGTGATTAGATTCAAATGCTCAACGTTTGGGTTGCTAGAAGTTAGAAGACCCATTCACCCCGACCAACCACCCTCTTTCGTTTTTTCCCTTAAGTAACCTTCTCTCTTATGTAACCATACCAAATTTAGCATATCATACTAATTTGAGTGTCCTGGATTTATATTTACTATGTTACGTCAAGTCTATGAGTCCAGGCTACACACACACACACACACACACACACACACACACACACACACACTCAAGAGAGAGGTCTGAGGGCTGGGTGTAAATGACTGAAGTCCAATTAAGCCAGTGTTAAGGAAGCTGTAGTGATTACGGTCTCCTGAGCACAGAATTGATTCCGGATGGCCTCAGCTGTCTCGTTACGCCCGCTAAGTATCTGCACCTATTTTTACTTATCTATTTGTTTATTTATCGCGCCTCTCAACGCTGCGGCTAATGCCGTGGGTTGACCTTTCCCCCTTTCCCTCCTCCTCTCCTCTCATTCTCCTCATCCCTCGCTCCCTGGATGGAAGAAAGAAGGGAGCGGTAAAAGGAAAGTATGACGAGGTGGGCGATACTATGCCCACCTCCTCTGTGGCAGTGACCATTTTCAGGAGGCGGAGATATGAATAGTAACTGTTCATATGGGGAGGCAGTGTAGCCTAGTGGTTAGAGCATTGGACTAGTAACTGGAAGGTTGCAAGTTCAAATCCCCGAGCTGACAAGGTACAAAATCTGTCGTTCTGCCCCTGAACAGGCAGTTAACCCACTGTTCCTAGGCCGTCATTGAAAATAAGAATTTGTTCTTAACTGACTTGCCTAGTAAAATAAAGGTAAAAAAATAAATAAAAAAATATGGTTCTATAGAAAGATTGATGGCGGATTGAAATGTGATTAACAGGGCTGTAGTGAATCATGTCAAGAGGTTCAAGTTCCTCTGTGTCCACATCACTAAGGATCTATCATTCTCCAAACACTCCAACACAGTCTTAAAGAGGGCATAACAGTGCCTCCTTCCCCTCATTAGGCAGAAAAGATTTGGCATGGGCCTTCAGATCCTCAAAAAGTTCTACAGCTGCACCATCATGACTGGCTGCATCACCGCTTTTTATGACAACTGGTTGCCATCTGACTGCAAGGTTTTCCAGAGGGTAGTGCGGATGGCCCAGTACATCACTGGGGCCGAGCTCCCTGCCATCCAGGACCTCTTTTGACCAGATGGTGTCAAAGGAAGGCTGTAAAAATTGGCAAAGGCTCCAGCCACCCAAATCATAGCCTGTTCTCTCTGATACCGGATGGTAAGCAGTACCGATGCCCCACGTCTGTACAAAACAGGACCCTGAACAGCTTCTACTCCCAAGAGTAAGTTAAATAGTTAACCAAATAGCTACCCAGACTATATGTATTACTCATTTTTGCACAAACTTTTTGGACTCATCACACATGCTGCTGCGTATCACTTTATTCCTAATTATATGCACACTACCGTTCAAAAGTTTGGGGTCACTGAGAAGTGTCCTTGTTTTTGAAAGAAAAGCAATTTTTTTGTCCATTAAAACAACATCAAATTGATCAGAAATACAGTGTAAATGACTATTGCAGCTGGAAACGGCAGATTTTTAATGGAATATCCACATAAGAGTACAGAGGCCCATTATCAGCAACCATCACTCCTGTGTTCCAATGACACGTTGTGTTATCTAATCCAAGTTTATCATTTTAAAAGGCTAATTGGTCATTAGAAAACCCTTTTGCAATTCTGTTAGCACAGCTGAAAACTGTGTTCTAATTAAAGAAGCAATAAAACTGGCCTTTTTTAGACTAGTTGAGTATCTGGTGCTTCAGCATTTGTGGTTTCGATTACAGGCTCAAAATGTCCAGAAACAAAGACCTTTCTTCTGAAACTTGTCAGTCTATTCTTGTTCTGAGAAATGAAGGTACATTAGAGTGTCTAGTTTGAGAAACAGACGTCTCACAAGTCCTCAACTGGCAGCTTCATTAAATAGTACCTGCAAAACACCAATCTCAAAGTCAACAGTGAAGAGGTGACTCCGGGATGTTGGCCTTCTAGGCAGAGTTCCTCTGTCCAGTGTCTGTGTTCTTTTGCCCCTCTTAATCTTTTATTTTTATTGGCCAGTCTGAGATATGGCTTTTCTTTGCCTAGAATGCCAGCATCCCAGAGTCACCTAATCACTGTAGATCCCAAATTCATACAACCAGTACATAAAAAAAATTAAAGCAATGAGGACCAGATCAGAACGTTTAGCTTAAAACGTTGATAAACTATAATTTCTTCACCTTATAAGCACAACATTGCACACACAGCATGTTTGTGCCTTCTATAATGCAATTAGCAGTCAAACGCAGTTGTCAAAAGCCTGTGACAAAGATAAAAAATATCTGTTCAAAAGGTTGAAAGACGGGAGATCTAAAGAAGCAACAACTAGCATGGCTTGTTAATATGACAAATATGACTTGTGGTTTTGGCTATTGGACAATGAAAGAAATTTGATTTGAAAACCAATAGAACATGAGAGAACATGATACTTGTTCCAATGGCATATGGAAGTCTTAATAAAATAATTGCCTCAACGTTTATAGAAACTGATTTTGCCTAGGCTACTTTGAAGCAAGGTAAAACATGCCTCAAAATATTAAGTAAAATGTTCAGGTTTCACACAATTAAGTAGGCTATATGTTTTCAAAATGCATACTGCCTCCAGCTCACATCGTAATGTGTGACTCGCTGAAGCCTGCCTACCATTGGCTATGCACTTGAATGACGATTGGGAAGCGCACTTCAATCACCAGTTGAGAAATTAAAATAGTATCTCTTTTTAATTGTGTCCATCAAAACATATTTAACACGTGATTTCATTTTATATTTAGAATTGTTGCACAATGTTTGGTCTTATAAAAGCAAGTTTCACTCCAGCGTCAACAGGAACTGTAGCATTAGCTCTCGCGCTATCTGACATATTTTCCATTTAAACTAGGCTCTGTATTTGTATGCTGTGCACATGTGATAAATAAGAATCATAATGACTAACCAAAATTACACATGAGCTGAGTTAATTCCACAAAATTATGCAAATTACCCATAGACCGATAACCAGGACCGGTAAAAATGTATTTACATCGACTGGTATTTTCAACAATGAATAGGATAAAAAGCATTATTTTGCAATAGGATTTTTTTTCTTCTCCTCGACAAATGGCCGGAACCAGTTTTATTTATCGGCTTTTCATCTTTTTGGGTGGCTAAAAGCCGGCTATTATCAGCTAACGGAAACCCTGATACACTGACACACACACACCAACGAACACACATGGTGTACCCTATTAACACTAACAAAAACATGAGCAGACACACACACTCCCACAACCACACGCACTGACACAATCTCCCCTCATGGTACAGTGTTGGCAGACACCTTGACAATGCAGACGTTCATCCCTTTATTGAGTCTCCAAGAGTTGCTCTCTTAGACAGACCCAGATTCTGATCGACAGGGGGAACAGACCCAATAAAACACAACTGATGTTGGGCGCCACTTGGAGGGTGGAGAGGTACTGGAACGTCTCATTCTGCCCTTGTTGTTGCCCTGCAACCCTGACCGCTGTGCTATCCTGTGGGCCACAACAAGTCAAGTAGAACAAATGCAGGGAGGTCACTTCGCTAGCCTTGTGTCACCCTCCAACATTATACATGTCTACACTCTTAGAAAAGAAGGTGCTATCTAGAACCTAAAAGGGTTATTTGGCTGACCCCGTAGGAGAACCTTTTCTGGTTTCAGGTAGAACCCTTTTGGGGATTCTACATGGAACACAAAAGGGTTCTACCTGAAACCAAAAAGGGTTATCCTACAGGGACAGCCGAATAACCTTTTTGGAACCCTTTTTTCTAAGAGTGTATGGATGTAGACTTTCTTTTTTATCCATCTGTTTTCATTTTTACTGTCAGTCAATCAATCAACATGTCTATCAAATCAACCAATCAATAAATCAATCTATTAATACATCCATTCATCCATCCAGCCGTCGTCCGTCTGCTATCTTGCCAGTGTGACCATTTACATACACACACTTAGCATGGACAGAGAGGGTCACCACCAGTACATACACTTGGCATGGACAGAGAGGGTCACTGCCAGTACACACAGCGGCATGGACAGAGAGGGTCACCTCCAGTACAGACACTTGGCATGGACAGAGAGGGTCACTGCCAGTACACACAGTTGGCATGGACAGAGAGGGTCACCTCCAGTACAGACACTTGGCATGGACAGAGAGGGTCACCGCCAGTACACACACTTGGCATGGACAGAGAGGGTCACTGCCAGTACACACAGTTGGCATGGACAGAGAGGGTCACCTCCAGTACAGACACTTGGCATGGACAGAGAGGGTCACTGCCAGTACACACAGTTGGCATGGACAGAGAGGGTCACCTCCAGTACAGACACTTGGCATGGACAGAGAGGGTCACCGCCAGTACACACACTTGGCATGGACAGGGAGGGTCACCACCAGTACACACACTTGGTAAGGACAGAGAGGGTCACCGCCAGTACACACACTTCGCATGGACAGGGAAGGTCACCGCCAGTACACACACTTGGTATGGACAGAGAGGGTCACCGCCAGTACACACAGTTGGCATGGACAGAGAGGGTCACTGCCAGTACACACACTTGGCATGGACAGGGAAGGTCACCACCAGTACACACACTTGGCATGGACGGGGAGGGTCACCGCTAGTACACACACTTGGCATGGACAGGGAGGGTCATTGCCAGTACACACAGTTGGATGGACGGAGAGGGTCACCGCCAGTACACACACTTGGCATGGACAGGGAGGGTCACCACCAGTACACACACTTGGTAAGGACAGAGAGGGTCACCGCCAGTACACACACTTCGCATGGACAGGGAAGGTCACCGCCAGTACACACACTTGGTATGGACAGAGAGGGTCACCGCCAGTACACACAGTTGGCATGGACAGAGAGGGTCACTGCCAGTACACACACTTGGCATGGACAGGGAAGGTCACCACCAGTACACACACTTGGCATGGACGGGGAGGGTCACCGCTAGTACACACACTTGGCATGGACAGGGAGGGTCATTGCCAGTACACACAGTTGGATGGACGGAGAGGGTCACCGCCAGTACACACACTTGGCATGGACAGAGAGGGTCACCGCCAATACACACACTTGGCATGGACAGAGAGGGTCACCACCAGTACACACACTTGGCATGGACAGAGAGGGTCACCGCCAGTACACACAGTTGGATGGACGGAGAGGGTCACCGCCAGTACACACACTTGGCATGGACAGAGAGGGTCACCGCCAATACACACATTTGGCATGGACAGGGAGGGTCACCGCCAGTACACACACTTGGCATGGACAGAGAGGGTCACCGCCAGTACACACACTTGGCATGGACAGAGAGGGTCACCGCCAGTACACACACTTGGCATGGACAGGGAGGGTCACCGCCAGTACACACACTTGGCATGGACGGAGAGGGTCACCGCCAGTACACACATTTGGCATGTACAGGGAGGGTCACCGCTAATACACACACTTGGCTGGACGGGGAGGGTCACCGCCAGTACACACACTTGGCATGAACGGAGAGGGGTGGGGGTGTCCACTCACCCTGGTGCTGATGAGAGAAACTCGGAAAGGACCCATCTGTCAATTTTTGGGATTAACTAGCAAAAGCACAAGGCTAACTCCTCATATAGAAGGCATAGCTCCATATAGACTCAAATAGTACTGGGATGGTAAGCTAGCTTCCCATAGCTTCTCATAGACTTGGCATGCTAAGCTAGCATCCCATACCTTCACATAGACTTGGCATGCTAAGCTAGCTTCCCATAGCTTCATATAGATGGCATGCTAAGCTAGCTTCCCAGATCTTCATATAAACGGCATGCTAAGCTAGCTTCCCATAGCTTCATATAGACGGCATGCTAAACTACATAGTCCTCAGAGCCTTTGGGATAGGCTACTGTATGTATGCTGTGTATGAGGGAATTTATTTCTCAAGCTACAGTTTGAGGAATCTAAATAATTTAAATCAACGTTGGAAATCTATACTGCCCGTTGTTCAAACCAGCACACACACACACACACACACACACACACACACACACACACACACACACACACACACACACACACACACACACACACACACACACACACACACACACACACACACACACACACACACACACACATCCCAGAAGTCATTTAATCTATATTACTGATGTCCAAGCCCAGATACACTACCAGACAAACACAAACAAAAGCAAACTGCTAACTCTCCTCTCCAACACACACACACACACACACACACACACACACACACACACACACACACACACACACACACACACACACACACAGAGAGACACACACAGCGTTAGCAGCAGACCCAGGTGTCTGTATCGGGAGTTCGATCCAATTAGCATTACCCAGAGACAAGCGCATGAATTATGATGCATTGTGAAGACTGTTGAAGCAACCTATTATACAAGCCCAGTTTCTGCCAGCGCTTGGCATACAAGATTTACACTTGACATTCTATGCATAACTGGAATATTTTTTCAAATCAGTAGTTGTGAATAAAATGGGAAGGGGCCTTCATAAGCCAAGGATACAGGGTTCTGATGTTATCGTTAATAACAGACAGATTGGAAAACACAGGGTGTTTCTCAATAGTCTACAGTGACTTCCTCTCCTCATCTCTTCTCTTTCTGCTGATCCAGGTGATCAAACAAAGAAGGGTGTTTCTCAATGTTCTTAAGTGGCTTCCTCTTCTTATCTCCTTTCAACCTGTGCTGATCAGTATAGGCCATGATAGGATAGGATAGGATAGGAAAGGATAGGATAGGATAGGAAAGGATAGGATAGGATAAGATAGGAAAGGATAGGATAGGATAGGAAAGGATAGGATAGGATAGGATAGGATAGGAAAGGATAGGATAGGATAGGATAGGATAGGATAGGATAGGATAGGGAAAATCAATATGGTGGACTCAAAATAGTTTTTCACCTGTCCAAGTTTTTTCACATATGAGCAGATGAAGCAAAGAAGACCTCTTAGAGCCTGGTACCTCTCTAGGTTTCTTCCCAGGTCTCTGCCTTTCCAGGGAGTTTTTTGCTAGCCCCTGTGCCTCTACATCTGCATTGATTGCTCTCTAGGGTGTTAGGCTGAAGTAAAAAGGACTTTCTAAATACATTTGATTGGTTGATTGGAGATGAAGCCACATCAGATTATTGAGATGCATTGTGAACTCAACTGACCACACTACTTTAATAGTCCACCACAGATAACATTTTGATGGTTAAACAATCTACAAAATGTATTTTTTTGCACTAAGAGCCAACTTTCCAACTTTTGTGCTGACATACTCTCCTAAGACACTTTGTTGTGCATTTCAAACAAATCACATGCTAATAGCTAGTTGAACATATGTTTGTATGAATGTATGTCTTTGGAGCAATCCAAATAAAGTTTTACTGGAAGATTTGCATAAACATACAAATGCAGTTGGTATGTGGTACAAGATCTGATGACTTCAAAGCAAAGACATGAAGACCGATAGATACCCAAGATGGCTGAATAGTACGCCAACACACGTAAAGTATGTCATAGAACAGAAAAGTATTGATTTAAAAGAGACCTCTGTAACATAAGCGGTAAGGAAGACTCTCTGTAGAAGTCATGAGTACATCCTATTTGTCTTTGGTGAATGACACAGGACTGCGGCGTTCCGCTCTGAGTGACCGCAGACCCTTCATGACTGCAGAAACCAGAAATGGCTCAGTGGTCACTTGATTCACATGGGACAGTAGCCTATAAATTAATGAGGTGGCCTGATGATCTAGTTATTGCTGCTTCCCTCAGATCACGTCGGTGTTGGCGTTGTTTCGAAACCGACTCATTGTCATTTGTACATCCAATTTCTCTCTCCTTACTTTCCTGTCATTCTCCCACTGTCTCTACCCAATGAACTTGAAAAATAATATGGGGAGGGGGATATAATCAAATTAAAGCACACCCCATTGTGAGGATTCAATTCCATGTCAATGCCAGTAAATAGAGACAATTATTTGATGAATTGAATGATGGACAATCATCAATGCATCAACTGAATTTCTATCGAGTTGAAATGGGACAGCCAAGCCAGGCACACAAACAAAACAACAGTATTATATATCTATGGGTCTTTGGGAGGGAGAAGGTATTTTTCTCTTCATACGTCATTGTGTAACTCACAATGGTCAATCAGGAAGCGAATGTCTGGAGGTCAAAGTATACACGCACAAGAAACAGATAGAAGAAAACCGATGTACCCGTACTCATCCTTCATACTGGAGAATGCCATTCAAGCTTTCCACAATGCCGCTCGTTGGCAGTCGCCAGTTCCGTTAGCAATAGCACTCCTCCTACTCAAATGAGGGCTTGTTGTGCTAGCTACCTAGCCAGATGTTATCAAAAGACAAACACTGTAATTTCCCCTGCCCTTTCACACTAGGGAAGAAAGGCAGTGTGTATACCTTGAGTGTCCATGCTAATGACAATTGCTATCGCTATTGTAATGCATTTCCATCACGCCTGCTTATGTTCCTTGGTGCTCCAATCAGCCTTTACATCTTGAAAGTGTAGACATGGGCGGCAATGCTTTACAAAATATAAATATGAAAGCTGGAAAGAGCACGTTTGTCACTGAGACATAACAGTACCAGTCAACTTTTGGACACACCTACTCTTTTAAGGGTTTTTCTTTATTTTTTTACAATTTTCTACATTGTAGAATAATAGTGAAGACATCAAAACTTTAAAATAACACATATGGAATCATGTAGTAACCAAAAAAGGGTTAAGCAATTAAAAATGTATTTTATATTTGAGTTTCTTCTAAGTAGCCACCCTTTGCCTTGATGACAGCTTTGCACACACTTGGCATTCTCTCAACCAGCAACATGAGGTTCACCTGGAATGCATTTATAAATTAACAGGTGTGCCTTGTTAAAAGTTAATTGGTGGAATTTTTTTCTTTCTTAATGTGTTTGAGCCAATCAGTTGTGTTGTGACAAGGTGGGGGGTATACAGAAGACAGCCCTATTTGGTAAAATACCTAGTCCATATTATGGCAAGAACAGCTCCAATAAGCAAAGAGAAACAACACTCCATCTTATTTTAAGACAGTCAATCTGGAAAATGTCTTCAAGTGCAATCACAAAAGTTACCTCTGATGCAGAGGATAAGTTCATTAGAGTTACCAGCCTCAGAAATTGCAGCCCAAATAAATGATTCACAGAGTTAAAGTAACAGACACATCTCAACATCAACTGTTCAAAGAAGTCTGCATGACTCAGGCCTTCATGGTCAAATTGCTGCAAAGAAAACACTACTAAAGGACACCAATAATAAGAAGAGACTTGATTGTACCAAGAAACAGGAGCAATGAACATTAGACCGGTGGAAATCTGTCATTTTGTCTGATTAGTCCAAATTTGAGATTTTTGGATCCATCCATTGTCTTTCTGAGACACAAAGTAGGTGAACGGATGATATCCGCATGTGTGGTTCCCACCATTAAGCATGGAGGAGGAGGTGTGATGTTGTGGGTGTGCTTTGCTGATGACACTGTCTGTGATTTATTTAGAATTCAAGGAACACTTAACCAGCATGGCTACCACAGCATTCTGCAGTGATACGCCATCCCATTTGGTTTGCACTTAGTGGGAATATCATTTGTTTTTTAATCGGACAATGACCCAACACACCTCCAGGCTGTGTAAGGGCTATTTGACCAAGAAGGAGAGTGATGGAGTCAGATGACCAGGCCAGCACAATCACCCGACCTCAACTCAATTGAGATGGTTTGGGATGAGTTGGACTGCAGAGTGAAGGAAAAGCAGCCAACAAGCGCTCAGCATACGTGGGAACTCCTTCAAGACGGTTGGAAAAGCATTCCAGGTGAAGCTGGTTGAGTGAATGCCAAGAGTGTGCAAAGCTGTCATCAAGGCAAAGGGTGGCTACTTTTGGTTACTACATGATTCCATATGTGTTATTTCATAGTTTTGATGTCTTCACTATAATTCTACAACGTATAAAATCTAAGAAAAACCCTTGAATGAGTAAGTTTGTTCAAACTTTTGACTGGTACTGTACCTTTGACTGAGATGTGAAACAAATGTGTGGTATGTTTTAGGATAGCATACAACTGTGAATACACCAATAATATGTTGTATTTTTTTGTACTCTATTACTCTGATGATGAGTTCATCCTCGTCACCAGAGTAGTGAAAGAAAAGTAGTGAAAATGTCTCTGAACTGCTGACACTGTCAGGGAAAGTAAAAGAACATGCCACATATCTGTAGACTGAATAGAGTGAACAGCATGGAAAACAAATATTTTCTTAAACTGTCACCTCTTTCGCCAACTACCTCTGTGGATTATTTTGAGCCTGTAACTGCAGAAATGAAGGCATTTCAGCAAACTCATGAAGCCCCATCATTCCCCGTGCAATTGTCACTGTGGCCGACTGATTTAGTCACAGACCGCCTCTAACACCTTTGCTGAGAAGATTGAGAAAATCCACTTGCAAATGCTAATTTTAAGTGCATACAGACACATGGAGAACTATTCAAAGCAATGCCATCCAGCCCTCTTCATTGGGGCATTATCGCTAATGAGTATAATATAGTTCCATCCTGTCACTGGGAATAAGTGGCCACATTGATCTGAAGTCATTGTTTTTATAATATATTTTTGTGCTGCATATATTATTGTCAGTGTTTCAGTCCCTGGAACCCTTTTGGGATTTGCCTTCCTGTTTGAATCTTTTGTCTTTGGGGAGAGTGGCGAGTGTGATGTATGACATTCCAAAATTATTTAGCTCACGTATCCATTTTACGCGGGCCTGGTGCAAATCAAAATGGTTGTTTGCATTGTTTACTGTATGTGAACGTATTTCTGTTTGTTGGAAAAATCTGCATTCGGCACACAATGTTTTTGTTGTTAAGATATTCATATTTTCCCTTTTGTATACCTCATCTCTGCCGAAAAAATGGAATGGGATCAAATCAGGGGGGGATTTTCTATGAATAAAAGTCAAGCTATTTCATTAGATGTATGGCGCTGTTAATAATCTACATGTTGCCTCATCATACTATCACTGCGTAAAGTACAGCAACTGCATAAAGACAGCATATTACTGCTGCTCTATCGCGACTGCTGCTGCTGCTACTACTACTACCTCTATTATTACTACTACAACTACTACTGCTGTTGGTGTTACTACTAATAACACTAAAACTATTACTACTAGTAGAAGTCCACTACAACTACTACTACTAGTACAACTACTGCTGTTATTACTACTATAATTATTACTACTACTGATGACTACTACTATTACATGCTATTACTACTACTACTACTAATGCTACTACTGATGCTATTACCACTACTACTACTACTACTACTAAAACTATTACTACTCGTAGAAATCCACTACGTCTACTACTAATATAACGAGGTCCACTATAACTACTATTACTATTACTAATACTACTACTGCTGTTATTACTACTACAACTACGACTACTACTGCTGATGGTGTTACTACTACTACTACTACTACTACTAAAACTATTACTAGTCCACTACAACTACTATTACTGGTACTACTACTGCTCTTATTACTACTAGAATTACTACTGCTTCTGATGCTATTACTTCTACTACTAAAACTATTACTACTAGTAGACGTTCACTAAGACCACAACTAAGTCCACTACAACTACTATTACTATTACTAATACTGCTTTTATTACCACTAGCACTACTTCTACTACTGCTTCTATTACTGCTACTAGTACAAGGACTACTACTGCTGCTATTACTGCTACTAGTACAAGGACTACTACTGCTGCTGTTCTACTACCAAAACAAGTAACTACTGATTTACTCCCTCAGTTATAATATCCATTTAATATCACCAAAGCTCCTCTTTTAGCTGAGTCCTTGATTACAGAGAGCCTATTTGGCAGAGTATGCAGTGAAGTAGTGAGGGTTTTGGCCTCGCCCGGGGGACATACTTGGCCCTTCCCATAAAAGGGGTCTGCTAATGGAAACCACTGGGCCCTGGTCTCCCACTCCATCTTTATGCAGGCAATGGGGGCCTTTTATGGTAATCACAAAGCAGGGCCAAATGGATGGTGGAGCCAGTAGTGGAGGAGGAGGAATAAGAGCCTGCCGAAATGTTTACAGCTGCCAGGGAGCAGGTGCTGCTACCCTGCCCATAAGTTCACAAAACCAGCCGGTGTCGGAGCATGTCTAATGTGGAGAAACATCTTGTGGCTTTTACCCCCCCCCTCTCTCTCTCCCTCACTCTCTTTCATTCCCTCTCGCTCTTTCTCTCTATCGAAAATATGTTTATAAACCTCCAGGGACAGTTTATCAAAAATGTATCTGGTTCGCCGGGGCGGATTGCTAGGTTTAATGTCGAACCGCAGCAGCATGTCTTCTTTTTTTGGGGGGGGGGGGGGGGCAACGCCCATTTGTCATGTACCTTTGCACAGGGTGTTCAGGGAGGGAGGTGAGGTGGGAATGGGGAGGGGGTTTAGGGAAGGGTGTGTGCGGTGTAAGAACGGTGTAGGGACGGTGAATCATTATAACACTTTGTCAGCATGCAAGTTTACATTTGGATGCTAGTGTTTCTCTGCGGAGACACTCCAGCTTGATTGTGCCACGGCCTGGAGCAGAATGCTAATTTATTTCCTCATCTCCCCGGCTCCTGTAATCACAATAGCTGGTAACACACACGGCAGCCAGACGCCGGGAGAAACTAAGTGAAAATCTACCCTCTGTGTGTCTCCAAGGATGCTAAAGAAGAAAAAAAACACAGAAAAAAAAATCCAAACCCATTGTTATGAGGTATTACTATTGCTTGCTTGGAGGGAAGGCTGGCTTTCCATTGAAGATTATATATTTGACGGTAAACCGCGATTATTTTTGAATGATCTTTCTGGCGCAGACGCTCATAATAGATACAACACAATCCCTTCCATTCATTAAAAAGATCATAAAAAAATCTAGATGTTCTGTGCGTGGGAGGAAAAGCGGCATGCTAAACGACTCATTTGCGAACATAATTTTCAATTAAGAGAACCGCATTAAATTAGGATTAGATAGGAGTATCTAGCCGTTTTACAATGAAAGCAACATTTAAGAGTAATATCGTCATTATACGGTAGTCTGATGTAATGTGTTGAAAAGATTTGGAGGGTAGATAGGAAGGCTGTAGTCTAGACAGCACATTAAGTATATTGTGGGTCCCAAATTGGCACCTTATTCACGTAGGGCTTAGGTCAAAAGTAATGCAGTATATAGGGAAAGGCTGCCATATAGGACACAGCCCTAGGTTATTGTTAGGGGGGTGAAGTGGTTTCTCTGTCAGTGTGAGGGTCACAGGGACTCCACATCCATATGGTCAGACAATGGCCTTCTTTATTGCCAAGTAACTGGCTACAGCACAAGGTTGCTCCTTGATGGAACAAACGATGTGTACTGTAAGTGAATCTGTACCCATCCATGGTCTAACTGGGGAGGTTGTCTCTTCCTCCTCAAATCTGCCTCATATAAGCCCTCACAAGATAGAGATAGGAAAGTGTGTTATGTGTGTGAGTGGGAGAAAGGGAGAGAGATAGAGAGGGAGAGACAAAGGTAGACTGAGAGAGAGGCACAAAATGAGGTGGAAACTGAGCTGCACTTCCTAAACTCCTGCAAAATGTATGACCATATTAGGGACACATATTTCCCTCAGATTACACAGACCCACAAATTTTGATAAACTCCCATATCTTTTTGGTGAAATACCACAGTGTGCCATCACAGCAGCAAGATTTGTGACCTGTTGCAACAAGAAAAGGGCAACCAGTAAAGAACAAACACCATTGTAAATACAACCTATATTTATGTTTATTTATGTTCCCTTTTTTTACTTTAACTATTTGCACGTTGTTACAACTCTTTATATAGACATAATATGACACTTGAAATTTCTTTATTCTTTTGGAACTTGTGTGAGTGTAATATTTACTGTTCACTTTTTATTGTTTATTTCACTTACTTATCCATTTCACTTGCTTTGGCAATATAAACATATGTTTCCAATGCCAATAAAGCCCCTTGAATTGAAATTAATTGAGAAAGAGAGAAAAAGAGAGAGAGCGCTGGCCATCACTTTCAGTCGATATCAGTTGAAAATGTCATTGAAAATCAATATAAGATACAGACTTAACATGAATGAATGGGATAATTACAGTTTGGATCCATGTCATGAAATGGCAGTCAGTTCCCTCTAATAATGTGGTTTGTGGAGGCAGCCTATTATTCACTGGTTTCAATCCTCATCTGCTGAGTTGCAGTGAGAGACCAATTCAAACTTTGAGTTCAACAACGTAATCCATAGAGGAGCAAATCCCCCCGTGCGTGCATGAATTCATAAAGTGTACACTGTGTACACTGTACATTGTCCAAAAGGTCAGCAGAGTCATTTGGATGTCTTTTCGACGCAGGCTCACAGTGGTTATTAGCTACACTGAACAAAAAGTAGAAACGGACCATGTAAAGTGTCAGTCCCATGTTTCATGAGCTGAAAAAAAAGATCTGAGAAATGTTCCATATGCACAAAAAGCTTATTTCTCTCAAGTTTTGTGCAGATATTTGTTTGCTCCCGTGAGTGAGCATTTTTCCTTTGCCAAGATAATCCCTCTACCTGACAGGTGTGGCACATTGAGAAGCTGATTAAACACCATGATCATTACACAGGTGCACCTTGTGCTGGGGACAATAAACGGCCACACTAAAATGTGCAGTTTTGTCACACAACACAATGCCACAGATGTCTCAAATTTTGAGGGGGAGTGCAAATGGCATGCTGACTGTAAGAATGTCCACCAGAGCTGTTGCCAGATAATGTAATGTTCATTTCGCTACCATTAGCCGCCTCCAACATCGTTTGAGAGAATTTGGAAGTAGGTCTAACCGGCCTCACAGCCGCAGACCACATGTATGGCGTTGTGTTGGTGAGCAGTTTGCTGATGTCAACATTGTGAACAGAGTGCCCCATGGTTACGGTGGTGTTATGGTATGGGCAGGCAAAAGATACGAACAATGAACACAATTGCATTTTATCGATGGCAATTTGAATTCACAGAAATAACATGACAAAATGCTGAGGCCCATTGTCGTGCCATTTATCCGCCGCCATCACCTCATGTTTCAGCATGACACAGCCCCATGCACGGCCCCACAAAGATATGTACACAATTCCTGGAAGCTGTAAATGTCCCAGTTCTTCCATGGCCTGCATACTCACCAGACATGTCACCCATTGAGCACGCTTGGGATGCTCTGGATCAACGTGCACGACAGTGTGTCCATCAACTTCACACAGTCGTTAAAGAGGAGTGGGACAACATTCCACAGGCCACCTTCAACAGCCTGATCAACTCTATGCGAAGGAGATGTGTCATGCTGCATGAGCCAAGTGATAGTCACACCAGATACTGACTGGTTTTCTGATCCACGTCCCTAACTTTTTTTAAGGTATCTGTGACAAACATATGCATATCTGTATTCCCAGTCATGTGAAATCCATAGCTTGATCCACTGATTTCCTTATATGAACTGTAACTCAGTAAAATCTTTGAAATGGTTGCATGCTGTGTTTTGTTCAGTATACATGTAGCTAAGTCAGATAGCATTTTGAGCATGCAAAGGTTGATAGACTAATTTTGGGTTTCAGTGTGTTCAAGGGCATCTATGGAGGATCTAACCAAAGGCATTAGGTGTCAAAGGACTCCTGACACCACAATCAATTATAAGGTCAGCAGGATGACATTTAGGTCCTGTAATATCTTGACCCCTGATATCACATCCCATAGAAAGAAACAACACTAATATTTCAGTCTGATCTGTGGTTGTTAGTGTGTGCACTCCCACTTGTGTGTGTGTGTTTGATGTCAGTGTGGACGAGGACACTGGCGTTTAACCCGGCCCATAGTCGTATCTCCCCTTGTTTTATGGTCTCTCTAGAGGTAAGAGTTGAGCAGGCCACCGCCTCCCTCACACACACTGACTCTGACATCTTCGCTGGCATCGCGCATAAACACACACACCTTGCCATATCTACCGATTTTCTGTGCAGCTTGACTACAAATTAGAGGGCATTTTCCCAAGGGAGCATCATTAAATCATCCTTTATCAGTAAGGTTTATGACATATTGTACATAATGCAGGAAGGGGGTAGGTGAGGTGTTTCTGTGGGTCTACAGTGGGTCTCGGCCCATATGGATGATGTAATGGTAGCTAATAGCTACAGTATGCGGATGGGTTTGACTGGAAAGCAATTCACTGAATATTAAGATGAATATTAATACTGAATAGGTTGGGATATATAATGTTGTGCTAAGGACAGGGGAATTGTGAAGCACGTGGATGAGGGGGGGGATCTGCCTTTTAAGGACCCAATTTTGGTTAAAATGATCGAAGCTATGGAACTACTGTAAATCAACTTCATTGTTTTGTTTAGTTCTTGGCAAAGGGTGGCTACTTTGAAGAATCTAAAATACAAAATAAATTTAAATATGCTTAACACTTGTTTGGTTACTGCATGATTCCATATGTGTTATTTCATAGTTTTGATGTCTTCACTATTATTCTACATGTAGAAAATAGTCCAAATAAAGAAAAAACATTGAATGAGTAGGTGGGTTGGGTTTTCAGGTGGGTTTTTCTTGATTTTAACTATTTTCTACATTGTTTTTCGAACAACATGTTTTTGTTCTGTCATTATGGGGTATTGTGGGAAGATTAACAATTGTATTTTAAATATATTTATTATTTTCCACTAACTCTACCACCCCTCCCCTAATTGGAGTAAAGTAATGGACAACAATACTTAGGCTTCCAGCTTATACATACTTATATACATTTTATAGACACAATGTATTGTACATTAGTTACAGTTGAAGTCGGAAGTTTTCATACACTTAGGTTGGAGTCATTAAAATTCTTTGTACAACCACTCCACAAATGTCTTGTTAACAAACTATATTTTTGTCAAGTCGATTCATGACACAAGTCATTTTTCCAACAATTGTTTACAGATAGATTATTTCACTTATAATTCACTGTATTACAATTCCAGTGGGTAAGAAGTTTACATACACTAAGTTGACTGTGCCTTTAAACAGCTTGGACAATTCCAGAAAATGATGTCATGACTTTAGAAGCTTCTGATAGGCTAATTGACATAATTTGAGTCAATTGGAGGGGTACCTGTGGATGTATTTCAAACTCGGTGCCGCTTTGCTTGACATCAGGGGAAAATCCAAAAGAAATCCGCGAAGACCTCAGAAAAAAAATAGTAGACCTCCACGGGTCTGGTTCATCCTTGGGAGAAATTTCCAAATGACTGAAGGTACCATATTCATCTGTACAAACAATAGTACGCAAGTATAAACACCATGGGACCACGCAGCCATCATACCGCTCAAGAAGAAGACGCATTCTGTCTCCTAGAGATGGACGGAATTTGGTGTGAAAAGTGCAAATCAATCCCAGAATAACAGCAAAGGACCCTGTGAAGATGCTGGCGGAAATAGGTACAAAAGTATCTATATCCACACTAAAACGAGTCCTATATCGACATAACCTGAAAGGAACACTCAGCAAGGAAGAAGCTACTGCTCCAAAACTGCCATAAAAAAAGCCTGACTATGGTTTGCAACTGCACATGGGGACAAAGTTCGTACTTCTTGGAGAAATGTCCTCTGGTCTGATGAAACAAAAATAGAACTGTTTGGCCATAATGACCGTTGTTATGTTTGGAGGAAAAAGGGGGAGGCTTGCAAGCCGAAGAACACCATCCCAACCGTGAAGCACGGGGATCGCAGCATCCTGTTTTTGAGGGTGCATTGCTGCAGAAGGGACTGGTCCACTTCACAAAATAGATGGCGACATGAGGAAGGGAAATTATGTGGATATATTGATGCAACATCTCAAGACATCAGTCAGGAAGTTAAAGCTTGTTCGCAAATGGGTCTTCTAAATGGACAATGACCCCATGCATACTTCCAAAATTGTGGCAAAATGGCTTAAGGACAAAAAAGTCAAGGTATTGGAGTGGCTATCACAAAGCCCTGACCTCAATCTTATAATTTGTGGGCAGAACTGAAAAAGCGTGTGCGAGTAAGGAGGCCTTCAAACCTGATTCAGTTACACCAGCTCTGTCAGGAGGAATGGGCCAAAATTCACCCAATTTATTGTGGGAAGCTTGTGGAAGACTACCCAAAATGTTTTACCAAAGTTAAACAATTTAAAGGCAACACTACCAAATACTATGTGGGTGTATGTAAACCTCTGACCCACTAAGAATGTGATGAAATAAATAAATCATTCTCTCTACTATTATTCTGACATTTCACATTCTTAAAATAAAGTGGTGATCCGAACTGACCTAAGACAGGGAATTTTTAATCGGATTAAATGTCAGGAATTGTGAAAAACTGAGTTGAAATGTATTTGTCTAAGTTGTATGTTCACTTCCGACTTCAACTGTATCTTTTGTTCGTTTTTAATCCCATTCTATTTTGCCATGTATTTCTAACTTTGAGTTTCACAAAACAATCTGAACCTATATACATTTTACGGACACATTAAATCTACGTTAATGTTAGGTATGGAGAAAAAGCCTGGAGTTGTGGGCTGGGAGGCAGTTGACAAATTTATAAGCCTTACAGTCTGCATGGCAAGGAAAAGGGGAACATTTTACAAGACTGGTCACATGACGAGAACATTCTGAAAAGGTTTGCACTGAAATAATTGAAAAGGTTATAAAGGGTGAAAAAAAGATACATACATAAACATATTTTCTGTTTGGAGCTCTCTTAAACTAAGATTTGTAGTGGAACCACACAAAAAAAGATATAAAACTGTTTGTGACGCACACAACAACAACAAAAAACGATCACACACCCAGACCGTGATGCTACTGTATATGGTAGACAGAAAGCCATTCAATGTTGAGGGGGGGATATCAGCTGTAAAGCCATAAAATGTTATTCATCTCATCGGGGTCCCTGCTAGCAGCATGTAATCGTAATGTCACACTAGCGTAATCCATTTAAAACACGTTGGGCCCAGGTCTAGTCTGCTGTGACTTGGCTATTGCAAAAAAGAACACTACCGTTTCCATCATTTCAAAAACCGGGCATGAATTTCGCTGGACTGACTGACTAGCAATTAGCATGTTGTAAGCCGCTTGCCTTGTTCGTCCACTTGCTTGGGCAGGCAGACAAACATTTAGTTGTTCTCGTTGAATCTCACACAAAAAAATACCAAAATAAAACTACCATCTCTCAGCACATGTGTCGAAGTGTGGCGATGTGAAGAGCGAGGAAGTGTTTGCTTGTCCAAAGATGTGGGTTTTTTGTCTTGAGAAACGCCTTTTCTCTCGTGGCGGGCAATGTGCTTAACATTTTGCAAAGCCAGCGCCGACCGGGCACCAACCTGACTAAAAAATGATTAGCTCATCCACTGTAGCTCATTGCAGTTTAGGTGGTTGAGCAAACATTATCTCCCACGAAGCGTCCATGTTGGTGTCTCGAGGCCAGGATAAGGTGAATGTTGACGCAGAGTGTTTTAGTGTTACGGGAGGAAACAGAGGGCACCCCGGTCTCTCCATTCTACATGTGCTGCCCTGTGCCCAGGTATACTTGAACTAATTACACCCTCAGGGGACTAAATTAACCATCTTGCCAGCAATAAACTGTGGATGATTTATCATCACCTATAAACCTGGCCCAGGACCGGTGCCAGCCCACCACTAGAATGTTTATGCACCATTGGTTTAATTATGACTATATCTTAATGAGGTAGTTCTAAGAGGTTTGTTATGGCACAGAGCCGTTTAGCTAATACTGTGCAGTATATATAAGGCTAACAGTGATGTAGACTATGAATACAACATTTCAATCATATATTTAATTTGATAGATTTTTTTCTTGAGAGAATGTGCACTGGTCCTAGAAATCTGTGTTTCACGGATGGCTCATGGCCTACTGGTTAGTCTTTGTCGGCTGGAAAACACTGTGAGTGAAACAATATTCAATAGGGATCAGTGAGGCATGAAAAGGCTTGCAGCCAATGGATTAGCCACCACATGGGACAATCATTATGAATGAAAATACCGTCAAATACAGAAACTATAGGAAATTAATGACATTATGCCTCAGTCAAGCACAAGTGTAAATGAATGTTCTGTCTTTACCATAACCAGTTTTATTGGTAGTCTTCAATCCATTCATACCATAGCTACCATGTCAATGACACCGGCATCCAGTCATAACTGCCTCATCATCAACTTGAATGACCATACTGTAATCTCCCTTCCTCTACTTCGAAAAAGCTTTTATCTCACAACCACTATAAACGCCCTTTCTCTCTGATCATATCACATTCCCCAACTCAATCTCTCACTCTCCTCCTCACTTCACTCCAGGCACCAGATGCCATCGTTTTTCTTTTTTCACCCCCCCCCCCCCGCCCCACGCCCCTCTCCCTCCCCTCCCTCGTTCACTCTTGGCCCTTTAGATGGATCGTCTCTCCCTCCGTTTGTGTTTCCTCAGTGCCTCCTCAGACGGAGAGATTGATTTGTCTACAGGGCGCCTTTGACCTTTGATATGATCCGATAAGGTACGCATGGCCCTTACCGAATTAAGCAATCAAAGGGGAGGCACATTAGGCTAGATAGAAGGGGAGTTCCAACCATAGCATAGCATCATAGCATACCCTCACCCTCACTCAACCACTGCAGTTTTTCCATCCCACTTAGACCTGCAGTCCATCTCTTCCCACCCCTCTAGACGCCCAGGGGAAAATAAAATATGTGTTTTCAAATTGCACTCTGCCTAAAGGCTCTTTGGGCAAATTCAATTTTCACCTTGCATCGATTTTCCCTTCCTCCGACTCGATGGATACTAATGTTATCTATCATGTATTTCTGTGCTCTACAGGAAGAAAGGGGGGGGATTAGTTTGGGGCCTATTTTGAATGACACAACAAGCTAAGGGTATCTGTTGTATCACCCAGGAAGAAATAGGTTTGAGAAAGTGCCCAAGGCCTTTTTTGTCTTTCTTTGTGTCCATTTTTGTCACGTCTCCTATCATCTTGGATATTTGCAAATCACTGTGAAATAGCCTCTTTTGCCTGTCTTTGTATTTCGCCCATTTGGCTTTAAAACCGCTATGCGATGACCTTAACCAACAGAGAACAAAAATTGCTTTTTTCTCTCTCCTGTTTTCACCTTTTTTCTTCGTCTAAGCAGCCACAGTCCAGATGCTGCTGATTAAAAGCTGAGCCTTGGATGGGTTGAGTTTTGGAATTCAGTCGGCACACATGCAGAGAGCTTCACACTCTTTTTTTGTTCTAAAAATACACCTAAGCAGCAAGGGATTTTGGGCCAGATCTTAGCGGGAGCCTGGTGCCATTATATATCGAAGAGACCAGCAAATGAGCCCCGTGAGCTGCCGGACCCGTGCATGTCTCTGGCCCTGCTTAATCTTGATACTCCCCATCCCGGATCCGGGATCGTGAATAAAGCCTCAGGCTCATTAGCATAACGCAACGTTAACGATTTCTGAAAATCGCAAATAAAATGAAAATAATGCGCCTGCTCTCAAGCTTAGCCTTTTCTTAACAACACTGTCATCTCAGATTTTCAAAATATGCTTTTGAACCATAGCAAATCACTAATTTGTGTAAGAGTATGCTAAGCTAGCTTAGCATTTAGCACGCAACATTTTCACAAAAACCAGATAACCAAATAAATAAAATCATTTACCTTTGAAGAGCTTCAGATGCTTTCAATGAGGAGGCTCTCAGTTACATAGCAAATGTTCAGTTTTTCCTGAAAGAATCTTTGTGTAGGAGAAATCGCTCCGTTTTGTACATCACATTTGGCTACCGAAACTAACCGAAAATTCAGTCACCAAAACGTCAAACTTTTTCCGAATTAACTCCATAATATCGACCGAAACATGGCAAACGTTGTTTGGAATCAATCCTCAAGGTGTTTTTTCACATATCTCTTCATTGATATGCAGTTCGTGGAAGCCTGCTTTCCCCTCAGAATTGCATGGAAAAATACCAGCAGCTGAAAAAGACGCACCAATTTCGACGGAGGACACCGGGCGGACACCTGGTAAATGTGGTCTCTTATGGTCAATCTTCCAATGATATGCCTACAAATACGTCACAATGCTGCAGACACCTTGGGGAAACGACAGAAAGGGCAGGCTCATTCCTCTCGCATTCACAGCCATATAAGGAGACAATGGAAAACGGAGCCTCAAAAATCCTGCTGGTTTCCTGGATGCCGTTTCATCTTGGTTTTGCCTGTAGCTCCCGTTCTAGGGCACCCACAGAGAATATCTTTGCAGTTCTGGAAAATTCATAGTGTTTTCTTTCCAAAGCTATCAATTATATGCATAGTCGAGCATCTTTTTGTGACAAAATATTGCGCTTAAAACGGGCACGTCTTTTTATCCAAAAATGAGATAGCGCCCCCATAGCATCAAGAGGTTAAAGAAAGTCATTCCACCAAATCGATGCCTTTTGAGAAATGTAGCCTGGTCCAAAAAAATTCAATTTCACCTCATTTTAACATTATGTTATTAAGAGCACATTTTCAACTTTAGAAAAAAACATGTTTTCACAAGAGGTTAAATCAAATCTGACTATAGTAAGTGCCTATTAAGCTCCAAACAAAGTAACAGAGTTGACTGTAACAAAATTGATGACTTCCTCTTAAATCAGCCATAAATCCACTTGTGTTTTGTGCGAAAGAGACAGCAGCCTAGTGGTTAGAGCGTTGGGCCAGTAACCGAAAGGTTGCTGGAATGAACACCTGAGCTGACAAGGTAAAAAATGTGTCGTTCTACCACTGAACAAGGCAATTAACCAACTGTTCCCCGGTACGTTGTCATTGTAAATAACAATTTGTTCTTAACTGACTTGCCTAGTTAAATAAAAAAATGTAGCCCCAATATCTCTGGGTAACGGTTGATGTGTTATGCTCGACCCATTCAGTTTTCCACCACAAATAAATTGCCAAAAAGAGTAGAACCAATTCACAATGGATAGGCGTATGTGAATCACTAATCACATGAAATAAATAATCATCTTCAGAAATGGAAGGGAAAAGTGAGTGACGGCGTGATGCGGCATAAAAACATATGCCTGGCATGCATGGGCACATGTGAGATCCAGCACACATATCCCAGGCTTGTGTGTAGGAGCACAGGGAATGTGTGTGAGTGAAAACAGAGAGCCCGTGAACAGATGCAATCCCCTTTGGCGAGTCGGAACTCCTCGGTACCATTTGTTTGTCCTCTTAAGGCGGCACAGTGCTCAAGAAGTTGGGACTTGCGTAAACCCTTCCAAGTATGGAGCTTTCCTGGGGAACTGATCCCCCAAAGCCCTCATTGTTATTCACTCATGATGCCGCCAGATCTGCTGGGCGCCCAGAGCCAACCGCCCAGCAGAGGGGAGATGAGAGAGTGTGTGTGTGTGTGTGTGTGTGTGTGTGTGTGTGTGTGTGTGTGTGTGTGTGTGTGTGTGTGTGTGTGTGTGTGTGTGTGTGTGTGTGTGTGTGTGTGTGTGTGTGTGTGTGTGTGTGTGTGTGTGCGTGCATGCGTGTGTGGGATTGAGTGAATTGTACGCACAGGAGCCCGTCCAGATTGTGAGACATCCGAAGCACAAAGCCCAGACTGTTTATGATTACGTTAAATCATCTCATTGTCAATGATCACAAGTCTTTCTAACTACTCAGCTCTGTATATGCAGTGAAATTGCCAAGTTTAGCTTTTTTCATTGTGAAAATACTTATGGTATGTCTGTCCATTTCCATTTCCTTGTAAAACTCCTGAACTCAATGGACATATTTTTTTCCTGTTTAATTCTTTTATTTTTCTGTTAGATTTTCATGCCTCAGAGTCCGCTTAATTTTATGTTACGATATAGTGTACTCATCTAAAGTTGACACCGTCCACGTTAAAATATAATGAACAAAAATATAAATCCAACATGAAACAATTTCAAAGATTTGACTGAGTTACAGAACATATAAGTAAATCAGTCAATTGAAATAAATGAATTAGGCCCTAATCTATGGATTTCGCATGACTGGTAATAGAGATATGCATCTGTTGGTCACAGATAGGTAGGGGTGTGGATCAGAAAACCAGTCAGTGTCTGGTGTGACCACCATTTGCCTAATGCAGCGCAATGCATCTCCTTCACAGAGTTAATCAGGCTGTTGATTGTGGCCTGTGGAATGTTGTCCCACTCCTCTTTAATGGCTGGATAGTGGAGAGAACTGGAACACGCTGTAGTACACATCAATCCAGCGCATGCTCCCGAGTGGCACAGCGGCCTAAGGCACTGCATCTAAGTGCTAGAGGTGTCACTACAGACACCCTGGTTCAAATCCAGGCTGTATCACAACTTGCTGTGAATGGGAGTCCCAAAAGGCGGTCCACAATTGATCCAGGTTTGGCCGGTGTAGCCGTCATTGTAAATAAGAAGTTGTTCTTAACTGACTAGCATAGTTAAATAAATGCTGAATATCATGCTGAAACATGAGGCAATGGCAATGGCACAGCAATGGGCCTCAAGATCTCATCACGGTATCTCTATGCATTCAAATTGCCATTGATAAAATGCAATTGTGCTCTTTTTCTGCAGCTATTGCCTGCCAAATTCTCTTATGGTAGAGAAATTAACAAAAACCTATCTGGCAACAGCTCTGGTGGACATTCCTGCCGTCAGAATAACAATTGCACACTCCCTCAAAACTTGATACATCTGTGGCATTGTGTTGTGTGACAAAACTGAACATTTTATAGTGTCCTTTTACTGTCCACAGCACAAGGTGCACCTGTGTAATGATCATACTGTTTAATCAGCTTCTTGATATGCCACACTTGTCAGATGGATGGATGGATGATCTACACTAAGACACATAATCTATTTGTGCGTATGGAAAATGTCTGGGATCTTTTATGTTAGCTCGCTATTGAAACATCAGACCGACACTTTATATGTTGCTTTTAGATTTTTGTTCAGCGTATGTCCTGCACTTCATTCATCCTGGCAGCTCTGTAGCACAGCATCGACATTTAGGCCTTCTGCTATGATAACCCTTTTCAATTTCCCTCAGTGTGAGACCAGCCCTCTCTGTCAAACTGAATTTACCGTTTTCGTCACTGGTCGCCGATGACGATCACCTACTGGTACGATGCTATTAAGATAGAGGGGGGAGAGAGAGCTCAAAGAGGTTCAGTGTAATTGGTTCTAACACATTTTATTTTATTTTTCAATCTGAAATCCTTATTTTACCAGGTAAGTTTACAGAGTTCTCCTTTACTGGAAAGACCTGGGGAAGTTACATGGGAGGATAGGGGTTGAATGAGCAAATGGAAGCTGGGGATGATTAGGTGGCCGAGATAGTATGAGAGGCCCAGGTGGGGGATTTAACCAGGACACCAGAGCTAGCACCTGTACTCATAACCCTGGGGTATTGATGTCTCTCTGAGACCAGAAGGAAGAGAGCCCCTACTAGCCCTCAAAGACCACTTCCAGCAGCATCTGGTCTCCCATTCAAGGATCGACCAGTCTCTACCCTGCTTAGCCTTAGAGGCAAGCCAGCAATGGGATGCAGGGTGGTATGACAGCTGGGTTACTCTCATGTGCTTATTTGTCTGTACAGATTATACTCTCCCTTTTTCTGAGCTGTCGTTCATTATGTCCGAGGTAGGGCATGATCAAAAACCGTCCTCTTTTCGAAGCAATCAAAGACAAAGAACCCTAAGGCCCAGTGGAATCCATGGGCAGCGATACGCCCACAACCGCTGTATTTACATTGCTGAGTCCCATTCAGTGAAATACACATTCCCTTCAAACATCTTGTTCAATTATGTCATTTTCTCAGGATTATCTTTTACATTTATGTAATTTAGTGGACATGCTTATCCAGAGCGATTTACAGTAGTAGGTACATACATTTTCATACTTTCCCCCCCGAGAATCAAATTCACAACGCTGGCATTTGAAGCGTCATGCTCTACCAACTGAGCCACACGGAACAAGGACATATTCTCTCCTGGAAATCCATATACATTTTAAATGCCAAATTGGCCATTTGTGCTATGAGCAGAATTGAAGACCTCTTGCGATTTTAGTAAAGTGCAACAAACGTATATAGAAATAACAATATAACCACAATTAAAACGCATTCAAAATGTTTATCTTGAAAAAGTGATGAGATTTTAATAACAAAAATATATTCTAAGTGGAACAGTCATTGTCTTGAAAGAAACTGCTAATGTCACAAAATTATTACATTTATCTAATTTAGCAACAGTATTAAGGTTAATCGTTGTAAGGTTTAATTAAAGCGATTATGTGGTTTCAGCAGAATACATATTGCCTAATAAACAATTTGCAAAATCATCAGTTCCTAAACTAACAATAAATGTATCATACAAATACCTATGCAAACATTCAAAAACAGTAGTCCATCAATTATAGTATATCCTCCTTCCTTTAAAACCAAAATCACTTGTATAAGTACAGTACATTGCAGCAGCCTCTCACACAGTTGTCTGACCACAAAACCACCATACTTATTCTACAACATATCCGCACACATATTCTGTAACAAAGACCAAATTTACCCCTCATGGTGTCAGTAAGAAATGCTAGCATGCCCTGGTATGCCGACAACTTCCCTGTAGTATCAGCCGTGAAGTAAGAGGGTGAAATGACTGAGGCCTAATTAGAGCAGAGCTCTGAGAGCCCCGAGGCTGCTGGTAGGGAGAGGTAAGCAAGCACAACAGCTACGTCCCAATACTCTTCCTATACCATCCTTTCCCCATCCCCTCTCCTTCCTGGTCATTGATCTGAAAGGACTTGATACCACAGAGCAGAGACAGAGCAGAGAGGGAAGAAAGGTCAATACCAGAGTTAGGAACATATCAATTCCACCAACAATGTAACAATTGCAAAGCTCTCATTGAAAATAAATGGAACTTTTTCCATTATTGAAGTGGAATAGAAATTCAAATCCTTTTTTAATTGGCTGAATTTAAATGTAATTAACCGCAACTCTGGTAGAATCTCCAACAAAACCTGTATCAGCAGGCTAGTCATTCTAGACCATAAGGGAGAAAAAACTGAGTATACAAAACATTAAGAACACCTTCCTAATATTGCGTTTTGCCTTCAGAACAGCCTCAATTCATTGGGACATGGACTCTACAAGGTGTTGAAAGCATTCCACAGGGATGCTGTCCCATGTTGACTCCAATGGTTGTGTCAAATTGGCTGGCTGTCATTTGGATGGTGGACCATTCTTGTTACACACAGGAAACTGTTGAGGGTGAAAAACACAGCAGCATTGCAGTTCTTGACACAAATCGGTCACCTACTACCATACACCATTCAACATATTTTGTCTTGCCCATTCACGCTCTGAATGGCACACATACACAATCTATGTCTCAATTGTCTCAAGGCTTAAACATCCTTCTTTAACCTGTCTCCTCCCCTTCATCTACACTGATTGAAGTGGATTTAACAAGTGACATCAATAAGAGATCATAGCTTTCATGGAGCTGTGCAGAGTGTCCTGGCTTCGGCACGCCTGCAATATTATTTCCTTTTAAACCCTCTCACTTTCTTTCTCCTGCTCGGTTCCTCACAGATTACAAAATGCTAACACTCAACATATCGCTCCAGTTGGAAAACCTTCAGAGAGGCTAGGAGCAAAATAATCCCTTCAGAGGAGCATGAAAAGAAATCTGGTGTCGTACTCTACATGCAGACCACAAAGAAGGTCCAAATATATGATGGGGTTGACATTTGCTCTTAGGAAAAATCATTAGCCATGCTAGCACCTAATACAGCAGCATGTGGCCATGATCTACCAAGGTAACATTTGGCGCTAATTAGCACAGTTCTCAAACCAACCACACATAGGCTAGATTCTGACAACATGGTGATGCTCAAGGCTCCCAAGTCCCCCTTTTCTTGTCTTTTCTCTTTCCATCAGTTTTTGTGTTTTTTTTGCAAGATCCTGTCAGGTTTGACAGAAAGGTGAACACAAGATTGCTGCTGGTGTCCTTCAGGCAAAAGCAAAGTCCGCTACAGGAGGGGAAACATATCCACCAGAGTTCTCAGTTGAGGTGAATCTTTTTTTTAAGAATGCTTGGCTGAGCCTGGGTTGGAGGCATGACTTGCCTTCCAGTGAAATGATGTAACAAGGTAAAAGTACAATACCAATTCTAAAGACTGGTCACTTCAGCAGGGCTCAAAGTGTGCTGAGCAGTGCACACAGCCACAACATTTCCTTCAGGTTCAGAAGCCAAGATATATTTTCCACAAAAATTACCTACTGGAGAGTTCAACTACACTTGCTTCTTACTTGCATATTCTAATAAACCCTACGGCAGGGTTCCAGATTCTTTTTTTTTTTGGAAAAACACCAGCAAATCGTCTCCAAGTGATTTTAATGTTAGAAATCTGTTCCAAAGTATTCCCACACGTAATAGAGACATATGTGATCATATACAAATGTAAGCAATGTTTGAAACTATTATGTTTTAGTCCTATATTATATATTTTTTGGCTTTTTGCTGTCAATTTGCAGTCTACAAATTATTTATAATTATGTTCTGGCCTTCTGACCATCCGCTCAAGAAAAAATCATCCCGCGGCTCAATCTAGTTGATGATCCCTGTATTGCTTTGAATGTAATAGGCAACTGGATATAGACAGAGTCCAAACAAATAAATTACGCTATGCCCTGGGTTAAGCTGTACACGTTATTGCCTTTGACACGCTTGGATGCATGGAAGTAAACAGTGTTTCCTAGCCTTACTTCAGGCCGAGTAACGAATAAAGCTTAAGTCTGGTGGTATAAGTCTCTACAGTATGCAAAGGCAAGAATTGATCCTCAACAACATAGATCCGCTGCAGTGTTTCCCTCACTCCCCTGTGTTTCATCCCTGCAATCAATCCCTGCTCTTCTAAATTTCATGAGAGCAACGCCACCGAGGAATGGAGGGAGGGTTGAAGAAGAGAGGAAATAAAGGGAAAGTGGGCTTAACAAAAGTCATTAAGTATCAAGTTGTTTAATTGAATAATGCAAGGAGCATCGGCAATAGCTCATGTTTCCTCCTAGCGTGTCGTATACATCAGACTTAATGGCACTGATGTCACTTGCGATAGGCAGAAGTAGTTGTTTAACAACTTAATAAACATCTGATTTATGAGCAGCGCCAAGCGACTGATAAATAAGCGCTTGGGCAGACGTGTACTGTAGGTGAGGGGTTTCATTTCACACAGTTTTTTCAATCAACACCAGAGAAAAAAATGGTTATATTTGTGTCTGCCTGCAAGTCTTTTGGCCTGTGTGTGAATTCAATTGATCATGCACAGTGTACTGTATGCAGTATGTTCACGAAATGGTTGATTACATGCATGTGCATCCATCAAACGATACATCTCCAGACAACTGATGTATGTATTGAAGAATCAGAACGAGCGCTCAGGCTGTAAATCAACATGGCCCCTCCACCACAACCAACCATTCGAAACAAACACACACACACAGGCACCCAAGCTTTTCAATGCACTAACACGGCCGGCTAAAACAGCTGCCAAGTCTGGGAGCAGTTGTACCACTAGCCATAAAATGGTGACACCCTGTGATATGAGCCCGTCTGAGGAGTCAATGGGCTCAGGGGCCTCCGAGAGCCAACACCAGGGGGGCCACATATTATTTGTCCCATTTTAAAGCCAGAAGCCACTCTTCAGGTGATGGGAAACAGTGGCTGAGAGACGTCAGCCCCCGAATGAAAACACGCCACATCTAAAAGTGTTAGAAGCGGATGGATAAATATATATAAAATGTTACCACCGTGAGAGACAAGGTGATGTGACAGAGGGAGAGATCTCTTTCATGTTAGCAGAGAGAAACATTTCATTTTAGGATGAATCAACATTTCCTGAAAGAGCCGACGCAAGGTGTATCTAATTATCTGTCAGTACATCCTCATTATAAAACGTCCCCTAGGAGTTGGGCATCTGATGTGTCATAACAAATGGGCTTATAATCAAGGCGTGTTAGTTACAGTATGTAGATGACAATATGAGGACATCATAGCTGTACCGGATGTGGTACCTTCCATATGCCTGTACAGTAACTGTGGAGTCAATGCCATGATTCTACTGTAGATCATGTCTGCTATCAGTGGCTGGGAATATGGGCAATTTCATTATCCATATCCTTCCACTTTCCTGCTCGTTAGTGAATTCAGACAATTGTCTCAGCATGGAAACAAACATTTACATACTAAAGTCGATTACCAGTAAAATTAGAGCGTGACACTTGTTTATTTGCTGCTGTTGTGACCTCGGCTATCACTTAGCCATGGCCCGATTATGTCACCTGGAAGAATTTCATAAAACATAATTATAGCTTGCTTCTCTCTCGACACAGAGCTATCGGTGTTGAAGGATAATTAAGCGGGGGAAGAGCCTTGCAGAAATGTGGAGTTAACGCTCGTCCGCCAGCAGCGGGCTTATGATCGAGGTCCACTTTAATGTACTGCACAGCTCTCAGCAAGCACATGGGCAAGAGCGTTCCTTCTGTCTTGTTGCTTAAAGCCCCCTCCAACAATGACGGATGCACGGCCAGCTAATAGATTCAGGGAGTAGCACTCAGGGCGAAGATGACAGAAAATTGTTGAATGATGTGCAATTTATGAAATGGGACTGCAGGAGCCTGGAATGGATGGTAGGAAAAATACTTACCTGGGACTAATCCTTAAAAGCGTTCTACTAAAAATTTCACAGAGTGAAAGAAAGTTGAGAATCCCCTTTCTCTGGGAAAACTGACCTTTCCCTTACATCTCGTAAAGGTCTAGTCTCATGAATGCTTCAGCCAAATTGCAATTCAACCTGGAAGGGATAGCTGAGATAGTAATGGTGTATACTTTATATGCTGCAATGCCAATTTGTTTTCCAATTGCTGTGAGGGATTTATGTATTTTTCTCTGTTGCCACGGGCAGTAAGACACTCCTGTTCTTGTTAGCACGTTTCCACAAGCGAAACTACTATACTGCTGGAAATTGAATGGTGCATGCATGATGAAATAGCCCTCAATGTTCTCTTGCTTGCTTTCGAAGTCATTGCTTTGTCTTTTTATCTTACATAATATACTGTAGCTGTATACTGTAGATGTGTAAGGAAATGTGTGTGAAACATTGTTTCTGGTAGTGAGTGAACGTCGACACCTGGTTGCAGAAGTCAATCATGTGTGTGATCTTGCCGTGCTGCTAAAAGGAACAGTTGACTTTCCTCAATCAAACAAGGTCAAAGATGAGACAACTTCAATGCAACTATCAAGACATGCTTGACTAAGGCTGGGTGCTATACCGTATTTGACTATATACCGGTATTGATGCACAGACCGGTTTGGGTTTTTACTTTACCTTCTATAACGGTATTTCAATGTTTGGTTTGTTAAATGTGATATGCAACTCTGGCGCATGTAATGTCAGTTGCATAGTTGACTCTGTTTGTTACTTGAGTCGTCTCTCTCCCTCTCCTCCTGCATGCTGCTTCCCCATGCGCTTTCTATACCAAGCCCTGCCCACTGTCACTCAAGGAGAGCAGTTGTTACAAGCACTTGCCATGCCATTCACTCTATCTGCGTGGTCAGATGCAAAAAGATGTTGGTGACAACAATGCAGATTTATACTTTGTTTCTTACAATTTTTCTCAATCGCTTTGGCTCAATTTTCGAAAGATAATTATTTTTTTCAAAACAATACAGTAAAATCTCTGAATAATTAGTTTCTTGTTCACACCAGATTTGAATTTCTTATTCATTTAAGCAAATTGCACGTGTTTTGGTTAGAGGTCGACCGATTAATCGGAATGGTCGATTAATTAGGGCCGATTTCAAGTTTTCATAACAATTGGAAATCTGTATTTTTGGACACCAATTTTGCCAAATTTTTTATTTTATTTATTCTTTTACACATTTAGTCTTTATTTAACTAGGCAAGTCAGTTAAGAACACATTCTTATTTTCAATGACTGCCTAGGAATGGTGGGTTAACTGCCTCGTTCAGGGGCAGAACGACAGATTTTCACCTTGTCAGCTCGGGGGATACAATCTTGCCACCTTAAGAGTTAACTAGTCCAACGCAATAACGACCATTGCACTCCACGAATGACCGTTGCACTCCACAAGGAGACTGCCTGTTACGCGAATGTAGTAAGCCATGGTAAATTGCTAGCTAGCATTAAACTTATCTTATAAAAAACAATCAATCAATCATAATCACTAGTTAACTACACATGGTTGATGATATTACTAGATATTATCTAGAGTGTCCTGCGTTGCGTATAATCTGACTGAGCATACAAGTATCTAAATATCTGACTGAGCAGTGGTAGGCAGAAGCAGGTGCATAAACATTCATTCAAACAGTACTTTTGTGCGTTTTGCCAGCAGTTCTTTGTTGTGCGTCAAGCATTGTGCTGTTTATGACTTCAAGCCTATCAACTCCCGAGATGAGGCTAGTGTAACCGAAGTGAAATGGCTGGCTAGTTAGCGAGCGTTAATAGCATTTCAAACGTCACTCTCTCTGAGCCTTGGGGTGGTTGTTTCCCTTGCTCTTCATGGGTAACGCTGCTTCGAGGGTGGCTTTTGTTGTTGTGTTCCTGGTTCGAGCCCAGGGAGGAGCGAGGAGAGGGACGGACGCTATACTGTTACACTGGCAATACTAAAGTGCCTATAAGATCATCCACTAGTCAAAGGTTAATGAAATACAAATGGTATAGAGGGAAATAGTCCTATTATTCCTATAATAACTACAACCTAAAACTTCTTACCTGGGAATATTGAAGACTCATGTTAAAAGGAACCACCAGCTTTCATATGGTCCTCTAATAATCGGTATCGGTATCGGAGTTGAAAAATCATAATAGGTCAACCTCTAGTTTTGGCACGTGTGCAAAAGAGGAAGTACAATTGTCTACAATTTGCCCAATAACTACATGCACCTGGCATGCTGATAAAACTGATGAGTTGATTCCCAGTGAAACTGTCATACTCTTCGCAACTTCTAAACATTCTTTCATCGTGTGAGGCATCACATGCAAAATTATCCATTCAATTATCAAAATCAGTCAGACATACATGTATACTTCATAAATATCTATGACATGGAATGTTTGTGATGTCTGCTAAATTGGCAAATTACCTACCAGCTGACATAGTAATGAAATAGGAATCACAATCTTACCAATCAACCAATTAAGTTTGGAAGCATATATATGGAGCTTGCCCACAGCACAATACTACCATTTATGAACATGGAGGAACATCACAAACCTGAACAGCAGCTACATGCTCGTGGAAGAGAAATAAGAAGATGTGTAAGAATGCGTGGTGGTGGTGTTAGGGGAAAACATAATAGAGAAAGAGGTTGACGGCAAATAATAAGAGTCCCTGATGAAATCAGAGCCACAAGGGTGGACCATGTCATGAACCATGGTCTTACAATGGAAGAGGCTGGTCGGAGAGTACAGCCTAATGTAAAACAGGTCCACAGTGTCATCAATTGTGCAAACATTCCGTAGGGAAAACAGGTAAACATGTACTTGTTCTTTACTTTTGTGACAGCATTTCATTCACAACAATACTGCAACTATTGTAAAGCTATATGCAAATCTAAAAATCACAATGTACCGTAAGATATGTATGCAGAATATAAAGCCAACAATTCCATCAGGCTAAGAGAGATCCAAAGTGCAATCATAAATGACAACAATATCTTCGCAAATATCAATTCTGTCAGCATTTCCACTATAGACAGAGTTTTGGGAAAAAAATCAAATTACTATGAAACAACAGTACAAGGTGCCATTTGAGAGGAATAGTGACAGAGTGAAGGAGCTGTGGTAGCAATATGTCCAGGTAAACCATTGGTGTGCACATGGTAAATAGTACAGGGAGTTTTACTGTACTTCAATGAGGCCTGTATATACTACTTGAAGTTGTAGATACCCATAAAAACAGAAAACAAGGCCTCCCAGGTGGTGCAGTGGTTAAGGTACTGCAGTGCCAGCTGTGCCACCAGAGACTCTGGGTTCGCGCTCAGGCTCTGTCGTAACCAGCCGCAACCGGGAGGTCCGTGGGGCGACACACAAATGGCCTAGCGTCGTCCGGGTTAGGGAGGGTTTGGGAAATTCTTGTCTCATCACGCACCTGGGGCGGGCCGGGCACAGTGCGCGCTAACCAATGTTGCCAGGTGCACGGTGTTTCCTCCAACACATTGGTGCGGCTGGCTTCTGTGTTGGCTGGCGCTGTGTTAAGAAGCAGTGCGGCTTGGTTGGGTTGTGTATCGGAGGACGCATGACTTTCAACCTTCGTCTCTCCCGAGCACTCACAGGAGTTGTAGCGATGAGACAAGATAGTAGCAACTAAACAATTGGATACCACGAAAAAGGGGTAAGAATTCAAAATTGTTTTTGTTTTTAAAGAACAGAAAACATTTATACTTTACGAAACTGTCTGATTCTAGAATAGGCTATGCAAAACTAACTTTATTTTTTGCTTCTGTGTTACTATCTAGAGAATAGTGGAGCTGGAAGGACATCAAATGATGACCCTTCTTGTTTTTAATCAGGCCTACTACTGTCGTGTCGTCAACGAACTTGATGGCGGGGGCTGGAACTGTGTGAGGCCATGCAGTCGTCAGTATATAGGGAGTACAGGAGGGGACTGAGGATGCACCCTTGTGGGGCCCCTGTGTTGAGAATCAGATGTAAGGTCGAAGAGGGAATGTTGCCCACCTTCACCACCAGTGCTGGTGTTGACATAGATCAGCATGTTGTTTGTGCAACAGTATCTTCTAAATCAGAGAGGAATAGTCAAAACATGAACATGTTAGATAGCGCTAGCTAGCTACATGAAGCAATAGAAAACAAGTAATGTAACATCTAATTAGGGTCCCCTGTGAAACACTGAAAAACACTTTGGTTCCTACCCTGTCACAATAATTCCTCCCTGGCTTTTTAATTTATTGTTATGCATTCCAACTATATAATTAGAATAATCATTATATTTCCATGATTCCAACAATTTACCAGTTTACTATATATTTTTTCACCATTCTGAAGCCCAGCTAAGCAGATAGATAGTACATTCACAGTTGACAATATGTCCTTGCCTGCATGTTATTTTGCATATGTCATGCTAGACTCCATGTAGTCCATATTGATGGGCAACACTATCCTCCCTCCATCTCCCAGGGACAGGGATGCCAATAAGGCTATCACATTGTATTTGCGGTCATTCTCAAATAACCCTGTGTCACTCTGCAGTACAGCAGAGAGCTGTATGACTTTCCATTGCCTTCTTTCACATCTAACTGCCTCTCTTAGGTGTATAGGAAGCACAGTATTAACCAAAAGGTGGTTTTAGCATCCCCATCCAAGGGTTTCAATGGTTAAGCCCAACAGCCACAAGCGGACTGGCCATCTGGCATCTAGCATTTGCCCCGAAATGCCAGATGGCCAGTCTGCCTGTGGGTGTCAAACTAGTTTTTTTTGTGCAAAATGACCATTCTCTGGCTAATAATGGGAACATCAAGGGAAAAAATGGGCTGGTGTGGGGGCCTCGAGGAAAGAAATGGATCAGTGTGTTAGAAATTCCGGGGCCAATTTCTTGTCCCAGTCTGCCCCTGCCAACAGCGGTTTCATGAAGGCATTTAATTTGTTTACTTTTTATTTGATACACTGCCATTGCATATGACACTGTTTTAATCTGAGTAAAATTGAGAAAAAATTATGTGGGTTAACCCACTCAACTCGATCTACGAGAAAGAATGCAACACAGAATGTACAAAATCAGAACAGTGCAGATTCACATGACATTGATTGAGTGAAAACAAACATGCCCCCTCTCAGTGCAGCAGTGGGCAAGCCTCTTCATGTGCATCAGCAGTGATTCAACAATAAGAGCTGACATGTACATTGTCTGTCAAAAGGAGAGCAGCGAGAACCAGCAAACTCAGTCAGTCAGCCACCACCCATACATCCACACACCTCATTGCGTGTGCACACGCATGCACACACATGCGAAAGCACGCGCGCGCGCGCGCACACACACACACACCACTGGAATAATTTAACACTCCCAAGTGATTAAGTTTGCACATACATAGCCTACACACCCCACCTCCTCCAAATATACTTCCCTAACACATACAGCAGCCCATTTCAAGAGAAGTTTCCCCACATGTCCCACAACTTCACAGCGATAGGCATATTTTGCATCTTAAATAAGGGGGGCAACACAGCATCGCTTCCATTAAGCATGCGGACAACAAATAGGCATACATGGACCACCTCTCCGCCTTCTCTTTTGAAGACAAGTAGCCTAGGATAAGATAAGTAACTGTAAGGCAGAGATGACATATTGAAAAGGGAAGTGCTGGCATTTTGGCAATTGGTGGAGAGTGTAGGTAGCCGAATATATATGATTATGAACAGATAACATAACTTCGACCGTATAATATAAGGGCATGGTGAACAAGTGCTCGTCCAAAAAGCATCCGACATCGCACTTCCATGATGAGCTGAAATGTGCGCTTTGTGTGCCTATGCCATGGCATGTCAATAATATCAGGTCACAATAGGCCTACATAACTTGCAATTAAAATAGCTTACACAATTCATAAACCCGCCATTTATAAAAGTAGGCAACATATCTGCAAAAAAAACAATGCGAGGAAAAGTCTAAATTCTACTTACTATATACCCCGGCTGATGAATTCAAAAGCCTCGGTAACTGTATTTAAATGACAAAAAGGAGAATGATAAGTAAGTGATGTAATTGTACACTCGACAAACAGGCATTTATCAATTGATAACGACATAGTGTGATAGCCTGCCCTGAAGTACTTGTATGCGACGCAAATTACCACTTACCAAAGCATCCAGATAAAATTCCTTAGGAAATCCAGATGAGTTTTATCTTCCTTCTCTCCAGTCAGAAACAGCAATGTTTTCTTATTCCAAATACAGGCCCCAAGTGAACTGAAAGAGAGAAGACACCAAAACAGCCACAACAAATTCCGTTAGAAGCGGGGTTCCCCCCTCCAAAAAAAGTGCTAAAATATACATCTGTGTGCAGCAAAAATAATAATACTACTCATACTAAATGGTGAGGAGGAGAGTAGGTGGCTGCTCCGTTCCCGCTGTCGCAAGAGACAATGAGAGCGGTAATAAGACAGACAGAAAAGTGAGAGATAAGCTTTCTTTAGAAAGCCAGCGCTGCTGCTGTTAAACTGTAGCCTACCACACACTGCTCCTGGCGATGGCTGGAGAGCGAGCGGGTCGGAGCGCGCAGGCGAGAGGGGAGAGAGAAGGTGGGCGCGGGAAAAGACAGCGTTCCTGATCAGATGCTTTCCACACACGCGCACACACCTGCACTACTCTATCAAGCCACTTGATGGCCGGCTAGTCGAGCAACTAACCCATGTAGGATTAGCTCTCCCGCTCTGCGTAAACGTTCCGCAGACAATAAATGGTTCTCTCTTGATTTCTGTGACGATAATAAATCCATTACAAATGGATTAGATTAGTTACCCATATAAAACGTCCCCCACGGCGGAAAATAGCACTTGTTTTGATAAAATATTGGCATAAAACGGATATGTGAACTTGGGAGGCAAACTGCTTGTTCAACCTTTGCTGCGCAACTGTCCAGGCAAAAAAACAGCGCCCATGCTGCTGGATTTTTCACGTCGTATCAATTGAGTTTTTTAAATTAGTAAAACAATGTTTTGATTCAAATCCAACACAGCTACAGTAGATGTTAGTGACCCTATAAAGCAATACCATTCGCTCCTTTTCTAAAGCAGATATCTGACATGACAGATAATTCAAGTGTTCGCATACCACAGGGACTGAAGCAATAAACCATATGAATATATATTAGACTTAATTTTCTTTTCGTTTGAAATAGCCTATGAAACAAAGGAATAGAGTAATATTTATCATTTTCACACAGAACTGGATTGCTGTGTTTAATACTTTTGGTTATTGTTTCAATATTAATAAGTAATCATCAGAATTGTGCATGAGCTGTGTGTTTATCACAATGTATGGGTTTGTATGTGCATGAAAATGTGGTTATTCAAAGAGGGAAGGATGATGTTAAATTAAATTAATGATATAAATATATGATATATACTTGTAAATTAATGATTTATACCCTTAGAATCTTGAAGAATATAGCTTATAAATGTCTCATGTGCTTAGTTTAACTGTCATACCCCATAAGAACTGAAAATATAAGCTTTTTATACTCCAAATGAAAGTGCACACAACTTGACTTGACCTATCGTTGTAAACAATGTACTTGTAAACAAACACTAATAAGCTTTAAAACAAGGTTAAAACTATAATTTTTCATCCATAGCTCTGTCTATACATTTGAGAGTGGTTACATTCTCCAGCCCCATTCTTCAGATAATTACCAAATCAGTGGCTGTTATTTGTACTGCAGATTGACACTTTAATCTAATGCCTGGTTACTACATATCCAATCCGATTTGCAGTTACATATTTACATAATGCTCCAAAGGGCCATCTATTTTTCTACCAACTGTACTAACAAAGTAAAGACAGAGTTTTTTTCTATTTAGCTATCCTGTATCAACAGAATTGACCCCTGGATTACAACGATTGGTCAAGTCAAGTAATGCACACTTTTAATTGATGGGAAATCGAAGGACAAGGCAGTGGGCCAAAAAACACAGATTACACTATCGATACTTCACCCACTCTCATACATTTCACATGGTTAAAGGTTTGGAAACTAGTGAGTTCCAAGACAGACGGCTTTTTGGCCCCGTAAATAAACATATTCTGTGTGAAGGGAGTTTGTCAACATGTCCATCTGTTAGCATCTATGGCAATGAGAGTCGATGTAACCTTTGTACCCACTGCCCAAGGATGCTCTCTCCACGTGCAAGAGCTGCATTCCAAAAGTACTCTTGACCTTTTGTGGATGTGTTGTGACTTGCGAAAGTATCACACATGTATGCCCCCCTTGGATATGAAGTTACTTTTGACTGGAATAAAAGTTACAGTGTGTACATATAACCCAGTGTCTACAATTACCTTATTTTCTTTTCACAAGCACAAAAAGTTGCAAACACTGTCATGGCAAAATTAGAAAATTATATTGTAATTCCATCAGCTGTCGCTTTGATGAAGTGGGTTTGATGAAGGGGGCAAAATATATATATATATATTTTCTATTTTTATTACGTAATGCATCACTCCGCATTTGAAAATACATCACTCATGGCTCCATCGATCCATACATATGACCTATTACCTTTAATTCTATTGACTCTGAGGAACTTTACCACTGTCACTGTGACATTCACACACAAGATGAGACTGTGAGACAGAAGAAACTGATAATTGAGTGCGAGGTTGATAAAAATTCACACAAAGAAAGACATTTTTTTAAATTGCACCACAACAAATGAAATGCATTTGTATTATTTTGAAACTTTAGCTAAGTTCAAAGTGTTACTGCAAAAATGTGCCTTGGATATCAGCCAGAGTAATGCAGTGTACTGTATACTGTCCATTGAAGCTGAGTGGGTGAATCTCAGTGTTGTTCAATGCAGTTTCTGTAGGCTGTGTGTTATCCATTTTGGTCCATACAAGAACAAGGTGCTGGTTATGAGTTGCAGCTTGGCATTTATTGAGATGACTCATGTACTGGAGGCATTTTAAACCTAACCCTAACCCTAAACTTAACCCTAAACCCACTGCTAACCCTAATGCCTAACACTAACCTTAAATTAAGACCAAGAAGCACTTTTTTTGTTTTCATGATTTTTTACGATATACAGTATAGCCAATTTTGACTTTGCAGCTGGCCCATCTAGCGGAAACCACTCAGTTTGGCCACCAGTTGGCCTCCAGGGCCAGACTCATGACAATAAACGTCAACCTGCTTATGAGTAATTAATATTATTATTGGAGACGTCCCGCTGGGCACAGATGTCAATTCAACAGCTATTCAATCAAATTCACCAATCAAATGTATTTATAAATCCCTGTTTACATCAGCAGATGTCACAAAGTGCTTATACAGAAACCCAGCCTAATACCCCAGAGAGCAAGCAATGCAGATGGAGGCTAGAAGCATGATGGCTATCAAAACTCTCTAGAATGGTTGGAACCTAGGAAGAAACCTAGAGAGGAACAGGCTCTGAGGGGCGGCCTGTCCTGTTCTGGCTGTGCCAGGTGAAGATTATAAGAGTACATGGCCATTAAGGCCAGATCATTCTTCAAGATGTTCAAACGCTCATAGATGATTAGCAGGGTCAAATAATAATCACAGTAGTTTTAGAGGGAGCAACAGGTAAATGCCAGTTGGTTTTTCATAGCCAAGCATTCAGAGATCGAGTTTGGAGGTGCTGTTGAAATGATGTGGAAACAATGTTGATTCAACCAGTGTGTGCCCAGTGGGTTGAATCATATGGAACATTCGTTGGTTCCCCATTTCAAAGGGTACAATGTTCTGTGACTCTGCCATTCTTGACAACTCTTGTAATTTCGCTTGGATTATAGGACAAAGAGGATTTGCATATTTTGCTTGGCAAGGAATTTATTTGACCCAATCGTACAGTGTGTGCTACGTTTGAGTGTGTGGTCTCTTTTTATTTTTGGACGGGAAAGTCATTGAATATTCATTAATTGGTGTAAAATGCTGCGTTTTTGAGTTGGGTGATATAAAGTGGGTTACTGTATATGGGAATAACGGATGGGGGTGGGTGGGGAGAAGTGGGTGGGTGGGGGTGGGGGGGTAGTACTTGCCCCTATGAAGCTATCATTAGCTCTGACCAGATTAGAGAGCTAACCTCGGTCTGGCCTTGCCTGGGGTAAAAATGATGAGAGCTTTCAGACACGTTGTGAAGGAGATCAATTGGCAATGAGCCAAACCTTATTATTACAGGTCCACTGTGAAACAACTTGAAAGCAGAGGTATGTGAGTGTTTTGTTTTTACTCTAACTCAACACAGTTGATTCACAGTGAATTTGTAGTGGATTTCACAGTGACCATGACTGAGTTCTGGGACTGGCGCAAATATGGACTCACCCGTCACATACGATTAAGCCAGTCGGTGTCCCTTGCTCTCAGAGGAAGTCCCCAGAGAGAGCCGCACAGAGATATGTGAAGTGAAATAGAATGGTGAATGCAGTGACCAGGCTGGTACCACCAGGCTAGCGCAGAGAGGCCACCACACACATAGAGAGAGATGGAGAATGGTGCCATGGTGCTGAAGATACATCTGACCCCCTATTCTGTTGTTGTCATAATTTGAACCCAAATATAGAAGTTGGCTAAAGCACAAACAAACTGGACCACTAGGAGAGTTTCTTGGAGGTTCAGGATAGCATTGAATTAATGCAGTTGGTCTCCAAATTTGGTTCTGGAACCGCTATTGTGTGTGCAGGTATTTGTTCCCGCCCAGCAATATCACACCTGATTAAGGTAATATTGGTCCACTCCGGACCACAATTAGTTGATTATTTGAAGGAAGTTGTGGAACAAAAGCCTTCAAGAGCACCACCAACTGGTGATAGTCTTGAAACAGGTTTAAAATGTGGGTAGAACTGTCCCAGAACCCAGGTTAGAGGACGTAGAATGAAAGTAGGAGACATGGATACAGTTCACACTTCATTCCACACTCAAGACAGACACACACATGGCTTTACAAATTGAAGGATAGGTGAAAGTGTTGTAGTGAATAGTGGTTTTGCTGTCAGTTATGCACCAACACACGGTTAGGGAGTCCATGGTAGAGGATTGTCCATGTGGAAGGTCCAGAAATGAGTTGAGGTGGTGTAGAGTTCTTATTACCTGTTGTCTCTCTGCAACCCCGAGTTAAACTAAGGCACAGATTCTGTTGGTACAACCTGTGATTGGCTAACCAGGTCACATGGCCCTAGACAGGGTAGAGTGATCTGGAAGGGCCCTTGGCAACCCCTTGGCAACGGAGTAGCCAGGGACGGAGGTGTGAAACCAGGGGATCCTAGCCTCTGCTGCGCTGGAGAGTTTCTCTCTAAAGTTTGTGGGCCAGGGCCAGAGAGAGGGTTTTAAGAAGACTCATTAGCTTTCAGGACCATAGATAGAGACCCCTTAGGGAATAGTATGGCATCTACACACCTATCCAACTGCAGCCAACCCAACAGTCAAAGAATCTGCCTGTTGTGTAGTCTCAGTGGGTGGCTGCAAGACCTAGTTTCTCGCAGTTGGTCCCTATTCAATATATAGAATTGGCCACGAACAGTGGGTCTGAGTTAAGAAAAAACTACCAAACTAATTATCTATAGTTGGCTGTAGTTGATAAAAGTTATTAGAAAGTTGGAGAACCCTGCTGTAATGTCTGTCCAGACTGGACTGAGACTGATCCTTCTTTAAACACGTCAGGAACTAACCATTTAGCAGTGTTTCTAGATATTGGTCCTTGATTACTTGGCATGGGACGCGTATTTATTTTAAATGACCATTATGCTTGACTAGAAACTTTATGATTAGATTATTTCACAGCCACATGAAAATGTTCCCTTACCTGCTGCCTGGGAAAGTGTTGAGTTATGACATGTTGCAAATGGAAGTAGGCCGTTCCAGGATAATCCCTGGTGACGTGGATGCTATGGTGAGAGACGAATGTGACAGTCGGGACATCCTGGACAGTGTTAATTAACCTCACAGCAAATGAGGCAAATGAAGCCAGATATGCTGGGGGTGACTACAAGTCTCCATTTATTAGATAACTAGAGTGGGTACTGATATCATAGACTGGCAGTTACTCCACAAAAGCAAATCAACTTTTGACCAGTCCAGTCATTATGCTGGTCTAGAAACACTCTCGTAAAGTTGGGGGAATATTGTCCTCACATTATCTCACAAACGAATGGACAAGTGCTGTCTAAAGCTGATTTTTAAATCCACTCTACTTAAAAAATTCTAATAATCCAACTCTACTTTTTTTAATCACAATTGAGTGAATGGCTGTTATCAGTTGCTTAATTTATGAGAAGGAATCAATTGTAAGCCTTGGCAGAATATGTTTACATGCTCTGGATAGTACGTTGAGCCGAACCTTGTGGAATTTCCAAGCTACACATTGAATCCATATTACAGGGTACTACCAGGTCAATAAACACATACAGTCTATATTTATAACAATACATAGTAAGATGTGCATTGTGCATACACTGGCAACTAAAACAATATATGTTCCCATCAACTTTTCTCTTTAGACTTCAAGGAATCCCTGCCATCTCTGTGATGTGTCTAATCTCTCTTTAAGTAGCCTATCAGAATTAAGAGGAAACTTTGGTTTATTTAACTTCCCCCGATTCCAAATGACATTCGGCGAAGGTCACACTCAATCCATTATCCTCCCGCTTCAACTAAAAATCTCTAATGACTGACAATAAATGCTTGGAAGTTAAAAACCCTCGCACTCCTTGTGTTCTGTGCATGCGGAATGAGCACCTGTGAAGCATCTACCGCATTAGGATTCCACCAGCTCCTACAGATGCCTAATTATCGCTGTATCACGTGCTACTCGCATAATAGGTCAGGCCTGATGTATCAACCCCACACTACTACAGTTTAGGCTTCGTCTTGATTCCCCCACTGGCGTTAGTGAAAATAAATGCTTGATTTGTCTCCCTTTCACCCTAATGTAGCTTTGAAATGGTTTTTGATAAGGGCATCTGCATACTGAATCTCTATCACCCCTCCCGTGTATCCTCTCGGTGGCCACTGTTGGCCTAGTTATCAGCCCATGTGCATCTCGTCTTTGAAAATCGATTTTTGCAAGCATTTACATTTCTCCCTACCCGCTTAGCGGTTGTAAGCCACTCCTTTAATAGCTTACTGCACAGTAAAGTAAGTACTCTCCCACAGGAGTGCTTTTTAAGAGGAGATCTCAATCAGTCATCAATAATTAACACGGCTTATGCTCAGTAAATAAATTCTGGGGCGCTTTAGTCAGGGCGGGTAGACAAGACCGGAGTGCTGTTAGAGTGAAAAGCATATGCCAAATGGTCAGCAAGTACATCAGTACAAAATTATGAGGCTTAGAAAACATTTGCTAAATAATGCTAAAATACCAGTATCATACACTATGTTGGTGGCATACAGTACCAACTAAAAGTATTAACAAGTAGATTTCAGATAAATTGTAGCTTTTACCCAGTCCTGATTAGTAATGAAATAGTATTGTACAAAGTTGTGTTTTGAGGGTGTTCTTGGAAACACTGACAGTCCATGATGACACTGTATGCAGTATTAGAAGCAGCCCATACTTTGCTGAAGCAATGTGTTGAGGTCTCTGTACCCAGCAGAGACCCTGCTGTTTATTTATAACAGGGAAAGGCTTTGATGGGCTTTCATGTTGACCTTTCTTGTGTCTGCCTGCACGAACAACATATGTAGTACAGGCTTTTTGACTAAAGAAAGATATAAAACGGTTAGATGATAAAATACAAATATTGCCAGGGATAGAGAACTGAAATTCCATATTGTGTATAAACATTTTTTTATAATTAATATTTACATTTAATAATTATATTTCATTACATAAAATTGCCATATTAAGTAGTGTCCAAAGGGAATGCAGCATTCTTATTGCAATCATTTATGCAATGAATGTATCGTTACTGTTTACATTTTTTGACATGATAGTGACCCCTTCAGTTATTCTGACACATTGCCATAGATCTATTTAAATGTATTGCCTAAATAATCTTACCTGATCTGATCAACCACTTAGTCCCACTACAGTTTTTATAATGTTGAACCTCCTAATAGTTCCCTGCTTCATCCCATGTTTGTCACTCACAACTGAGGTGACTTCTTGCTACTCACTGAAAATATAGATTCATTTCATAGGCTTTGGGACAGAGCTTTGTGACCTATTTCATTGGCAAGTAAAATATTGTTTTATCAATAAGTTGGTTAATTGATGAGTTGTTTTATTGAATGACATTTCGTGAAGGACTTTCACTTACTTTCACATTGGGAAAGATGTTCAGTAATGGCATTTCAAATCCCAATGACCAACATGCATGCGTATGAGTGGTGGAACTTGCAAAAGTTATTGACTCAAAGAAACAATCAACAAATTAAAAAGCAAGTGATAAATCAAGCTTAAAATAGTAGTTCAGGCCTCCCGGGTGGCACAGTGGTTAAGGGTGCTGTACTGCAGTGCCAGCTGTGCCACCAGAGACTCTGGGTTCGCACCCAGGCTCTGTCGTAACAGGTCGTGACCGGGAGGTCCGTGGGGCAACGCACAATTGGCCTAGTGTCGCCCGGGTTAGGGAGGGGTTGGCCGGTAGGGATATCCTTGTCTCATCGCACACCAGCAACTGCTGTGGCGGACCGGGCACAGTGCACGCTAACCAAGGTTGCCAGGTGCATGGTGTTTCCTCTGACACATTGGTGTGGCTGGCTTCCGGGTTGGATGCGTGCTGTGTTAAGAATCAGTGAGGCTTGGTTGAGTTGTGTATCGGAGGACGCGTGACTTTCAACCTTCGTCTCCCGAGCCTTTACAGGAGTTGTAGCGATGAGACAAGATAGTAGCTACTAAACAACTGGATACCATGAAATTGTGGAGAAAATGGGGTAATTAAAAAATAAAGAAAATAGTAGTTCAATCTATTGAATGACCAATACTCACCTTTCAAATCAAACAAACAGAAGTTGAATTATATAGCAGAAGTTGAATTCTATAATTTAAATAATAAATATGTATAAGGACAGATGCTGGGAGATGAAAAGCATGTACAGGGACTGAATATGTAATAAATAACAGACGTGAAACAAAACATGGACAGCGTCTGGACAAGGGAAACATAACAACATCAATGCTGACACGGGAATGAAACTGAGGAAAAGACAGATATAGGGGCGGCAATCAATAGGTGATGGAGTCCAATGAAGCACTGATGCACGTAACGATGGTGACAGGTGTGCGTAGTGATGGATATGATGGGCCGGCAGAGTCATGGGAGGCGTAGCAGCCTGACGAGCCAGGTGAGGCCGGCTGAGGCGTAGCAGCCCAGCGAGCCGGATGAGGGATGGGTGCATGCCGAGCCAACCGAGGCAAGAAAACCTCTCAAGCCAGTTAAGGCATGGAAGCCTGACAAGCCAGCTGAGGCATCCCTGGTTCCTTCGGCAGCGGCACCCAGACCCAACGTCACCAACCAACTAAAAAACTAAAAATACTCCTTGATGCTTCCAATATTGGTGCCAGCATTCTGTAAGGAAAGATGCTGGAAGACGAGAAGCAAGTACAGGGAGTGAATATTTAATAAATAACAGACATGAAACAAAACACAGACAGTGTCTGGACAAGGGAAACATAACGACATTAATGCTGACACAGGGATGAAACTGAGGAATAGACAGATTTTATTTTATTTAACCTTTATTTAACTAGGCAATTCAGTTAAGTACAAATTCTTATTTACAATGATGGCCTACCCCGGCCAAACCCGGACGACGCTGGGCCAATTGTGCGCCGCCCTATGGGACTCCCAATCACGGCCGGATGTGATTCAGCCTGGATTCAAACCAGGGACTGTAAGTGATGCCTCTTGTAGTGAGATGCAGTGCCTTAGACCCCTGCGCCTGTCACATCTGCTCCTGCTACGCCCTCTGGTAGTCGTCTGGTGTCTCCTTGACCTACAGTTATTTCCCTGTTCTCTCTCTCTCTCCCTCTCTGTTAATTGTGTGGTTGGAGACAGGTGTGCTGTAGTCAGAGCAGATCCCTACCAGCTGCAACTCATCCATAAATCAAGACCTCTACATATGCCCATTGCTGCCACTTCCACTCTGCCAGATCGTAATCTCTGCTCAGTCAGTTATCATTCTAGCCTTTTGTCTATTCTCAAGATCCTGTTGCTCTGCTGTGCTCGTTTTCCTGCCTTACACCATTTTTGTCCTCTCCTTGCAGTTACCGCTCTGTCTCTGTCTCCTGTTCCACATCTCACCACCAACCACCTTGCTCTGGATATCACTCACCACCATTACCTTGGATTCCCCTCAAGACCTGTTCTCCTGTCTACTCAGCCGACTCCAACGTCACTCTACACTGGTTTTTGCAACTCATCTGAGCTACTCCGGTTCTACACTCCCTATTTCTCTGTATTCATTAAACATTTTTGTCATCCTGGCTTCCTCTTCTGAGTCCGCTCTTGGGCCCCCACCCCCCCCTCACTCACCATAACAGTACAATCTGGCCAAACAATGAACCCAGCAGACTCTCCAACTCTTCACCAAATTCTTGTTGGTCAAGGCACCCTTCTTGACCAACATTACCAAGCCCTGAAAACCCTGCTGGAAAACATCAAGGAGTTTTCACAGAGCCTGTCTGACCTAAAGGTCTGAACCTCCGCCCAAAATGTACAACCTGTCTCCAGTTTCTCTTCTCTACCCCGGGAGCCTTTTGTTCCAACTCCTGAGCGCTATGATGGCATGTGCAGAGCCTTTCTCGTAATGTTGACTAGCAACAACCCTACTCTTATGCTTGTGAACAAACCAAGATTTATTTTTTGATTGGCTGTCTTTGGGGAGCAGTGCTCTCCTGGGCCACTGTGGTTTGGGAGAGACAGTCATCTATCTTATTCTCCTACAGTGGATTCACAGATGAGATGAGAAAGGTCTTCCTGCTGCTTGAGGCAAACCTGGTGTGGCAGAGCCAGACTTTTACTCTGCCCGCTCTTGTCGATTCAGGCGCTGATGAAAGTTTTCTGAGCCGAGGGGTTGTTAATCAGTTGGACACGGTGTTGCTTGATTCACCTCTGGATGCCAACGCTCTTAATGGAAAACTACTCTTCTGTGTTTTGGAGAGAACTGTTCCCGTTTTCCCTCATCTCTCTGGTAATCTCCAGAAAAAGATCAGTTTCCACATAATCTACTGTTCTCACTCACCTCTGGTTCTGGGTCATCCATGGTTAAATCTACACATCCCACAGTTTGACAGGTCAACCGGAAGGGTTACGACACGGAGTAAGTTTTGTCACTCTAATTGTCTACATTCTGCTCTCCCTCCTGCTTTGTCTGCACCCAGTCCATTCCCGAACCCCCAGACCTGTCTTCTGTTCCTCCTGTATTCAGCAAGCACCACACCCCATCTCTGCCGCCTCATCGACCATACGACTGTGCTATCGAGCTCCTCTCCCTAGTAGCAGGTTGTATAACCTCTCTCGCCCCGAGCAAAAAGCCATGGAAGAACACATCCAGGACTACCTGGTTGTTGGACATGTCAGGCCTTTTTCCTCTCCGGTGGGAGCTGAATTCTCCTTTGTCACGGATGAGGACCGGTCACTGAGGCCATGCATAGACATCTGTGGATTGAATAGTATTACCGTCAGGAACAAGTATCCCTTGCCACTTATCAGTTCTGCCCCTCTCCATGGTGCCACAGTATTTACTAAACTGGACCTCTGGAATGCCTACCACCTTGTCTGCATCAGAGAGGGGGATGAGTTTTTTTTACCTTTATTTAACTAGGCAAGTTAGTTAAGAACAAATTCTTATTTTCAATGCCGACCTAGGAACAGTGGGTTAACTGCCTGTTCAGGGGCAGAACGACAGATTTGTACCTTGTCAGCTCGGGGATTTGAACTTGCATCCTTCCAGTAACTAGCCCAACGCTCTAACCACTAGGCTACCCTGCCGCCCCATTCAACAAACCACTTGGACATTGTGAGTACCTCGTCATGCCTTTTGGTCTCACTAACGCTCCGGCTGTTTTTCAGAGCCTGGTGAATGTCCTGAGGGATGTCATTGGGCGTTTTGTTTTTGTCTATGTGGATGACATTCTTATTTTTTCAAAGGACCTTGAGGCTCACAAGCAACACGTCCACCAAGTTCTCCAAAAGCAATTGGAGAATAAGCTATTTGTTAAGGCTGAGAAATTTGAGTTTCATTCTCGACAATTTTTATAGATGATTCATCTGTGACTACAGTCGTTTGGCAGCTCCTCTCACCACTCTCACCTCCACTTCCACTCCATCCCACTGGTCCCCTGAGGCAGAGGCAGCATTCCGGGAACTCAAGCCCTGCTCCACTTCTGCTCCTATCCTTACACAGCCAGACCCAGAACTCCAGTTCGTCCTTGAGGTGGACGCTTCCGACACCGTGGTAGGTGCAGACCTGTCTCAACGTTCTCCCTCGGATCAGAAACTCCATCCTTGTGCCTTCTTGTCCTACAAGCTTTCTCCTGCAGACAGAAATTTTGATGTAGGCAACCCAGGAACTCTTGGCTGTTAAGCTGGCTCTTGACGAGTGGTGTCACTGGTTAGATGAGTGTTGTCACTGGTTAGAGGGTTCAGTCATTCCCTTCATTGTGTGAATGGATCACTAAATGTTTGCCTACATCCAGACTGCCAAACGTCTGAACTCTCGGCAGGCCAGGTGAACATTATCGCCCTGGATCTAAGAATATCAAGCCTGATGCCCTCTCTTGTCAGTTCACCGCAGACAACACAAGTTCCGAGCCTGGAACCATTATGCCATCCTCCTGCATTGTTGCTGCTGTCTCCTGGGAGATTGAGTCCCATGTTCTTCAGGCTCAGCTGGACCAGCCTCCTAGAAACGGTCCTTGTAAGGCTCTGTCTCTGCCAGATTCAGTTCGTTCTGATGTTCTTCAATGGGCCCATTCTACTCACCTCACCTGTCATCCTGGCATGAATCGTACAGTCGCCTTCCTGCATCAGCGATTTTGGTGGTCCACCATGGAGAGAGACACTCAGGAATGAATCTCAGCCTGCTCGGTCTGTGCCCGAAATAAAACCACCAAACCTACATCTGGTCTGCTTTGTCCTCTTCCCATACCCAGTCGCCCCTTGTCTCACATAGCATTGGACTTCGTCACTGGGTTTCCCCCATCAAATGGTAACTCAGTCATCATCACTATTATTGAACGATTTTTTCCAAGGCGTCTCACTTCATTCCGCTCTCCAAGCTTCCTACCTCCAGGGAGACTGCGGACCTGCTGGTATCCCATGTTTTTCAGCTGTATGGTATCCTCAGTGACATTGTTTCTGACAGAGGACCCCAGGTTACTTCCCAGGTATGGAGAGCCTTCTGCACAGCTTTGGGTATTAAGGTCAGCCTTTCATCTGAATATCATCCCCAGATCAACGGTCAGACCGAGCGGGCCAACCAGGACTTGGAGACTGCAATAAGCTGTGTGACTTCAGCTAACCCTTCCTCCTGGAGTGCCCAGCTACCCTGGGTGGAATATGCCCTCAACACCCTCATCAACGCCTCATCAGGTATCTCCCTTTGAGTGTGCTATGGGTTACCAACCTCCCTTGTTCCCTACCCAAGAGGTTGAAGTAGAGGTGCCCTCAGTCCAGGACCACATGCTCCGTTGTCGTCGCACCTGGAGGAGGGCCCGGGCTGCGCTTCTTCATGCCTACGCCAGGACTCAATCCAAAGCTAACCGTCGCCGTGCTCCAGCCCCAGTCTACACTCCAGGTCAAAGGGTATGGCTTTCTTCTAAGGACTTGCCTCTGAAAGTGGTCTCCAGAAAACTAGCTCCCCGGTTCATTGGCCCCTTTGAGATTGATCATGTCATAAACCCTTCTGCTGCTCATTTGAAACTCCCAGACACTCAAGATTCACCCCACCTTTCACGAATACTTAATCAAACCAGTCTGCTCTAGTCCCCTATCCCCTCCTGAAGCTGCTCCTCCACCCCATCAGTTTATCGACGACCATCCTGCCTATACGTGGGCACGATGTGCACCGTCGGGGCCGCGGTTGGCAGTATCTGGTGGACTGGGAAGGATACGGGCCTGAGGAGCGCTGTTGGGTGCCCTGTCGTCACATTCTGGATCCCTCCCTCGTACAGGATTTTTACACCTCACACGCAGACACGCTAGGTCGTGTGCCAGGTGGCGTCCATAGAGAGGGGGGTACTGTCACATCTGCTCCTGCTACGCCCTCTGGTGGTCGTCCGGTGTCTCCTTATCCTACAGTTATTTCCCTGTACTCTCTCTCCCTCTCCCTCTCTATTAATTGTGTGGTTGGAGACAGGTGTGCTGCAGTCAGAGCAGATCCCTACCAGCTGCAACTCATCCATAAATCAAGACCTCTAGATATGCCCATTCCTGCCACTTCCACTCTGCCAGATCGTAATCTCTGCTCAGTCAGTTATCATTCTAGCCTTTTGTCTATTCTCAAGATCCTGTTGCTCTCCTGTGCTCGTTTTCCTGCCGTACACCATTTTTGTCCTCTCCTTGCAGTTATCGCTCTGTCTCCTGTTCCACATCTCACCACCAACCACCTTGCTCTGGATATCACTCACCACCATTACCTTGGATTCCCCTCAAGACCTGTTCGCCTGTTCTACTCAGCCAACTCCAACGTCACTCTACACTCCTGGTTTTTGCAACTCATCTGAGCTACTCCGGTTCTACACTCCCCATTTCTCTCTATTCATTAAACATTTTTGTACATTCATCCCGGCTTCCTCTTCTGAGTCCGCTCTTGGGTCCCACCCGCTCATCGTAACAGCGCCCCTATAGGGGAGGCAATCAACAAGTGATTGAGGCCAGCTGAGTCCAATGAAGTGCTAATACGCGTAATGATGGTGACAGGTGTGCGTAATGATGGACCGCCTGGCTCCCTCGAGTGTAAGAGAGGGGATGCGGGAGCAGCCGTGACAACATGTAAATACTCACATCTCATGCAATGTAACTGAAGTGTAAGTCATTAAATCAAAAGTAGTATTGTTAGTTTATTCAGCTATTTAAATGTTCATTCTTAACAAAGAGCTGCAGTCAATTTGAGAATGGGTGGCAAGAAATAAGTTAGTACTAAATATTTAAATCATTAAAAGCATTGTATTTGGGACAAATCATTCTCTAAACACTAAACCTCAATTAAATATTGCAATGAATACTGTGGAAATTGAGCAAGTTGAGAAGATTAAACCGCTTGGAGTAACCTTAGATTGTAAACTATTATGATCAAAATATATTGATGCAACAATAGCTAAGATGGGGAGAGGTCTGTCCATAATAAAGCACTGCTCTGCCTTAACAAAGCTATCAACAAGGCAGGTCCTACAGGACCTAGTGTTGTCACACCTGGACTACTGTCCAGCTGTGTGGTCAGGTGGCACAAAGAGGGACTTTGCCCTTAAATGTACATGAAGAGCTAACATTAATATGTATGTCAATCTCTCCTGTCTCAAAGTAGAGGAGGGATTTACTTTATCACTACTTGTATTTGTGAAAACTATTGACATGTTGAATGCACCGAGTTGTCTATTTAAACTACTAGCACACAGCTCATACACTCATGCATACCCCACAAGACATGCCACCAGAGGTTTCTTCACAGTCACCATGTCCAGAACACACAATGGGAGGTGCACAGTACTACATAGAGCCATGACTGCATTGAACTCTATTCCAGATCAAGTAACTCATGCAAGCAGTAAAATCAGATTTAAAAAACAGATACAAATACAGTTTATGGAGCAGCGTGGACTGTAAAGAGACACACACATGCTCAGACACACACAGGCTCAGACACACACACATGATAGACGCACTATACACTCATGGATTTTGTGTTGTAGATATGTGGTAGAAGAGTATTGGCCTGAGGGCACACACTGTTTTGTAAAATCAGCAGTGAAATGTAATGCTATGTTTTTTTAATTGTGTATAACTGCCTTCATTTGGCTGGATCCCAAGAAGATATCCATAGTAAATACAAATACAAAATTCAAACACTGTGTGTTTAATTAGAATGGTGGGCCTTGGCTGAAAGCTGCCATATCCCTAAACTGTCAATCAAATTGCCCCTGCCATGCACAGACATGCCCAATTCTTGCTTGAGTTGGTGGAGTTAATACTCAATTTTAGATGTAGGACCCCAGCGGCAAACACTGAATGTGTTAGAGGTGGAGTAGGACCCCAGCTATTAGAGGTGGAGTGGAAAACTAAAATGCACATAGAAGAGACAAACAGTGAAGGGAATTACTGATCATTGATTAACAGCATATTACGTATTAAGTATATACTGCATATATACAGTGGGGCAAAAAAGTATTTAGTCAGCCACCAATTGTGCAAGTTCTCCCACTTAAAAAGATGAGAGAGGCCTGTAGTTTTCATCATAGTTACACTTCAACTATGACAGCCAAAATGAGAAAAGAAATCCAGAAATCACATTGTAGGATTTTTAATGAATTTATTTGCAAATTATGGTGGAAAATAAGTATTTGGTCAATAACAAAAGTTCATCTCAATACTTTGTTATATACCCTTTGTTGGCAATGACAGGGGTCAAATGTTTTCTGTAAGTCTTCACAAGGTTTTCACACACTGTTGCTGGTATTTTGTCCCATTCCTCCATGCAGATCTCCTCTAGAGCAGTGATGTTTTGGGGCTGCTGCTGGGCAACACGGACTTTCAACTCCCTCCAAACATTTTCTATGGGGTTGAGATCTGGAGACTGGCTAGGCCACTCCAGGACCAGGACCTTGAAACGCTTCTAACGAAGCCATTCCTTCGTTGCCCGGGCGGTGTGTTTGAGATCATTGTCATGCTGAAAGACCCAGCCACGTTTCATCTTCAATGCCCTTGCTGATGGAAGGAGGTTTTCACTCAAAATCTCACGTTACATGGCCCCATTCATTCTTTCCTTTACACGGATCAATCGTCCAGGTCCCTTTGCAGAAGAACAGCCCCAAAGCATGATGTTTCCACCCCCATGCTTTACAGTAGGTATGGTGTCCTTTGGATGCAACTCACCATTCTTTGTCCTCCAAACACGAAGAGTTGAGTTTTTACCAAAAAGTTCTATTTGCAGGTCATTCACTCGGTCCCCCCGTCTGGTTCTGGGATTTTTGCTCACCGTTCTTGTGATCATATTGACCCCACGGGGTGAGATCTTGCGTGGAGCCCCAGATCGAGGGAGATTATCAGTGGTCTTGTATGTCTTCCATTTCCTAATAATTGCTCCCAGAGTTGATATCTTCAAACCAAGCTGCTTACCTATTGCAGATTCAGTCTTCCCAGCCTGGTGCAGGTCTACAATTTTGTTTCTGGTGTCTTTTGACAGCTCATTGGTCTTGGCCATAGTGGAGTTTGGAGTGTGACTGTTTGAGGTTGTGGACAGGTGTCTTTTATACTGATAACAAGTTCAAACAGGTGCCATTAATACAGGTAACGAGTGGAGGACAGAGGAGCCTCTTAAATAAGAAGTTACAGGTCTGTGAGAGCCAGAAATCTTGCTTGTTTGTAGGAGACCAAATACTTATTTTCCACCATAATTTGCAAATAAATTCATTAAAAATCCTACAATGTGATTTTCTGGATGTTTTTCCCCTCAATTTGTCTGTCATAGTTTAAGTGTACCTATGATGAAATTATAGGCCTCTCTCATCTTTTTAAGTGGGAAAACTTGCACAATTGGTGGCTGACTAAATACTTTTTTGCCCCACTCTATATTACTATTTTGTTTTTTTTGTTGGAGTGAACTTTCAAATGCATCCTGTCATTTCTAAATATGTAATGTGATATGTATTTTAATATGACAATTTTTTACACCCCAAAAACATTTGATTAATAAAATATTTTTTCAGACGTCTCCCTCAAATGAAGGGGATGAAGACGCAATGTTTTCAAGAGGGAGGGAATCTCATTTCATTGGTCCTCATCTCTTGGCTCAGACACTTCATTCAGGATAAATAGAGTTAGCCCTAAGTTAGCCTGCCCTTAGCAGGTTAGTTCTGAAACATTCGTTGCCATAGAAATTCAACTGGCTAAAAGGTGCGTCACTTTTGTGGTAAGGGTTATCTCGAGTTGACCAAAATGATCCCGCAAACTCCTCAAACCCGAGTCTACGAAGCAAGCTAGATCTACTAAGGGTTTGCTAAAGCTAATTAAAGATGCACAATTCTGAAATCACTCCATTTCCTGGTTGTTAAAATTCTACTAGCTTCATTTCAGTTGGTGACAAAACAAACAAGTGTAGAGAATCATTGTACAATCTAAACTGCTATGAAATATATTTTCCATAACCAAACATATTGCATGTTCAGCTGTTTGAAGCTGGTGTACAGAATCGAAAGTATAGAAAGTATAGTTCTATAGACCTTGGGACCAGTGCAAAGCTGGTTTTGGAAAGTTATCTGGACAGTTCTGGCTGGGTGAGAATTTACATTAAATAAACATAAGAAAATAAACCCCCCAAATGAAATCAAACAAGTAAAGGATACCACACACTTCATTGTGATCTTGATCTAGTGTGTGTCCTTAGGACTGCAGACGAAGAAGTATGAGCTGAGGGTGGACATGAAGGCATTTGCCAAATAGTTGTATTTTTCTGTGGACTATGGAGGCATACAAGCTGCACGTCACTTGATTCACAAACGGAGGAGCAGGAGGGTGAAAGATGCAATTTTTTTATTTTCCCCTCTCAGTGACACAAAAGCTACTTATGTCCCATCTACGCTCTGTTCCAGCTTCACAGCTCTCTGAGAGCAAATATAGTGATTTGTCCGATATGAACCACAGAGCAACTGTTCACCAATATTTTGTATGGTGATGACAAGTCAATTTGATTCATGGCTATTTTGTTCTGTTTCTCAGGAGACTCACAGATTGTTCAACATGGGCAAACAATTTCTACCTCTGATAAAGACCAGGACATTTGGTCCGGCAACTGTGCATAGGAATATTATGGGGCATTTTGGTATGCTAAATGCCACCGCTCAAACCCCAATGGAGTGTACTTATGGGGGGAAACAAATCATTACACTACTTGTGTTATTTGGTTTCAATGGGAGTGTACTTTTACGTGTACTTATGGAGAAAGACAAATCATTACACCACTGGCGTTATCTGGTTTCACTGGAAAGGTGATTATTATTCTGTTAAGGCCGTCAACCAGAGGGGTCTCCCAATGTGTTTAGCATGGGCTGAGCACCTGCTACTCTGATGTTATCTAATTAATCATCCAATCATAGTCAATCAAGGATTACATTGAAATGCGGGATATCAGGGATGCTCTGTTTACATAAAATAAATTATGGGTGTTTATGACAATAACTATTGTAGGTTGTTATTCTACTGTCACAACTTTGTGTTGAGGATGAAGGTGTCCCTGGCGTCTGGCGATGTAGCTGGACGGATACAAAGTTCATCACTAGATGGTCTAAATTGGCTCTAATGTCAACATTTATGAATGAGTACATAAATTATTAGGCCTATATTTAGGGTTATTGGGTGTTTTTTGATCTGACATGATGTACTGCATGGTGTTTTATTAACCTTCTGGCTTTACTTCTCAGAGTGAATAAAAATATGTTTAAACATACTGACACTTGTCTTTGCATTGATCGTCATTATCATCCTTATTATCATCACCGTCATCACCACCACCATCCTGGGGCCTTTTGATTGACGCTTTCGATGACACTTTGGTAAAAGGCCAGTTCATTGGATGATATTGCTGGAAAATTGAATTGTACTGCAGGGTATTGATCAAATTGGTGAGCAGCATTCATTTGATGGTTCTATTTTGATCAATTGAATCATTTTATTACATTGGAAAACACATTTATCAAACCAGTTTTAATGTAATCCATCAATGATTTAATTAAATGTCACAAATTCAATACATTATTATTGTTATTATTCAAATTATTAGCTATTATTAGTATTACTAATGTTATTATTTGGCACTTCCAGCCCTCATTTTGAAGAGGCAGGGTAGCCTAATGGTTAGAGCGTTGAACTAGTAACTGAAAGGTTGCAAGTTCATATCCCTGAGCTGACAAGGTACAAATCTGTTGTTCTGCACCTGAACAGGCAGTTAACATACTGTCATTGAAAATAAGAATTTGTTCTTAACTGACTTGCCTTGATAAAATAAGTTATATAGGCACTACATTGCATTTGATAAAATGGGTTGCAGTAAGAAAACTTGACCTCCTTCAATGTGGCAATCTGCAGTTCAAACAACAACAAAGCCATCACCCTGCCATGTTTTTGACTAAACACCTTAGGGAGACTGGAGAAATGTAACCAGTCTCAAATTCATAAATGGAGCAATGGATTCAAGGACTGACCATCCATGAGATTGAAATTATAGTTTTAACCATGTTTTGAAGCTATATGGTTTCTGTTTACCATTGTGTTCTTACATACAATGGAGTAAAACAAGCTTACACTTTACACAGTTCATGATGCATTTCTAAGTTATGTCCTTCAAGAATCGATACAGCATTAATGTTAAGGTCCCAAAATGAATATACCAGCTGCAGAATGCTCCTTTAAGGACACAGCAATGGGTTCTATGAAACGAATCCATTTCATTTTCCACACTGGCAACCACTTAGAATCATGTTTATTTCATTTAGCCTCCCATTTTATATAAAATGCGTTTTGGTCTACAGCTGCTGAGCTCAATTAAGGTCATTGTTCTAATGAAACTCCAAAATGGATATGGACTAATACACACGGACACAGACAGAAAACCCCAGTGTGTTGCTGAAGACAAATGCACAGCATTACATTTCCAATCACGCACCAGCATAAACAACTGTGTTGTGTTATTTGGAAAAAAGAACCATTTGTTCTCCTAATTGGGCGACACTGAATGAAATGTTAATTGTTCATACGTAAGTGCTTTGTGTTTGTATAATAGTTCTGTTCAATCACTCCTTGTGTAGAGCTGATATAAGTCACTGCAGATATTTTGTCCACTCATCATATCTGGAGATCTGTACCTCCTGGTGTTGTACGTGAGGCCTGTTCAGTCCGGTGTGAAGAGATGGAATCGTGATCTGGTGTCATTAAAGAGACATATGCCACAGAGGTTAGCCTCCACAGTTAGCTGCTCTCTTATTAATCACCTGTCAGACTCGGTTCTCAGGTGGCAATGGCAGATGGGCTAGTAGGCTCGCCTAAGTGGTTCCATTGCTAATTTTGCCCAAACTCTGACACCCTCACCTGAACTGAGATAAATGTGCTTGAATACTCCTAGTTTGCATTTGGATACAATTTTTTTCTATGGCAAAAGTTTGTGTTATTCCTAAGAAAAAGCACAAGGATAGGGAAAAATATTGCTGCATCACAGGGCATAACAAAGGGACAAGAAGAGTAAAGGTGGTTGTCACGTCCTGACCGTAAGAGAGCTTTTTATGTCTCTATTTTTGGTTTGGTCAGGGTGTGATTTGGGTGGGCATTCTATGTTCATGTTGGCCTCATGTTGGTCTCATCCTCCTTCCGACGACACCCGTTACAGTGGTTTATATATTGTAATCTAAAAAAGCCATATATATATATTTATATATATAGCACGTTGGGTTTGTGAAGCGCTTTATAAATAGAATGCATAATCTTGATACGATCATCATTATAACCATACATTTTTTTTATGTTAGGAGGGAAATAAAGATTTACTATGAAGGTAAAGGAAATGGTATTATAAACTACATTTCCAGTACACCATAATAATGCTGGCTTGGAGAAGACATAATATGTAAAAAATCCTTTTCATGTTGGATCACATTGTCATGTTGTGCATGGCAGTAGTCTTGGTGTACATTTTAGTGATGTAGCTTTCGGAAATTTTTTGAACCACACAGTATTCTTTCTGTCTGTTGTCTCTCGAAACAAAGGACGCCCTCAGACACTGACGTCTCTAAAGGTTGGATACTGGGATATCAGGATGTCTCTTGTCACATATGCTATGCAGTGTCAAACCTGTTCCGAGCTGAAGCACCACTTATGCAGTTTTGACACCATCAACACCTCAACTGTTGACTTGCACTCACTGATTGTTAAGTGTTTCTTATGCTATACAGACTAACTTAAGTTCAAAATCTGTACCCTCCGGATGTTTGCTATTCTAGGAAATCTACTCTTCAAAAGGAGATAACACAAAGTGCAGGATAAAGTGAGATATTATTCAACTGACTTTGAAGTGAGGTTAATGCCTGGCTGTACTTTAGCATGTTAAGTCATTAGCCACCATATTTGAGCACTGAACCATGTATGATTATTAATAATCAATAAACGAATGATCAGATCAACCACATTGATGATCTGTCAAGCCAGCGTGTACAGGAACAGCTCGATGATTGACATTTCAGACACAGTGCTGCAGTGAAATCCACTTTAGACCTAGAATATTATTCCAGAAAATGAGGTGCTAAACTCCAAATGACCAATTCGGGTTGCAGTGGGTTATTCAAGCCTTTGATAAAGATGACTCTGCATGGGTTGTGCCGTGGCAGAGAACTTTGTGGGCTATACTCGGCCTTGTCTCAGGATGGTAAGTTGGTGGTTGAAGATATCCCTCTAGTGGTGTGGGGGCTGTGCTTTGGCAAAGTGGGTGGGGTTATATCCTTGTCTCAGGATGGTAAGTTGGTGGTTGAAGATATCCCTCTAGTGGTGTGGGGGCTGTGCTTTGGCAAAGTGGGTGGGGTCATATCCTTCCTGTTTGGCCCTGTCCGGGGGTGTCCTCGGATGGAGCCACAGTGTCTCCTGACCCCTCCTGTCTCAGCCTCCAGTATTTATGCTGCAGTAGTTTGTGTCGGGGGCGAGGGTCAGTTTGTTATATCTGGAGTACTTCTCATGTCCTATTCGGTGTCCTGTGTGAATTTAAGTATGCTCTCTCTAATTCTCTCTTTCTCTCTTTCTTTCTCTCTCTCCTTGCTGTCACCAGTCCACCTGGCCGTGCTGCTGCTCCAGTTTCAACTGTTCTGCCTGTGATTATTCTTATTTGACTATGCTGGTCATTTATGAACGTTTGAATATCTTGGCCATGTTCTGTTATAATCTCCACCCGGCACAGCCAGAAGAGGACTGGCCACCCCACATAGCCTGGTTCTTCTCTAGGTTTCTTCCTAGGTTTTGGCCTTTCTAGGGAGTTTTTCCTAGCCACCATGCTTCTACACCTGCATTGCTTGCTGTTTGGGGTTTTAGGCTGGGTTTCTGTACAGCACTTTGAGATATCAGCTGATGTACGAAGGGCTATATAAATACATTTGATTTGATTTGATGTCACGTTCTGACCATAGAGAGCCCTTATTTTCTATGATAGAGTAGGTCAGGGCGTGACTGGGGGGTTTTCTAGTTATTATTTTCTATGTGGGGTTCTAGTTTAGTTTTTCTATGTTGGTGTTTGGTATGATTCCCAATTAGAGGCAGCTGGCTATCGTTGTCTCTAATTGGGGATCTGTGTTTTATGGGATATTGTTTTTGAGTTAGTTTATCAAATCAAAGTTTATTTGTCATGTGCACCAAATACAACAGTGAAATGCTTACTTAATGGCTCTAACCAATAGTGCGGAGAAAAAACACTATGTGTGTGTGTGTGTGTGTGTGTAGGTAAGTAAAGAAATAAAACAACAGTAAAAAGACATTTGAAAATAAGAGAAGCAAGGCTATATACTGTCACGCCCTGACCTTGGAGCCTTTTTATGTCTCTATTTGGTTTGGTCAGGGTGTGATTTGGGGTGGGCATTCTATGTTTTTGTTTTCTATGATTTTCTATTTCTATGTTTTGGTTCTCAATCAAGGACAGCTGTCTATCGTTATCTCGGATTGGGAAACATACTTAGGTAGCCCTTTCCCTCCTTTCAGTGTGGGAAGTTGACTTTGTTTATGGCACATAACCTTTAGCTTCACAGTTTGCTTTGTAGTGTTTATTGTTTTGGTTCGTAGTCTTTTCTAAATAAAAGAATATGTACGCTGCACCTTGGTCCAGTTCTTTCAACGGCCGTGACATATGCAGACGCCGGTTAGTCAGGCTTATTGAGGTAGTATGTACATGTCGGTATGGTTAAAGTGACTACGCATATATGATGAACAGAGAGTAGCAGTACCGAGAAAAAAATAGGGGCTGGCGGGTGGTGGGACACGATGCAGATGCGGTTAGCCAATGGTTACCTGTTCAGGAGTCTTATGGCTTGGGGGTAAAAACTGTTGAGAAGCCTTTTTCTCCTAGACTTGGCACTCCGGTTCCGCTTGCCATGCGGTAGTAGAGAGAACAGTCTATGACTGGGGTGGTTGGGGTCTGTTACAATTTTCAGGGCCTTCCTCTGACACCACCTGGTGTAGAGGTCCTGGATGGCAGGCAGCTTTTCCCCAGTGATGTACTGGGCCATACACACTACCCTCTGAAGTGCCTTGCGGTCAGAGGCTGAGCATTTGCCATACCAGGCAGTGATGCAACCGGTCAGGTTGCTCTCGATGTTGCAGCAACCCATGCCAAATCTTTTTAGTTTCCTGAGGGGGAATAGGCATTGTCGTGCCCTCTTTACGCCTGTCTTTGTGTGCTTGGACCATTCTAGTTTGTTGTTGATGTGGACTCCAAGGAATTTGAAGCTCTCAACCTGCTCAGCTACAGCCCCGTCGATGAGAATGGGGACATGCTCGGTGCTCCTTTTCCTATCGTCCACAATCATCTCCTTAGTCTTGGTTACATTGAGGGATAGGTTGTTATTCTGGCACCGCCCCCCCCCCACCAGGTTTCAATTCTCCTCCCTATAGGCTGTCTCGTAGTTGCGAATGATCAGGCCCACTGTTGTGTTGTCAGCAAACTTAATGGTGGTGTTGGAGTCATGCCTGGCCATGCAGTCGTGGTTGAACAGGGAGTACAGGAGGGAACTGAGCACGCACCCCTGGGGAGCTCCAGTGTTGAGGTTCAGTATGGCAGATGTTTTGCTACCTACCCTCACCACCTGGGGGCGGCCCGTCAGGAAGTCCAGGATCCAGTTGCAGAGGGAGGTTTTTGGTCCCAGGTTCCTTAGCTTAGTGATGAGCTTTGAGGGTAGTATGGTGTTGAACGCTGTGCTGTAGTCAATGAATAGCATTCTCACATAGGTGTTCCTTTTGTACAGGTGGGAAAGGGCAGTGTGGAGTGCAATAGAGATTGCATCATCTGTGGATCTGTTTGTGCGGTATACAAATTAGAGTGGGTCTAGGGTTTCTGGGATAATGGTGTTGATGTGAGCCATTACCAGCCTTACAAAGCACTTCATGGCTACGGACGTGAGTGCCACGGGTCTGTAGTCATTTAGGCAGGTTGCCTTTGTGTTCTTGGGCACAGGGACTATGGTGGTCTGCTTGAAGCATGTTGGTATCACAGACTCAATCAGGGTCATGTTGAAAATGTCAGTAAAGACACCTGCCAGTTGGCCAGCACATGCCCGGAGCACACGTCCTGGCAATCCATCTGGCCCCGCAGCCTTGTGAATGTTGACCTGTTTAAAGGTCTTACTCACGTTGGCTACGGAGAGCGTGATCACACAGTCATCCGGAACAGCTGATGCTCTCATGCATGCCTCAGTGTTGCTTGCTTCGAAGCGAACATATAAGTGATTTAGATTGTCTGGTAGGCTTGGGTCACTGGGCAGCTCACGGCTGTGCTTCCCTTTGTAGTCTGTAATAGTTTGCAAGCCCTGCCACATCCGACGAGCGTCGGAGCCGTTGTAGTATGATTCAATCTTAGCCCTGAATTGATGCTTTGCCTGTTTGATGGTTCGTTGCATGGCATAGCGGGATTTCTTGTAAGCTTCCGGGTTAGAGTCCCACGCCTTGAAAGTGGCAGCTCTACCCTTTAGCTCAGTGTGAATGTTGCCTGTAATCCATGGCTTCTCGTTGGGGCACGTACCTACAGTCACTGTTGGGAAAACGTCCTCAATGCACTTATTGATGCACCTAATAATGCACCTAATTATCCCCAGTTTACAATTGGCTCATTAATCCCCCTCCTCTCCCCTGTAACTATTCCCCAGGTCGTTGCTGCAAATGAGAACGTGTTCTCAGTCAACTTACCTGGTAAAATAACAGATAAATAAATAAATAATTGATAAATCCAGACAGAAGAATCCCGGAACATGTTCCAGTATGTGATAGCAAAACAGTCCTGTAGTTTAGCATTTGCTTCATCTGACCATTTTTTTTATAGACCGAGTCACTGGTGCTTCCTGCTTTAATTTTTGCTTGTAAGCAAGGAATCAGGAGGATAGATTTGTGGTCGGATTTACCAAATGGAGGGCAAGGGAGAGCTCTGTACGCATCTCTGTGTGTGGAGTAAAGGTGATCTGGAATTTTTTTCCCTCTGGTTGCACATTTAACATGTTGATAGAGATTTGGTAGAACTGATTTAAGTTTCCCTGCATTAAAGTCTCCAGGCACTAGGAGCGCCGCCTCGGGGTGAGTGGTTTCCTGTTTGCTTATTTCCTTATACAACTGGCTGAGTGCGGTCTTAGTGCCGGCATCTGTCTGTGGTGGTAAATAAACAGCCACAAAAAGTATATTTGAGAACTCTCTAGGCATGTAGTGTGGCCTGCCATTTTTCATAATATACTCTACTTCAGGTGAGCAAAATCTAGAGACTTCCTTAGATTTTGTGCACCAGCTGTTGTTTACAAATATGCACAGACCGCCCCCCCTGGTCTTGCCGGAGTGTGCTGTTCTATCCTGCCGGTGCAGCGTGTATCCCGCTAGCTGAATATCCATGTTGTCATTCAGCCACGATTCCGTGAATCATAGGATATTACAGTTTTTGATGTCCTGTTGGTAGGATATTCGTGATCGTACCTCGTCTAGTTTATTGTCCAATGACTGCACATTGGCAAGTAATATTGACGGTAGCGGCAGCTTTCCTAGTTGCCTAGGAAAGGATTTTTCAACAACAACAACGGCAGCAAGCAGGACTCACACGATATTCTCCAAACACCCCACAGGGCAGACATCCCAATTATTCGCAAAAGGAAGCGACGCAGAGGAAGAAGGGCCGGTTGCCTCGTCCGGACCCGCAGAAGGCAACTAGGAACCGTATAAAATTACCGGCAATATTACTCACCAACGTGCAATCATTGGACAATAAACTAGACGAGGTACGATCACGAATATCCTTCCAACGGGACGTCAAAGAATATTACAGTTTATGTTACACCTCTTTATTACGGTTCGTTGTTTGTTTCGTTCTTTCTTTGTTGTTTTGTGCGTTTCTAATAAATAATATGTGGAAACTATATCGGCCTGCAGCTTGGTCCGATAAATATTCCAGCGAACGTGACACTGCAGTCTGTAACTTATAACTAAAATAGGAATTTACCACAAGAAAATTGATTTATTGCTCACAAAAATGCATTTCATCACCAGTCCTCAGTTATAATCGTAAATCCCCAGTATCGTAGTAATCATTGATTTGTTTCTTCATTTGAACTAACCATCTTCTAATCGAGGGTAGCCTAATCAAAATGGCTGATCATAAGACTATGATGGGATCGGTAAGTTTGGCAGTAAAGTAGATCTGTCTTGAAAAGCTGCGGCTTAAGAGACTGGTGGCCGACCTTTACCCTGCATGATACATCTAAATGATGAAAGCCATTCAACAATTCATAGTTCTGAGAGTGTCATCTTTGTGCCATTGAATATGAGAAACTAAAGTACACTAAAGAAAGCACAGAGAAGAATAGGTGATATTCACAAGGTTTTGATTGATTAGTGTTGCAAATCCCCTTTTGACACAATGCAACACTTTGAAAATACACAAAGGTCCTATTTTGTACATAAACTTAGCAAAAAAAGAAACGTCCCTTTTTCAGGACCGTGTCTTTCAAAGATAATTCGTAAAAATGTAAATTACTTCACAGATCTTCATTGTAAAGGGTTTAAATACTGTTTTCCATGCTTTTTCAATGAACCATAAACAATTAATGAACATGCACCTGTGGAACGGTCGTTAAGACACTAACAGCTTACAGATGGTCGGCAATTAAGGTCACAGTTATGAAAACTTAGGACACTGAAGAGGCCTCTCTACTGACTCTGAAAAACACAAAAAGAAAGATGCCCAGGGTCCCTGCTCATCTGTGTGAACGTGTCTTAGGCATGCTGCAAGGAGGCATGAGGACTGCAGATGTGGCCGGGCAATAAATTGCAATGTCCTGTGAGACGCCTAAGACAGTGCTACAGGGACAGGACGGACAGCTGATCGTCCTCGCAGTGGCAGACTATGTGTAACAACACCTGCATGGGATCGGTACATCCGAAAATCACACCTGCGGGACAGGTACAGGATAGCAACAACAACTGTCCGAGTTACACCAAGAACGAACAATCCCTCCATCAGTGTGCAGACTGTCCGCAATAGGCTGAGAGAGACTGGACTGAGGGCTTGTAGGCCTGTTGTAAGGCAGGTCCTCACCAGACATCACCGGCAACAAGGTCGCCTATGGGCACAAACCCACTGTCCGGGAATTTTCAGGTGCCTTGGTGGAAGAGTAGGGTAACATCTCACAGCAAGAACTGGCAAATCTGGTGCAGTCCATGAGGAGTAGACGCACTGCAGTACTTATTGCAGAAGGTGGCCACACCAGATACTGACAGTGACTTTTGATTTTGACCCCCCACCTTTGTTCAGGGACACATTGTTCCATTTATGTTAGTTACATGTCTGTGGAACTTGTTCAGTTTATGTCTCAGTTGTTGAATCTTATGTTCATACAATTATTTACACAGTTGACAGTGAGAGGATGTTTTTTTAACGAGTTTATTACAAGAAATTCTATACCCAGTTAAAAACAAAAATCTGACTCATTGCCCCACCAGTGTTGTGTGGCACCAATGTTGGTGTCTTGACTGTCTTACTTTTAGATGTGGCATCGGAGAGAAACTATTCTCTGCTGTATGGAGAAATCTTCCCACCACCCATCACATAATTCGCCGTCTCCTGCTTTGAATTGAATCAGAGCATGGCAGGAGTAAAATCCGCCTGTCATCCAGCTCTGTGGTCCTGGAATTAGTCACGTAGGTGGAGTTTAAACAGTATGTCGATATAAATATTATAGAAGAGTGTATTGTCTGTAGGTAAGCTGTTTTTTTAGTTATGACATGTTTTTTTAACGTAATATTTAGTTGTTATACTGTGTGTCTCTATAGTTTTGTTCAATGCTGTGTTAGTGTATGTACTTTGTTTTGTCTGAACCTTTGTTCTCCCTGGTGCTGTTAGACACGATCTCTCTAGAAAAATAGATTTTATCTCAATGAGAAACACATGCATAAATAAAGGTCAAATTAATCATTTTTAAAAAGTTGACAAGATGGTAGAAAAGATCCTGTCATGTTGTCAGGTTCTCTGTCAACATTAGAAGATGCCCTTGAAATTGCGCATGACAGATATTACCAGGATTACTGTATTTGTAATTGTATTGTCTCCGGTAATGGCAGCGGAAGGGATGACTGCCACATTGTTTGTAACTTATTTTGTACATAATGCTGCTGCTACCGTCTCTTGTGACTGTAAAGAGCTTCTGGACATCAGAACAGCGATTACTCACCTCGAACTGGACGAAAATGTCTTCTTTAGCGAGTCTGGAGCAAAAGATATACTGATTTCTCAAGGCCAGGCCTAAATTCCCATCATTGAAGAAGAAAAGACCGAAATAAGGGGGGTGAAGGTCAGGGTGCCTTGTGAGAAATCGTAGGCGTTTGAGTAAACCTCCACTACCATCCGTACTATTGGCCAACGTGCAATCATTGGAAAATAAACTGGATGATCTACGATTTAGATTATCCTACCAACGGGTTAATAAAAACTGTAATATATTATGTTTCACCGAGTCATGGATGAATGACGACACGGATAATATAGAGCTGGCTGGGTTTTACGTGCATCGGCAGGACAGAGCAGCTAAGTCTGGTAAGACGAGGGGCAGGGTTGTGTGTCTATTTGCCAATAACAGCTGTTGCACAACGGTAGCCTCTGGAACTGCCGATCTGCGGCCAACAAGGCAGAGTTCATCTCAGCCTATGCCTCCCTCCAGTCCCTCGACTTCCTGGCACTGACGGAAACATGGATCACCACAGATAACACTGCTACTCCTACTGCTCTCTCTTCGTCCGCCCACGTGTTCTCGCACACCCCGAGAGCTTCTGGTCAGCGGGGTGGTGGCACCGGGATCCTCATCTCTCCCAAGTGGTCATTCTCTCTCTCTCCCCTTACCCATCTATCTATCGCCTCCTTTGAATTCCATGCTGTCACAGTTACCAGCCCTTTCAAGCTTAACATCCTTATCATTTATCGCCCTCCAGGTTCCCTCGGAGAGTTCATCAATGAGCTTGATGCCTTGATAAGCTCCTTTCCTGAGGACGGCTCACCTCTCACAGTCCTGGGCGACTTTAACCTCCCCACGTCTACCTTTGACTCATTCCTCTCTGCCTCCTTCTTTCCACTCCTCTCCTCTTTTGACCTCACCCTCTCACCTTCCCCCTACTCACAAGGCAGGCAATACGCTCGACCTCATCTTTACTAGATGCTGTTCTTCCACTAACCTCATTGCAACTCCCCTCCAAGTCTCCGACCACTACCTCGTATCCTTTTCCCTCTCGCTCTCATCCAACACTTCCCACACTGCCCCTACTCGGATGGTATCGCGCCGTCCCAACCTTCGCTCTCTCTCCCCCGCTACTCTCTCCTCTTCCATCCTATCATCTCTTCCCTCTGCTCATACCTTCTCCAACCTTTCTCCTGATTCTGCCTCCTCAACCCTCCTCTCTTCCCTTTCTGCATCCTTTGACTCTCTATGTCCCCTATCCTCCAGGCCGGCTCGGTCCTCCCCTCCCGCTCCGTGGCTCGATGACTCATTGCGAGCTCACAGAACAGAGCTCCGGGCAGCCGAGCGGAAATGGAGGAAAACTCGCCTCCCTGCGGACCTGGCATCCTTTCACTCCCTCCTCTCTACATTTTCCTCCTCTGTCTCTGCTGCTAAAGCCACTTTCTACCACTCTAAATTCCAAGCATCTGCCTCTAACCCTAGGAAGCTCTTTGCCACCTTCTCCTCCCTCCTGAATCCTCCTCCCCCTCCCCCCTCCTCCCTCTCTGCAGATGACTTCGTCAACCATTTTGAAAAGAAGGTCGACGACATCCGATCCTCGTTTGCTAAGTCAAACGACACCGCTGGTTCTGCTCACACTGCCCTACCCTGTGCTCTGACCTCTTTCTCCCCTCTCTCTCCAGATGAAATCTCGCTTCTTGTGACGGCCGGCCGCCCAACAACCTGCCCGCTTGACCCTATCCCCTCCTCTCTTCTCCAGACCATTTCCGGAGACCTTCTCCCTTACCTCACCTCGCTCATCAACTCATCCCTGACCGCTGGCTACGTCCCTTCCGTCTTCAAGAGAGCGAGAGTTGCACCCCTTCTGAAAAAACCTACACTCGATCCCTCCGATGTCAACAACTACAGACCAGTATCCCTTCTTTCTTTTCTCTCCAAAACTCTTGAACGTGCCGTCCTTGGCCAGCTCTCCCGCTATCTCTCTCAGAATGACCTTCTTGATCCAAATCAGTCAGGTTTCAAGACTAGTCATTCAACTGAGACTGCTCTTCTCTGTATCACGGAGGCGCTCTGCACTGCTAAAGCTAACTCTCTCTCCTCTGCTCTCATCCTTCTAGACCTATCGGCTGCCTTCGATACTGTGAACCATCAGATCCTCCTCTCCACCCTCTCCGAGTTGGGCATCTCCGGCGCGGCCCACGCTTGGATTGCGTCCTACCTGACAGGTCGCTCCTACCAGGTGGCGTGGCGAGAATCTGTCTCCTCGCCACGCGCTCTCACCACTGGTGTCCCCCAGGGCTCTGTTCTAGGCCCTCTCCTATTCTCGCTATACACCAAGTCACTTGGCTCTGTCATAACCTCACATGGTCTCTCCTATCATTGCTATGCAGACGACACACAATTAATCTTCTCCTTTCCCCCTTCTGATGACCAGGTGGCGAATCGCATCTCTGCATGTCTGGCAGACATATCAGTGTGGATGACGGATCACCACCTCAAGCTGAACCTCGGCAAGACGGAGCTGCTCTTCCTCCCGGGGAAGGACTGCCCGTTCCATGATCTCGCCATCACGGTTGACAACTCCTTTGTGTCCTCCTCCCAGAGCGCTAAGAACCTTGGCGTGATCCTGGACAACACCCTGTCGTTCTCAACCAACATCATGGCGGTGGCCCGTTCCTGTAGGTTCATGCTCTACAACATCCGCAGAGTACGACCCTGCCTCACACAGGAAGCGGCGCAGGTCCTAATCCAGGCACTTGTCATCTCCCGTCTGGATTACTGCAACTCGCTGTTGGCTGGGCTCCCTGCCTGTGCCATTAAACCCCTACAACTCATCCAGAACGCCGCAGCCCGTCTGGTGTTCAACCTTCCCAAGTTCTCTCACGTCACCCCGCTCCTCCGCTCTCTCCACTGGCTTCCAGTTGAAGCTCGCATCCGCTACAAGACCATGGTGCTTGCCTACGGAGCTGTGAGGGGAACGGCACCGCAGTACCTCCAGGCTCTGATCAGGCCCTACACCCAAGCAAGGGCACTGCGTTCATCCACCTCTGGCCTGCTCGCCTCCCTACCATTGAGGAAGTACAGTTCCCGCTCAGCCCAGTCAAAACTGTTCGCTGCTCTGGCCCCCCAATGGTGGAACAATCTCCCTCACGACGCCAGGACAGCGGAGTCAATCACCACCTTCCGGAGACACCTGAAACCCCACCTCTTCAAGGAATACCTAGGATAGGATAAGTAATCCTTCTCACCACCCCCCTCCCCTTAATGATTTAGATGCACTATTGTAAAGTGGCTGTTCCACTGGATGTCAGAAGGTGAATTCACCAATTTGTAAGTCGCTCTGGATAAGAGCGTCTGCTAAATGACTTAAATGTAATGTAATGTAAATGTCTAATATTAAAGAAGTCTCAAGGTATTGGTCGCCTGAGGTAGAGTACCTTATGATGAGCTGTAAACAAAGAGATTTGTCATCTATATTATTCGTAGCCATCTATTTACTACCACAAGCCGTGCTGGCACTAAGACCGCACTCAACGGCCATAAGCAAACAAGAAAATGCTCATCCAGAAACGGTGCTCCTATTGGCTGGGGACTTTAATGCAGGCAAACTTAAATCCATTTTACCTCATGTCTACCAGCATGTCACATGTGCAACCAGAGGGGAAAAAAACTCTAGACCACCTTTACTCCACACACAGAGACACATACCAAGCTCTCCCTTGCCCTCCATTTGGCAGATCTGACCATAATTCTATCCTCCTGATTCCTTCTTACAAACAAAAACTAAAGCAAGAGGTACCAGTGACTCAATATGGAAGTGGTCAGATGACGCAGATGCTACGCTACAGGACTGTTTTGCTAGCACAGACTGGAATATGTTCCGGGATTCATCTAATGGCATTGAGGAGTATACCACCTCAGTCACCGGCTTCATTAATAAGTTGTAGCAGGCTCAAGGGTGTGGGGTATCCACGTCACCAAGTTCAATAACAAACTAGCACCAGTAGCACAAATAGAATGCAAATGGGAAGCTAATTATGGGTTTTGGTATATTGGGTAAGAGGTGGAAATGCACCAATCAACTCACAAGTGCACAAGCCGTTCTCGATGTCCGTTCCATTTTCCAGGGGTACTCCTCACACTCGGGTCCTCAGCCAATCCGGTCCGGTACACAAGTGGGGTAATCCGAAAGTCCAGGTCACCACGGGTAATCACACAGATTTTGCTCTCACTCTCGCTGCTGCTCTCGCTCAGTTTGCTCATCATCTGCCCATTTATCCAGGCTGCTTCCTCCTTTATCCCCAAGCACTTCCTGGCTTAACGATACACAGTCTTGCCTCGTTGGGGCAGCAAGTCCATATAAGGTTTGGGGGTGGTCCAGCAACCTGCAAGATATCTCTCCTCAAGTACCACTCCCCTCACCCCTCACCTCTCCCTGTCGGCTGCCAAAAAGTGCATCGACGATGTCGTACCCTCTGTAGGTACATATCCCAACCAGATGCCATGGATTACAGTCAACATCCGCACCGAGTTAAAGCTGCAGCTTTCAAGGAACGGGACTCTAATCTGCACGCTTATAAGAAATCCTGCTACGCCCTCAGACGAACCATCAAACAGGCAAAGCGTCAATACAGGACTAAGATTGAATCCTACTACACTGGCTCTGATGCTCGTTGGATGTGGCAGGTGTCAGCATGCAGGCGCCCGGCCACCACAAGTAGTTGCTAGAGCACGATGGAACAAGGACATCCCAGCTGGCCCTCCCATAACCCGGACGACACTGGTCCAATTGTGAACCGCCTCATGGGTCTCCCGGTTGCGGCCGGCTGTGACACAGCCTGGGATTGAACCTGGATTTGTAGTGACACCTTACACCACTGCGCCACTCGGGAGGCTTGTAAGGGCTTGTAAGTAAGCATTTCATGGTAAGGTCTACTACACCTGTTGTATTCAGCGCATGTGATAAATAAAATTTGATTTGATACACTGCATGTTATATACTGCATGGTTGTTACTAGTTGACTCCACTTAATTGAAAACTATTATGACTGTGTTTTATGACTGAATTCAAACCATTATTTTTGAAAAATATTATAATTGGTGAAACCATTGAAGAAAGGCTTGTGGATATAGATACCATACTATCTGTTGCACATTCCATATACATAATATTAAGATACTGTATGTCCATCAGAAACATTCCAAACCATGAATTTGGATAAAGGTAGATAAAGCTTTTTGTTTCAACAAAAAAAGTATATATTTAAGCAATAAGGCATGAGTGAGTGTGGTATATGGTGCTGTTCTTAGGCTGCCCTTAGCCGTGGTATGTTGGCCATATACTACAAATCCCTGAGGTGCTTTATTGTGATTATAAACTGGTTACCAATGTAATTAGAGCAGTAAAATTAAATGTTTGGTCATACCCGTGGTATATGGTCTTATATACTACGGCTGTCAGCCAATCAGCAATCAGAGCTTGAACCACCCAGTTTATATATACTGTATATATGACATGAGTTGATGAGTAAGACATAGTTACACATTGAAGATTGACAAATACTGTGAGAGCTCTGGTCGGGCCCAAACTCTTTAAAAAAAAGAGATCCAAAATGGGTCTTCGGCTGTCCCCATTGAACTCTTTATGGTTCTAGGCAGAACGCTTTTTAGTTTCAGGAAGAACCCTTTTAGGTTCCATGTAGAACCCAAAAGGTTTCTACATGGAACCAGAAAAGGGTATTCCAATCAAATCAAGATTGATTTAGACGGCACATTTTAGACGGAATGCAACGCAATGAGCTTCACAGGAAAAAACTATGAAAAACAATCAACATAAAAACTGAAATATTTGCTACATAAGAGGATAAAAAAAATTAAAATTAAAATAAAAACTGAATTACTAAAAAGCACCCTAAGGAAATGCAAAGCTAAAAAGGTGTATTTTAAGATCTCTTTTAAATATGTCCACAGTTTCAGCACCCCGCAGGTTCTCTGGCAGACTATTCCAGAGGCTGTAGACATATTAACTAAAGACTGTCTCTCCAAGCCTTATGGTCCCAGGCTTCGGGATAGTTAAAAGGCCAGTGTCAGAGGACCTGAAGGACCTACTGTACTGGGTACATAACTTAGAAGCATGTCTGACATGTATTTGGGTGGACAATCGTGGATTGATTTAAAAAACAATAGGCAAATCTTAAAATCAATTCTAAAACTCCCAGGCAGCCAGTGCAGAGTCTTTAAAACCGGTGTAATGTGTGCTCTCCGTCTGGTCTTGGTCAGTACCGTGCTGCAGCATTATGTATGTTTTGCAGTTGACCAATGGTTTTCTTGGGTAGACCAGACAGGAGAGAAAGGGTTCTCCTATGGGGACAGCCAAATAACCCTTTTATTTTCTAGATAGCACCTTTTTTATAAGACGACAGTGGTGACTCAAACTCAGAAAACCGATAGCCATCTATCCTTGTTTGCGCCTGTCTCTGGCCCTCGATCCACGACACCGTGAACCGCCATGTACATAAAATAACTCCACTCCAGTCAGGCAGCTGAGATATATATTCTATCGGTACAGTGTACGCATCTATCCACCCAAGGTCAGATGTGCTACACCTCAAAAACACCCCATGATTGCCTTAATATTGATCCCCCGTCCGACCCTCCTTGTCCCCGAGGGCCCCCACTCTAAGTATCAGTCCATTTCAGAGATGAACACCCAAGAATCTACTTTGCAGTATGACAGGTTCCATGAAAACATTCATCTTTATTTACCTGTTGCTGAAGAAGGCGATGGAGAGTTTTTCTAGCGTTTTTCCTGCCCTGAGAGTCGATTGACGCACCAGTGTTTCAATCTAAGTAACATAATACGAATATCCCCATCAAAATCTGTCAGTTTAACCTAGAGATATCTGTTTTTGCATTGGTGTGTCTCAATCCACTGCATTCGCCGATGTCGCACTTCCGCATCTGTGGTGAAAGGTGGCAGAGCTCGAGCGGTGTTTGTCAGACCATGAGACATCCTGACAATCGGTCTTCTCATGAAAACCTCCATAGCGTCCAAACGGTTTGACCAACAAACTAACCACTCTATGAAAAGGGGAGACTCAAGAACACGATAGTGGTCTCCATTTTCTCTCTGTTTTGTTCATTTTCACTCTAAACTTCTTCAAAGGGAGGAGTTTTCCCAGGTGTAATATCTGATCATATTGGCCGGAGTGTTCTCAATGAACACTCAAGTAATATTGGAGACAAAAATGCAATAACACAATTTCGACTGGCAGTATCTTGAGCAGAAAAGTAGGAGGTGTATAATATTTCCTTTAATTGATGGTACCAAAGGATTGTATCAAATATGTTGACATATTAACCTAGTACAGTTTAATCGATATTGTACAGTTCTGGGCACTAAAACGTTGTTTAAAAAAAATAAAAGCCTTCCCTGCAGCAACATCTAACTACCTCAAGCATGTAACACTAAAAACATTTCAAAAGTTAATTACGATTTTTTCGTTTAGTATGCATGATTTTAACTTCCATATAACAGAAATATGTGAAAAACAACAATGGGCCTTATTATTAATCACTTACAGTACATTCATGCTTTTGTTGTTTGATACGTTTAAAAGCCACTAGCGGATTAAACAACCAAGACGGGAGAGGGATTGTTTCTTGGGTCCCTCTCTCTCCTCAAACATTGACTTGCCTTGGCGTTTTCTGCAGCGTGAACTAAATTATAGATTTCTAATTTCAGCTGAACTTGGGGCCAGTAGGACTTTTGGTGAAGACCATGGGTATTTTATCACAAACGAACAAATAAATAAAAACCCAGTGGACCGGAGTGCCTGGGGAAAGCACACTGTTTGGAGAGAAAAATAAGGGAATTTGACACTGATAAAGCTTCAGCTTTCTCCTCTGGTTCAAAACCAAGCCAACTAGGGCAATTGAAACTGAAAAAGGTACACTTGATCTTATGCACAGAAAACCACATAGTACCATACGTTAAAACAAGTCACAATAACTTCCTTTCCTAGTGTATGAATACTTCTGGTGAACAAAAAACTGACTCTCTTGTCAAACTATAGGTATAGTTAGACCAGCGAGGCAAGAGAGTGATATACTGTATGAAGCATTAAAACAGTTATAGACTGTACTTCCTTATGCCTTAGGCGGGGGAATCAGCTGCTGCAAATACATGAACAGCCTTGTGTTACGAAAGCTTGTATCAGAAAAGGTTAGGACATTTTCACAATGTGTAGCATGGTGGCTACTGAGAGCACTGCATGGGTGATTAGCCACTGTATGTCACACTCACGGACCCTAATTATGGCGCCATGTGAAAACAGCCAATTAGCATACAACTATTTGATTATATGGTTGATTTGAGCATAATAATGACAATTTGCAGGGGCGTCGAAAGAGGGTCATACATTAAACTGTGATTTAGCGGCGATTTGGGATCCACAACAAATTTCTGGGATGGCAGGTAAATCCTAATGTCGTAGGCTCTGACCAAGACGTCGCATAATGTAAGCGGGTGAAAGACATGTGATTATGGGTCTTGTGCTCTCCCGATTCGCATCTTATGTCCCAATTATTTTTCTGACATGCCAGACATTTTTGGTTGTGTCTTGTGTAGTGAGGGGGGTGCTAAGATGTGACTTGCAACTTGTACTCTGTTGCATGGCTACAGCCACAGAGGAGGAGGTGGGCCACGACACATCTGGAAATCGCAGGACAGGGAGGGGTCTCGACAGGTTGCAATGTGAACAAACTTGTGTAATGGGGGGTGCTTAGGAGTATTTTCCTCCGCTCTGATCCCCTGTGCACTAATTTGGTGGAATTATATATATTTTTGAATCATGGGGTGCTGCATCACCCTCAGCACCCCTACTCAGCACCCCTACTTCCTGCGACTATGCAAGAATTTATGTGTGTGCTCCAACAATGAAAATATTTGGAGCATTGTCTAATGTATGCCTAGCTTAAGAGAGCGGGAGTTGGGGAGAGAGAGATAAGAGAGAGAGGAGGTGGAGGGGGGGGAGAGAGAGAACACTGACAATAAAGAACTGATGGCAGGTGAGACCTCCCCAACTAATGGGGCAGTCAGTACTCATTCCCTCACTGATGGGATATTGAGACTGTAAACGTGTAGAGGTAATTAGCATGCTCAAGACTTTACAGGAAATGACAAATGATCAACAATATTGCTGGCTAGCGAGGAAACAGAGGCCCTAAACATTGGACATTGACATAACAGAGGTAGAGAATGGAGAGAAACTGCAACACTTTTCTTATGATTGTTTGGCCATGTTGTTGGAATGTCATGGCCTGATCAGAGTGGATGTCCTGGTCCAGGGAATAGGAATCATCTCATAATTTTGTCAGGGACTAGAACTGGGTGAAATTGTTCCTGTCATGCATAAACAAACTAGATGAATGTTTCTTTAATGTTTTGAAGGGGTTTGTTTTCCAAACATGGGAAGAGGTTGGAGGATACACAGTATCCATTAGAGGTTTGGTTTTGTGTTGACTTTATGTGGAGGCTATTCTGTTGTCAGTGTTATCATGAAAAAAGAAACATGAATATATAGGAAACCCCTCTTGACTTTACCCTCAATATTTATGGGCCTATCTAAATGCAGATCTCTTTGTTATTACCAACCTATATGTTTCATCCATACATTCTAAATGCATAATGAAATCCTCCATGGTGAGCGCTTTATGGATGGCCTTCACAATTGAATTTCCTTTGGATTCCCACCGAACTTGTAACTTTCAACGCTTAGAAACTGTAGTGGTTAAATGAACATTATAAAGTATCCCATTAAGTGGTTTTATTTCCCTTTATAAACAGTGTGTCCCTGTATCACCTACTGACTCGACATGTTGTGTTCTCCATCTCACTCTGGACTCCATTCTCAATAAAACCCAGCCACAGAAGGACTTTGTCCACTTGGCAATGAAATGTAATAGAAACTCAACATAGCGGGACTATCATTGTAACTGCTTTCATTATACATTACAATAGGTCACAGCTTTCTGAATAAGTATTGTGGCAAGAAACAAGCTACTGTCACAGATTTAGTAGAAAATGAATGTCTTGAAGAACCAATGCTTTCTTAGTAAGTATTGGGGGAAAAACCTTCAGGGAAAAGAATTGGTATGTCTCCCACAGAAATTACATTATTAACAGTAAACTTTGAGACTAAGAGACTCAGACTAAAAAGTCTAGCTGAAATGTTAGCAAGGAAGAGGAGCTCAGTGGTGCAGGGATGCAGCAAAGTCACAATGTAATGAGCTTACTTGTTAGTCACATTGTCCCAGTGAGACTTGGAAAGTATCATTTGCATAAGGACAAGATGAATATCTTCTAGGTAATTTCCACCTGAAACCAACCATAACATTAGAGTGTTATGGTAATGCACAGACACATACACACACACACACACACACACACACACACACACACACACACACACACACACACACACACACACACACACACACACACACACACACACACACACACACACACACACACACACACACACACACACACACTTTAAACCTCTGGATCAGATTTTTTTAAAGACAATGTTTCGTGCCATTTCTTTATTTGAAGCCAACTATTAATCACAAAGGGTCCAGATTACAGTTGAAAATCCTTAGAAACAATCAGTAACTTCAGCTACGCTTAGTCTAACACAAGATCATGCCTATGTCAAGGTTGCACACCTCACCATTGCCAAGAACATAGGGTGTGTGTGTGTGTGTTTGTTTGCGTGTGCGTGCATGTGACTCAAAAAAAGGTGCACAACCACAGGCCATCCAGATCAATACCATAGGTAAGCATGATAGCTTGACTTAGCAGCCTCTCCTCTGGCTGGCCTATATCAATGTGTGAATGCATCTATTTTAATACTTCCACATATTATTGATTAACTAATCCACTCAGAGACCTGCTCTCCTGCTCTTTCTTGCAGAGTGCCAGGACTTAATTGATCCCTTTGGGAATAGCGGGTGCTGAACTGTGAGACAAAATGTCAGCCTGCGATTGGCCTCGGCTAAGGCCAGCATAATTGAGAGAAGCATCAGTGATCGGGAGAGAGACACACACACAGAGAGAAAGAGAGAACAGAGAACAGAGAACAGAGATAGAGACTGTGAAAGAAAGGGAAAAATAAAAATACATGATGGGTTAAGCTGTGTGTCTGTGTGTGTGTGCCTGGCATACTATATATTACAACTGTTTCTCCATGTGAACACTGATCTCTACCTACCACGCTGGTTATGAGGAAATGCAAACTTGTAGTGTATTTTAGTTTTAAAAAGGCTTCTAAAGTTTGCAAATTTCACTTTTGGATTTCAGACTTGATTTGCCCTAATGAAAAACGTATCAACCCCTATAAAAATGTACATTAATTATTATCCACATAATAATTCACATTTCCTGGCGAAGCAGGATTATTTCCCCGCTGTAGCAGACTGGCTCAAACAAAAATGTAACTAAATGTAATCTAAATGTAATCCCCAAAAGTAATTATTTATCATGAGAGGGCCATAAAGAAATGTTACAATCTCAAGAAAGGTTACAATCTCACATTTCTGGTAAAAATAGTTATAAATTGCTGAGGTGTTGTCACTTTTGAGAACACAAGTGGTCTAAGGCACTACATCACGGTGCTAGCCATGCCACCAGAGATTCTGCATTCGAGCCCAGGCTCTGTCGCAGCCGGCCGCGACCTGGAGGTCCATGGGGCAACGCACAATTGGCCCAGCATCGTCCGGGTTAGAAAGGGTTTGGCTGGCAGGGATATCCTTGTCTCATCGCGCACTAGCGACTCCTGTGGCAGGCCAGGCGCAGGGCATGCTGACCAGGTCATCAGGTGTACGGTGTTTCCTCCGACACATTGGTGTGGCTGGCTTCCGGGTTGGATGTGAGTTGTGGCAAGAAGCAGTGCGGCTAGGTTGGGTTTTGTTTTTCAGAGGACGCATGGCACTCGACCTTCTCCTCTCCCGAGTCCGTACGGGAGTTGCAGCGATGAGACAAGACTGTAACTACTACCAATTGGATATCACAAAATAGATTTTTTTTTTTTTACTATTTCCTACTCAACAAAACTGTATGGCTTGAAATTACATATTTTTTCTAAATATTGTACAATCAATTCATAAAATGACTATAAGATTTCATCTCCTTTATAACTGTAAAATACATACATACAATACATATTTAGTGTTAGAGAAAATGTGCATATTCTCAAAATGTCTGCCCCCATCGCTGTGAACGTCTCACAGAGCTCTAGCTTAACTTCCTGAACTCAGTACGAACACACCTTCTCTCTCATATATATGTTGTTCGTCTATGTCAAACAAAATGTAAAAAAATAAAAATAATCGATCAATTATTTTCAATTACTGCCTATTAATCAAACTCTGAATGGACAGATGATGGGCAGTCAGAAGAGCGAATGAAATGGTAGGAGGGTCATCCCAGCTTCAACTGGTGTCAGATTTCACATCCTGCTTCACACAGGCAGAAGAGACATACTCCTGTGTCCGTGAAAATCAGGGCCCCAACTTAATGCAAAACATTGTCCACAGATTGATTTACTGTACAAGAAAAAATGTTGGTCAGAACCTGTGCCAGAACCAAGCAGGTCACCTAAACAGGGGACTTTACAGCGAAGAGGTTTTAAGATCCTATATCTGTCACGCGGGACTAGGTGTGTGTGCAGGAATCAGACGCAGAGAGAGAGCAAGGCCTCCGCAGTCTGGGAGGGGTTGTAATTTCCCTCTAGGCAAGTGCCGAGGAGCCTTGCTCTGAGCGCACACTGAGCAGGAGGAGACATAAAATCTCACGTCCTTAGCCACCGTGGGCCACCAGTATCTCCCTCTAAGACTCTGCACTGTTCTCTCGATGCCAGGTTGACCCGAGGAGGGGAGAGTATGAGCCCAATGGATCAGCTTATCCCGGACCCCCCTCGGCACATACTGAGTCCCCGCTGGACAGTTAGGGGGGACCGGCTCTAACCGTGAGGCCCTCTCTATCTCCGCGTCCACCTCCCATACTACCGGTGCCACGAGACATGAAGGTGGAATGATGGGAGTTTAACGGACCGCTACTCGGTATCATAGAGAAGTGTTGGTGTGCTTTGGTGTTTTGGGAGCCTGGCCGGTATGAGATGGTAAACCGAAACCTGGTGAAAAACATGGCCCATCTAGCTTGACGTGGATTTAGTCTCCTCGCTGCCCGGATATACTCGAGATTACGATGGTCAGTCCAGATGAGAAAAGGGTGTTTTGCCCCCTCAAGCCAATGTCTCTACACCTTCAGAGCCTTGACTACAGCTAACAACTCCCGGTCCCCCACGTCACAGTTTCGCTCCGCCGGACCGAGCTTCCTCGAAAAGAAGGCACAAGGGCGGAGCTTGGGTGGCACGCCCGAGCGCTGGGACAGCACGGATCCGACCCCCGCCTCGTACGTGTCCACCTCCACTATGAACGCTAAAGAGGGGTCCGGATGCGCCAACACGGGTGCATTGGTGAACAGCTCCTTCAAACGACTGAAAGCTCAGCCCGCTTCTGCTGACCAACGCAAGCGCACCGGTCCTCCCTTCAGCAGTGAGGTGATGGGAGCAGCCACCTGACCAAAACCCCAGATAAACCTCCGGTAGTAATTGGCAAACCCTAAAAACCGCTGCACTTCTTTCACCATGGTCGGAGTCGGCCAATTACGCACGGCTGTAACGCGGTCATCCTCCATCACCACCCCGGAGGTGGAAATACGATACCCCAGGAAGGAAACGGCCTGTTTGAAAAGCTCACATTTCTCCGCCTTGCAGTACAGGTCATGCTCCAGCAGTCACCCAAGTACCTTACGCTCCAGAGACACATGCGCCGCGCGTGTGGCAGAAAAGATCAAGATGTCATCGATGTACACTACTACTCCCTGCCCAAGCAGGTCTCGGAGAATCTCATCTACGAAGGATTGGAAGACGGCTGGAGCATTCTTCAACCCATATGGCATGACGCGGTACTCATAATGACCAGATGTAGTACTAAATGCGGTATTCCACTCATCTCCTCCCCGGATACGTACCAGATTATACGCACTCCTCAGGTCCAGTTTTGTGAAGAAGCGCGCCCCGTGAAATGATTCCATCGCCGTAGCGATGAGAGGTAGTGGGTAACTAAACCCCACTGTGATGGAATTTAGACCTCTATAATCAATGCACGGACGCAGACCTCCATCCTTCTTCTTCACAAAAAAGAAGCTTGAGGAGATGGGTGATGCGGAGGGCCGAATGTACCCCTGTCCCAGTGATTCAGCAACATATGTTTCCATCGCTACTGTCTCCTCCTGGGACAATGGATACACGTGACTCCTAGGAAGTGCAACTTTCTCCAGAAGGTTTATCGCGCAGTCCTCTCGACGATGGGGTGGTAATTGGGTCGCCCTCTTTTTAATGAAGGCGATAGCCAAATCGGCATATTCAGAGGGAATGCGCACGGTGGAAACCTGGTCTGGACTCTCCACCGTAGTCGCACCAACGGCAACTCCTATACATCTGCCTGAACACTCCTCTGACCACCACTTAAGAGCCCCCTGTCGCCAGGAAATCACCGGGTTGTGCTGAGCTAGCCAGGGAATGCCCAACACCACTGGAAACGCAGGTGAATCTATAAGGAACAGACTAATCTGCTCCTTATGACCCCCCTGCGTTACCATGTCCAGCGGCACCGTAGCCTCCCTTACTACTCCTGACCCTTATGGTCGGCTATCTAAGGAGTGCACGGGGAAAGGTAGGTCTAACGACACCAGGGGAATCCCTAGCCTTAACGCGAGCCCACAATCCATGAAATTCCCAGCTGCACCTGAATCGACTAGCGCCTAATGCTGTAGAGAGGGAAGAAACCCAGGCAAAGAAGTTAACACATACATATGACCGACAGGAAGCTCTGGGTGAGTCTGGTGCTTACTCACCTGGGGTGATCGAGTAGTGCTCCGCCTGCCCTCCCGACTCCCAGACGAGTTCCTCCAGCACCGGTCGGCCGTGTACCCTGCACCCCACAACTGGTGCAGGAGGACACTCCTCCTCCGGTCCCCCTCGAAGCCGCCCCTCCTAACTCCATAGGGATAGGGGCAGGAGGTCTGGGAAGTGGAAATGACAGGACCTGATCCAAACGCCTGTGGGCAGCCAGCAGGTTGTCGAGACGGATAGCCATGTCAATTAGTTCATCCAGTGTGAGGGTGGTGTCCCGACATGCTAGCTCCCTGCGGATGTCCTCCCTGAGACTGCATCAGAAATGATCTATCAGGGCCCTGTCGTTCCACCCTGCTCCTGCGGCCAAGGTCCTGAACTCCAGGGCAAAGTCCTGCAAGCTCCTCGTCTCCTGACGCAGGTGGAACAGTCGTTCACCCGCCGCACGACCCTCTGGTGGATGGTCAAATACAAATCGGAATCGGCGGGTGAACTCTGGGTAATGATCCCTCGAGTCCGGTCCATTCCACACTGCGTTGGCCCACTCGAGAGCTCGCCCAGTCAAACAGGAGACGAGGGCGCTCTCCTCTCCGGAGGGAGCAGGACGCACGGTAGCCAGGTACAGTTCCAGTTGTAGAAGGAAATCAAATCAAATTAAATCAGATTTATATAGCCGTCGTACATCAGCTGATATCTCAAAGTGGTGTACAGAAACCCAGCCTAAAACCCCAAACAGCAAGCAATGCAGGTGTAGAAGCACGGTGGCTAGGAAAAACTCCCTAGAAGGGCCAAAAGGAAGAAACCTAGAGAAGAAACCTAGAGAGGAACCAGGCTATGTGGGGTGGCCAGTCCTCTTCTGGCTGTGCCGGGTGGAGATTATAACAGAACATGGCCAAGATGTTCAAATGTTCATAAATGACCAGCATGGTCGAATAATAATAAGGCAGAACAGTTGAAACTGGAGCAGCAGCACGGTCAGGTGGACTGGGGACAGCAAGGAGTCATCATGTAAGGTAGTCCTTGGGCATGGTCCTAGGGCTCAGGTCCTCCGAGAGAGAGAAAGAAAGAGAGAAGGAGAGAATTAGAGAACGCACACTTAGATTCACACAGGACACTGAATAGGACAGGAGAAGTAGTCCAGATATAACAAACTGACCCTAGCCCCCCAACACATAAACTACTGCAGCATAAATACTGGAGGCTGAGACAGGAGGGGTCAGGAGACACTGTGGCCCCATCCGAGGACACCCCCGGACAGGGCCAAACAGGAAGGATATAACCCCACCCACTTTGTCAAAGCACAGCCCCCACACCACTAGAGGGATATCTTCAACCACCAACTTACCATCCTGAGACAAGGCTGAGTATAGCCCACAAAGATCTCCGCAATGGCACAACCCAAGGGGGGGCGTCAACCCAGACAGGATGACCACATCAGTGAATCATCCCACTCAGGTGACGCACCCCTTCCAGGGACGGCATGAGAGAGCCCCAGTAAGCCAGTGACTCAGCCCCTGTAATAGGGTTAGAGGCAGAGAATCCCAGTGGAAAGAGGGGAACCAGCCAGGCAGAGACAGCAAGGGCGGTTCGTTGCTCCAGAGCCTTTCCGTTCACCTTCCCACTTCTGGGCCAGACTACACTCAATCATATGACCCACTGAAGTGATGGGTAAAGACTTAAAGATTGAGACCGAGTTTGCGTCTCTGACATGGGTAGGCAGACCGTTCCATAAAAATGGAGCTCGATAGGAGAAAGCCCTGCCTCCAGCTGTTTGCTTAGAAATTCTAGGGACAATTAGGAGGCCTGCGTCTTGTGACTGTAGCGTACGTGTAGGTATATACGGCAGGACTAAATCAGAGAGATATGTAGGAGCAAGCCCACGTAATGCTTTGTAGGTTAGCAGTAAAACCTTGAAATCAGCCCTTGCTTTGACAGGAAGCCAGTGTAGAGAGGCTAGCACTGGAGTAATATAATCAAAAGTTTTGGTTCTAGTCAGGATTCTAGCAGCCGTATTTAGCACTAACTGAACAGGAAACCCTGGCACCCAGCCGCCGTTCCATCATACTCCTGTGAGAGCGTCAGCCAAAGAGCCCCGGAGCCAGATGCTGTAGCAGGAACAGGAGGTGCTGGAGGAGGGGGTGCTGGAGATGAGGTGGGAAGGCCACTCCTCTCCCATCGATCCATCCTCTACATCATTTGGTCCATGGCCGAACCAATCCTATGGAGAACGCTGGTATGATGGAGGATCCTTTCCTCCATCGATGGGAGAGGAGATGCGGCTGCTCCTGCTAATTCCATGTTGTTGGATTCTGTCACGTGGGACTAGGTGTGTGTGCAGGAATCAGACGCAGAGAGAGAGAACCGGAGTAAAGTGCTTTACTATTGCACACCAAACTGATAAGCCCAATAAAATACAGGGCGCAGGACACTATACCAGACAATCCAAAACCACAGGGTGTACAGTATAGAAAACAGAATACACCACGACCTAATATGTACACACAAAAGACAATCCCGCACAAAAAAAGGGCAGGTCAAACTACTACATATAGGGAAGCTAATTAAACCAAAATACACACAGATGAAACTAATAAGACAAAACCAACAGACAAACGAAAAAGGGATCGGTAGCGGCTAGTAGGACGGTGACGACGACTGCCGAGCACCGCCCGAACAGGCAGGGGAGCCAACTTCGGTGGAAGTCGTGACAATATCGGTGTGCTGCCTGGAATTTTAAGGTGATAGAATTGTAAAATAAGCAAAGCATGCATGGGAAATTACATATGAATTATATTTCACACCAGACACTAACCCTAAAGAATATGGTATGCAAGTATAATGGACTCTAATAATGGTATATATGGTATGGGCAGGAGCACAAAGGCTAATATCAATGTAATCTAATAACAATCTCTAAAAGAATAGAAATACATGTCTACTCACCACATTCTCCCCCTTATCTGTGACTTCACAAAGTAAAGGAATGGAATAAGAATATATACACACAGTGCCTTGCGAAAGTATTTGGCCCCCTTGAACTTTGCGACCTTTTGCCACATTTCAGGCTTCAAACATAAAGTTTGTATTTTTTTGTGAAGAATCAACAACAAGTGGGACACAATCATGAAGTGGAACAACATTTATTGGATATTTCAAACTTTTTTAACAAATCAAAAACTGAAAAATTGGGCGTGCAAAATTATTCAGCCCCTTTACTTTCAGTGTAGCAAACTTTCTCCAGAAGTTCAGTGCGGATCTCTGAATGATCCAATGTTGACCTAAATGACTAATGATGATAAATACAATCCACCTGTGTGTAATCAAGCCTCCGTATAAATGCACCTGCACTGTGATAGTCTCAGAGGTCCGTTAAAAGCGCAGAGAGCATCATGAAGAACAAGGAACACACCAGGCAGGTCCGAGATACTGTTGTGAAGAAGTTTAAAGCCGGATTTGGATACAAAAAGATTTCCCAAGCTTTAAACATCCCAAGGAGCACTGTGCAAGTGATAATATTGAAATGGAAGGAGTATCAGACCACTGCAAATCTACCAAGACCTGGCCGTCCCTCTAAACTTTCAGCTCATACAAGGAGAAGACTGATCAGAGATGCAGCCAAGAGGCCCATGATCACTCTGGATGAACTGCAGAGATCTACAGCTGAGGTTGTGAGACTCTGTCCATAGGACAACAATCAGTCGTATATTGCACAAATCTGGCCTTTATGAAAGTGGCAAGAAGAAAGCCATTTCTTAAAGATATCCATAAAAAGTGTAGTTTAAAGTTTGCCACAAGCCACCTGGGAGACACACCAAACATGTGGAAGAAGGTGCTCTGGTCAGATGAAACCAAAATTGAACTTTTTGGCAACAATGCAAAACGTTATGTTTGGCGTAAAAGCAACACAGCTCATCACCCTGAACACACCATCCCCACTGTCAAACATGGTGGTGGCAGCATCATGGTTTGGGCCTGCTTTTCTTCAGCAGGGACAGGGAAGATGGTTAAAATTGATGGGAAGATGGATGGAGCCAAATACAGGACCATTCTGGAAGAAAACCTGATGGAGTCTGCAAAAGACCTGAGACTGGGACGGAGATTTGTCTTCCAACAAGACAATGATCCAAAACATAAAGCAAAATCTACAATGGAATGGTTCAAAAATAAACATATCCAGGTGTTAGAATGGCCAAGTCAAAGTCCAGACCTGAATCCAATCGAGAATCTGTGGAAAGAACTGAAAACTGCTGTTCACATCCAACCTCACTGAGCTCGAGCTGTTTTGCAAGGAGGAATGGGAAAAAATGTCAGTCTCTCGATGTGCAAAACTGATAGAGACATACCCCAAGCGACTTACAGCTGTAATCGCAGCAAAAGGTGGCGCTACAAAGTATTAACTTAAGGGGGCTGAAATATATTTTTGCACGCCCAATTTTTCAGTTTTTGATTTGTTAAAAAAGTTTGAAATATCCAATAAATGTCGTTCCACTTCATGATTGTGTCCCACTTGTTGTTGATTCTTCACAAAAAAATACAGTTTTATATCTTTATGTTTGAAGCCTGAAATGTGGCAAAAGGTCGCAAAGTTCAAGGGGGCCGAATACTTTCGCAAGGCACTGTATAAATATATGGATGAGGAATGACCGAGCGGCATAGGTAAAATGCAATAGATGGTATAAAATACAGTATATACTGTACATATGAGATGAGGAATGCAAGATATGTAAACATTATTAAAGTGATGAGCATTCTATTTATTAAAGTGGCCAAGGATTTCAAGTATGTATGTAGGCAGCAACCTCTCTATGCTAGTGATGGCTATTCAACAGTCTGATGGCCTTGAGAAAGAAGCTGTTTTTCAGTCTCTCAGCCCCTGCTTTGATGCACCTGTACTGACCTCGCCTTCTGGATGATAGCGGGGTGAACAGGCAGTGGCTCGGGTGGTTGTTGTCTTTTATGATCTTTTTAGCCTTCCTTTTGACATTGGGTGCTGCTGGTGTCCTGGAGGGCAGGTAGTTTGCCCCCGGTGATGCGTTGTGCAGACTGCACCCCCCTCTGGAGAGCCCTGCGGTTGTGGACGGTGCAGTTGCCGTACCAGTTGGTGATACAGCCCAATAGCATGCTCTCAATTGTGCACCTGTAAAAGTTTGTGAGGGTTTTAGGTGACATGCCAAATTTCTTTGGCCTCCTGAGTTTGAAAAGGTGCTGTTGCGCCTTCTTCACCACACTGTCTGTGTGGGTGAACCATTTCAGTTTGTCAGTGATATGTACGCCGAGGAACTTAACTTCCCACCTTCTCCACTGCTGTCTCATCGATGTGGATAGGGGGGTGCTCCCTCTGCTGTTTCCTGAAGTCCACGATCATCTCCTTTGTTTTGTTGGCTTTGAGTGAGAGGTTATTTTCCTTACACACCACTCCGAGAGCCCTCACCTCCTCCCCAGAGGCTGTCTTGTCATTGTTGGTAATCAAGCCTACTACTGTAGTGTCATCTGCAAACTTGATGATTGAGTTGGAGGTGTGCATGGCCAACCAGTCATGGGTGAAAAGGGAGTACAGGCGGGGGCTGAGTACGCACCCTTGTGGGGCACCAGTGTTGAGGATCAGCGAAGTGGAGGTGTCGTTTCCTACCTTCACCACCTGGGGGAGGCCCATCAGGAAGTCCAGGACCCAATTGCACAGGGCAGGGTTCAGACCCATGGCCTCGAGCTTAATGATGAGCTTAGAGGGTACTATGGTGTTTAATGCTGAACTATAGTCAATGAACAGCATTCTTACGTAGGTATTCCTCTTGTCCAGATGGGATAGGGCAGTGTGTAGTGTGATGGCGATTGCATCGTCTGTGGACCTATTGGGGCGGTAGGCAAATTTAAGTTGGTCTAGGGTGACAGATAAGGTAGAGGTGATATGTCTTTGCCTGGCCAGTTCCCCTCTCTCCACCGGGATTCTCTGCCTCTAACCCTATTACGGGGGCTGAGTCACTGGCTTACTGGTGCTCTTCCATTCCGTCGGAGGGATGCGTCACTTCAGTGGGTTGAGTCACTGACGTGATCTTCCTGTCCGGTTTTGGCACCCCCCTCGGGTTTGTGCCGTGGGGGAGATCTTTTTGGGCGATACTTTGCCTTGTCTCAGGGTAGTAAGTGGTGGTTGACGATATCCCTCTAGTGGTGTGGGGACTGTGCTTTGGCAAAGTGGGTGGGGTTATATCCTGCATGGTTGGCCCAGTCCGGGATTATCGTCGGACGGGGCCACAGAGTCCTGTGGGAATTTAAGTATGCTCCCTCTAATTATCTCTCTCTCTCTCTCTCTCCCTCCCCTCCCAGAGGACATGAGCCTCTGGTGCTGACCTGTTGCACCATCTACAACCACTGTGATTGTTTGAACATCTTGGCAATGTACTGTTATAATCTCAACCAGCCAGAATAGAACTGGCCACCCCTCACAGCCCGGTTCCTCTCTAGGTTTCTTCCTAGGTTCCTGCCTTTCTAAGGGAGTTTTTCCAAGCCACTGTGCTTCTACATCTGCATTGCTTGTTGTTTGGGGTTTTAGGCTTTCGCAACAAAGCCTCCTTCACTCATGCTGCCACATATACCCTCGTAAAACTGACTATCCTGGATGTAGTCTATCACAGTGTCATCCGTTTTGTCACCAAAGCCCCATATACTACCCACCACTGCGACCTGTATGCTGTCGTTGGCTGGCCCTTCCTACATATTCGTCGCCAAACCCACCGGCTCCAGGTCATCTATATGACTTTGCTAGGTAAATCCCTGCCTTATCTCAGCTCACTGGTCACTATAGCAACACCCACCCATAGCACGCGCTCCAGCAGGTATATTTCACTGGTCATCCCCAAAGCCAACACCTAGTTTGGCCGCCTTTCCTTCCAGTTCTCTGCTGCCAATGACTGGAACTAATTGCAAAAATCACTGAAGCTGGAGACTTATATTTCCCTCACTAACTTTAAGCATCAGCTGTCAGAGCAGCTTACCGATCAATGCACCTGTACACAGCCCATCTGTAAATAGCCCACCCAACTACCTCATCCCGATATTGTTATTTTTTTGCTATTTTGCACCCCAGCGTCTCTACTTGCACATAACATCTGCACATCTATCAATCCAGTGTTAATGGATCAATCCAGTGTTAATTGTACTTACTACACATGCACACACTGTATATATAGATTTTTCTATTGACTGTTCATTTGTTCATCCCATGTGTAACTTTGTGTTGTTGTTTTTGTCGCACTGCTATGCTTTATCTTGACCAGGTCGCAGTTGTAAATGAGAACTTGTTCTCAACTGGCCTACCTAGTTAAATAAAGGTGAAATAAATGAATAAATAATAAATATAAATAAATAATTTTAATTAAAAGGCTGGGTTTCTGTATAGCACTTTGTGATATCGGCTGATGTAAAAAGGATTTTATAAATACATTTGATTGATTGATGATACTTGACTAGTCTCTCAAAGCACTTCATGACGAAAAAATTATTTACAGACAGTTTATTTCACTTATAATTCACTGTATCACAAACACAGTGTGTCAGAAGTTTACATACACTAAGTTGGCTGTGCTTTTAAACAGCTTTGAAAATTCCAGAAAATTATGTCATGGCTTTAGAAGCTTCTGATAGGCTAATTGACATCATTTGAGTCAATTGGAGGTGTACATGTGGATGTATTTCAAGGCCAACCTTCAAACTCAGTGCCTCTTTGCTTGACATCATGGGAAAATCAAAAGAAATCAGCCAAGACCTCAGAAAAAAATTGTAGACCTGCACAAGTCTGGTTCATCCTTGGGAGCAATTTACAAACATCTGAAGGTACCACGTTCATCTGTACAAACAATAGTACGCAAGTATAAACACCATGGGACCACGCAGCCGTCATTCCGGCTCAGGAAGAAGACACGTTATGTCTCCTAGAGATGAACGTACTTTGGTGCAAAAAGTGCAAATCAATCCCAGAACAACAGCAAAGGACCTTGTGAAGATGCTGGAGGAAACGGGTACAAAATTATCTTTATCCACAGTAAAACGAGTCCGATATCAACATAACATTTCAACACTCTTTCAATTGTGCCTCAGACATTTCAATTCAACTCTCCATGCTTTACACTTGTACATGTGTTTCAATTCACAAGGAAAAAATAACAGCAGTTGGAGACTGCAGAGTTTATTATGCAGAAACATAAAAAAGGAAAGTGGTTTCTAACTATTTTAATGACCACATAAAAGGGACCAATTCATGCCATATTTGAATTCTATTAATCTATTTGTTGCCTTAGGAAATAATATGCCATACGCATGAATCAACAAAAGAGTGTATTAACTCTCATGCAGTTATTAGGCGGTTGAGGCAAGTGAAAAATCCACCTTCTGTGCCTTTTTGATATCCAAATGAGTGATTGTTTTATTAGTATGATTCACAGGTAAGTACGTCTTGCAAGCATTTTCTTAGTTAGTTTGCAAATATCCTCTCTCTCATGTCAAGTCATTCTGTGAATGACAGAAAATGCATTACCAACACGTAATGTAAAATATTTCCCATTCCTTTATGTTTTCATACTATATTTCTTCACAATTGTTGTCGATGGACTTTGCCTCTCACTGGGAGAGACCAACAGATGTGATGCCTCTTCTCTTGGCACTCAGCATTAAGGGCCTTTGATAGACTAGCGTTATGTCCAAGCTGCCTCAGGCTATAGAAGCTGACGGACCTTTCTGGCTCGGACAAGGCCACTTTTCTCATTGGAAAATGGTTCCAAAGAGGAATGCAAAGACCAAGTAGTGTTTCACACAATGCTTCTAGGCATTCCTAGCTCAAGTGAGGAGTGAAGAGATATCCAAAGGAATTCACTTGTGCTGTGTACAAGACCATTGAAGACATAGATAGTCCAGATAAGAGCTGTTCCAAACACAGCAGGATAACACAGACATACACACACACACACCATCAGGGTTTTTTCAACTGTCTCAACATTTCACACAAACCGCAGAGGTCGTACTCCTGAGATGCTGTTTGATCTGTTTTTGTTGTAGTTGTTGTTATCCCACTCAATCAGTACTGGTCATGGGAGGCTTTGTGTTAAAGCACCAAACAGACCTATAGATATCTGGTGGATCAATTCCTTCTGCTTACTTTTCCAGAGGTTACATTGGCTAAAGGTTACCTTGACACCAAAGTAGTGGCTTGTTATATCCAAAAGAAGCTAACTGTATGGAGTCGTATGGAGGTCACATGTAATCAACGTTGAGCTGTATGAAGGCAATGGATGTGGACCTATGGGCCCTAGTCAAATATAGTGCACTATATAGAGAATATGGTGCCATTTGGTACACAGACAGTGTTGTAGGTAAGGCCAAGGTGGCTTAGGTGTCACTGTGTTCTGGGGGTTAATCGGAGGTGTGTGGTACTTATGGTCGTTGTGGGCTGGGGAAAACAGACGTCTTTCATACTCTGCCTCTAACTCACTCCGGGTGACTGTTACTGGTCTGGTCTAAGAACACTCCCAAAGACTTCTCAAACAGTGTCTGCAATGACAAAGCAGGCAATCATCATAATTATTTGTGTTAGTCGAGTTGTTTGTTAATAAAGCTGATATTTCTGTTGTCTTTATTTCAGTGTGGGTTAGGTGAGACATGGGTAGGAGGAACTAGTGTTTTCTTTCTATCTATCGTCCCTCTATAACCTACTGCAGGGCTGAGTTTATTTTTAACACCAGGTTGCTGCCAACTCAGAGCTAAGGTGTAGGCAGGCTCTAAATCTCTCTTGGCCTCCTCTCCCCGCCCCTGTCTAGCAGACACACACACTTATGCGCCCACTCACACACACCCGTGCACACACACACATGCCCTCCATCCCTCTCTTTCTATCACATGCGCACACACACACACAAACACACACACAAACCACACACTTACACACACACAGAATATACTCTGAAACCCCACAGGTATAGCTACAGGAAGTAGTTTGGGGGTGGGGGTGCTGCAATTTCTTTACCAAAGGGGTATGGGGGTGGGGATTCATAAAAGAGAATTTGGCCCACGCCGAGGACCGCTATATCAGTCCGCTAATAAAGGTGCACCACTTTTGTGATGTCGTGACTTTACTTTCATTAATCATTAATTATTTATCTAACCAACTAACTATGTTTCATTGTTCCCCGATTAAATTATTCATTAACACATTAGGATTTGGGGCACCACGAGAGCAGTTCTATAAAGAGTTACCATCTCCTGTATTAAACTCTACAGGTCTTTACCTATCATTTCCATAAACTGTCAATTTATTAATCATAACCTCATGTCATATCATTATTCTGAACAGTTGTAACCTTGCATCTGCAAAAACCTGAGCCTTACTTATGATTCAGTGCTACACAAATTGGTTTAATTAATTATTTACTGGCTAACTAAATGGTAACACAGGATAAACATACACCAATAATACATTAGAAACAGGTTCATAGTGGACTGACAACATTATGGATGCTTGTTACAAAAAGACATGGAGAGGGCGAGAGAGAGAAGGACATAGACACTTAACGTTGGTACATTTAGAGACTACTCTCACTTATACTTTGTGCACAAACCATTGCCCGCTTCGAGTAAGGAATCATGAATGTATTTACATGGAAATGCCTTGGTCTCCTTCTTGGAAAGGGGGTTTGTTGAGCCTTTTCACGGCACGCTTGTAAGGCTCTGATTGTCCAAAAGGGGTTCCCACCCGTCTTCTACTGTTATTCTCCTCTGCATTCTTCCAGTATCCGAGTAGTAGAATGGTCCCACGTCAATTAGCTTTTCTAGATACTTTACTTAGGACAGCTAATCAGCAGTACCTGTGATTGTCCAGAAGGGGACTTTATTGTCTCTACCTTGTGTTGAGATTTCAGAGTTCGAACCACTTTAAATGTGAGCTGCAGCTCAACGTCTCTCTAGTCTGACATGTTCATTCTTCACCCATAATTTAATACAGTTCATTCAAAGGGGCCATTCCATCAGGCAGACACACTCTCTGACCTCACTCAGGGGGATGGTGACTACTTACTTGTACAATGTTATAGAAACAATTTCCTCTTATAGTTCCTAAAATCATGTCCCTCTTAACAAAAACACTTTCATAATGTTTGATATTTCATGAACAATGTAGATACTTTGTACATGTAGTGTGTATACTTTTCAAGTTACAGTATTTATTTTATAACATTTTGAATGACATCACAAAATAAAACACATTATGACATTGTTTTCTTTACCGCTTTTGACCATTCCTCACATTTTAGGTTAGAAATATTGTTTCAGTATTCGCTTTAGAACGTTTCTTTGGGAAAAAGTCTGTGAAACAAAGGCACATTCCTCTGGTGAACATTGGAGAGGGATATACTGAATGTTCTGTCCTTGATTTACAACAGGGTGTGAGCTGTCATCCCCCACCAGTTCACTTATCCCCCCTCTGCGATTGAGATGGGGTCTGGTTTAAGTTATTTATTGCAAAGCTGACCTATTTGGATCCTCACAGGACAGTCATGACAGTCCCCCTCAGGTGGGTTAAATCTGGGAAGGATTTTACAAGTTGCAATCCACCATAAGAACGTCCACGGGGTGTCCTGGTTTGTGGATCATCATGACAGTCCCTTTCTGCAAGCTGCAGACCACCACAAGAATAGCCATGGGATGTCCTGGTTTGTGGATCATCGTTCCGGAACCGTCGTCTGGTTGTCCAGGCTGGTGGATCTAAGCAGTAACTTAGACAGACATTAATAACGAACAACACCCATGCAATACATCAGTACATTTCTTCCCCAAATGTGGCACTAACTGGTGGTCATATGGGGAACTTTTTTGTGACACTATCACTTCCAAAGTGTTAAAGAAAATGAAAATAAAAATTAAGAATAAAAACACAAACAAAAAGATATACAAAATAGAGTTACCGAACATTAATAATCTAATTGGACTCTATTCTATAAACGTGTACGTCCACGGTCTTGGCTAAATTACTCTATCATGGCATTTTGTCTAATGTCATATCAAGGGCGATCCTACTTAGCAGCGTGTTGCTTAGGGCACTATCCTAAGTTGATAACTACATGATAAGTCTACAAAAGTTCTTGAACTTTTTCAGCCTGGGACCCAAATGAGATATTCTGTGTTTTCCTGGGACCCAAGCTTATGAAAACATGCAACTATACGTAAATATGTGTACATTTCATTGCCCTTATGCATAAAACAAATGCAATATAGACAAAACAAAAAATGAAATACACATATAAATAGCAATTCATGTTTCTTTTAAAAACACTCTTACATATCTATCTATGTTGGAACTGTTGCTATTAAAGTACAATAATTTAATTCATTTTGAACTGGAATAAACTGGCTGATCACATCACACAGATGTATATCAGAACTACGGGAGGCTGCTGAGGGGAGGAAGGTTCATAATAATGGTTGGAATGGAGTTAATGGAATGGCATCAAATACCTGTAAACCATGTGTTTGATGTATTTGATGCCATTACCATGAGCCTGTCCTCCCCAATTAAGGTGCCACCAACCTCCTGTGAACAGAACACACACACAGGCTCAGTTTTTGATAGTGCAACCCTAAGTAACAGTACAGATACAAAATAATCAGGCCTACTGTACATCTTACTGCAGAAATTATTGTTGAAAAAAAGTATAGGTTGGAACTGTTAAAATACAATGAACAATTTGTATTAACTGGAATAAACTGATTGATCACATCATATCACACCACCAGCACCCACATAAACACAGTCCTAATGAGAGGTGTATGGCTGGTTGAAGTTTTCAACAAGCAGGTCTATTCTGGCCTCAGTTGTTGACAGTGCAACCCTGAGGTCATGTTCAACATTGAGTCTGTTTCGGTACTTGTTTTTTAAGCATGCCAGAGTTGAGAACCCTGACTCGCATAGGTATGTGGTGCCAAGCTGGACCAGAAGATCTACTGCTTTCTCAGCCAGGCAGGAGACCGCTTCCTGCTGTAGATGAGCAATCCAGAACTGTGTGAGTGTGTTTGCCTAAAAAAGCATCTTGCTGCCATTGTTTGCTTGTAGTGTCACTAAGGCCTTCATCTCTGGCAGACTTAGTCCTAGGTCTGATGAGGACACTGTTTGAAAGGGATACCTCACCCATTTAAGTTTTTGAGATCTCTCTGGGTTAGGAAAGTACCGGTCAAAGTTTTGCTGCAGGCTGGCCATGTGCTCAGCCATGTCCTTCTTCACAGCTTCACATAGGGGGGAATCTATCTGCTGCATGTGAGCTGACAGAACAGAGAACATGCCATATGCTCCAGCCTTCAGCTGTGACTGCCACAATCCCAGGCATGCAGTGAATCCTCTGATGCCATCTTCAAGCTCCAAAACGGTTGATTCCTTGCCCTGGAGGCTTGTGTTTAGCTCATTGAGCTTCCTGAAAATGTCAACCAGGTAAGCCAGCCTAGCCAACCACAGTTTGTCACGGAATAGGTCTGCAAGGTCGCTGCCCTCTTTCTCCAGACAGGCCAGTACCTCCTCTCTCAGTTCCCAAAGCCTCTCCAGGACCCTCCCCCTGGACAACCACCTAACCTCACAATGAAAGAGCAGGTGCTCATGATCTGCTATCATATCATTGAACAGCTCTCTGAACAGCCTTCTTTGAAGAGGTCTCTTCATGATCAGATTCACCATCTTTACGACTGAGTCGAAAACAGCCCCTCGGTTAGGTTGTAATGCTTTGCTGGCCAAAGACTCCCTGTGCAGAATACAATGTGTCAGTTTCACGTTGGGCACCACCCTGCGGACATGAGCTATGAATCCGGACTTGCACCCATTCATGCATCTTGCACCATCAGCGCAAATCCCAACACAATTGTCCCAGTCAATTTGTAAGTCTTTCACCCTAAAAATGCCCTATCCCCTTGTTGTTGTTTGTAGATGGTCACAGAAAATAAATTACTCCTGGATATCATCATCAAATATGTATCTTGCATATACCATCAACTGCGGAAATCCAGCCACATCTACTGACTCATCGAATTGAAGAGATAATTTATTGTGCTTTTTCATCTTTTCTATCACAGATGCTTACATATCAACTGACATATCTCGTATTCTTTTGCCCACTGTGTCATTGGAAAGTGGGACTGAGTCCACTTTTTTTAGCTGCCTCCTCACCCAAAAGAGATACACAGACATCCCTCAGGCAGGGTTTGATGAGCTCCTCTCTTATACTGGGTGGCTTCTTTGCCTTGACTATATTTAGGCTCACCTGGTATGAATATTTGAGGATAGCTCTGTTCCCCTTGAATGCCTGTTAGAGGGGCAGAGAAACCTTATGTAAAAAAAACTACAATGAACTATCATGTACATTTTTAAAATCTAAATATGACCTACTCTTGATTTATATCATCAGCTGTGTGTGTGTGTCTGTTATGGTCTACATACAGTGGGGCAAAAACGTATTTAGTCAGCCACCAATTGTGCAAGTTCTCGCACTTAAAAAGATGAGAGAGGCCTGTATAATTTTCATCATAGGTACACTTCAACCACTTCAAAATGAGAAAAAAAAATCCAGAAAATCACATTGTAGGATTTTTTATGAATTTATTTGCAAATGATGGTGGAAAATAAGTACTTGGTCACCTACAAACAAGCAAGATTTCTGGCTCTCACAGACCTGTATCTTCTTCTTTAAGAGGCTCCTCTGTCCTCCACTCGTTACCTGTATTAATGGCACCTGTTTGAACTTGTTATCAGTATAAAAGACACCTGTCCACAACCTCAAACAGTCACACTCCAAACTCCACTATGGCCAAGACCAAAGAGCTGTCAAAGGACACCAGAAACAAAATTGTAGACCTGCACCAGGCTGGGAAGACTGAATCTGCAATAGGTAAGCAGCTTGGCTTGAAGAAATCAACTGTGGAAGCAATTATTAGGAAATGGAAGACATACAAGACCACTGATAATCTCCCTCGATCTGGGGATCCACGCAAGATCTCACCTCATGGGGTCAAAATGATCACAAGAACGGTGAGCAAAAATCCCAGAACCACACGGGGGGACCTAGTGAATGACCTGCAGAGAGCTGGGACCAAAGTAACAAAGCCTACCATCAGTAACACACTACGTCGCCAGGGACTCAAATCCTGCAGTGCCAGACGTGTCCCCCTGCTTAAGCCAGTACATGTCCAGGCCCGTCTGAAGTTTGCTAGAGAGCATTTGGATGATCCAGAAGAAGATTGGGAGAATGTCATATGGTCAGATGAAACCAAAATATAACTTTTTGGTAAAAACTCAACTCGTCGTGTTTGGAGGACAAAGAATGCTTAGTTGCATCCAAAGAACACCATACCTACTATGAAGCATGGCGGTGGAAACATCATGCTTTGGGGCTGTTTTTCTGCAAAGGGACCAGGATGACTGATCCATGTAAAGGAAAGAATGAATGGGGCTATGTATCGTGAGATTTTGAGTGAAAACCTCCTTCCATCAGCAAGGGCATTGAAGATGAAATGTGGCTGGGTCGGTCAGCATGACAATGATCCCAAACACACCGCCCGGGCAACGAAGGAGTGGCTTCGTAAGAAGCATTTCAAGATCCTGGAGTGGCCTAGCCAGTCTCCAGATCTCAACCCCATAGAAAATGTTTGGAGGGAGTTGAAAGTCCGTGTTGCCCAGCAACAGCCCCAAAACATCACTGCTCTAGAGGAGATCTGCATGGAGGAATGGGCCAAAATACCAGCAACAGTGTGTGAAAAACTTGTGAAGACTTACAGAAAACGTTTGACCTCTGTCATTGCCAACAAAGGGTATATAACAAAGTATTGAGATAAACTTTTGTTATTGACCAAATACCTATTTTCCACCATAATTTGCAAATAAATTCATTAAAAATCCTACAATGGGATTTTCTGGATTTTCTTTTCTCATTTTGTCTGTCATATTTGAAGTGTACCTATGATGAAAATTACAGGCCTCTAACATCTTTTTAAGTGGGAGAACTTGCACAATTGGTGACTGACTAAATACTTTTTTGCCCCACTGTATGTGTGACGTGTTAAATAATTTTATTTAGAATAAAAAAGATTACTTAAATTTTAACAGCAACAGTTCCAACCTAGAATTGTTTTGAACAATAATTTCTACATTAAGATGTACAGTAGGCCTGATCATTTTTCATCATCTATACTGTTACTTAGGGTTGCACTATCAGTATCTAGCTAGCTGGCTTTGGCTAACGTTAGCTAGCTAAGCCAGCGTCAGGAGACAACATGGTCAGTGGAGGTGGAACAGTTACTTGTGACCACAATTGGTTGTTTTTCCAATCCATCAGTGGGACCAAACAATCCATCAAGTCTGCTTCGAGTAGCAGGTTTTCAGTGTCAAGGCTGGTAACATACACAGGGTGAACTAGCGATAAGTCTTGGAAGTGTAGTTTCAGCATGAGTCGCGTTTTGAGAGGTGAAGTAGTCTGAGTGAAACACAGAAGTTTAGTGTCGCATCGTTCCGTTTTTAATTAATTAACATTTAGCTGGGTTCACAGCCCTTTAGAGATCATTGAACCATGTTTGAGAGATGAGCAATATTTTTCAGACCGAATCAATTAGCACATCATGGGTTAAGCAGTCCTCCAGGACTGTTTCCAGGTAGCGACTTTTAGAGTTGTGTTTTGTGGTCATATTCCCCACAAAGTGGAGTGATTGTTCGCAATGGCGTGATGTGTCATTTATGTTCATGGTGAAAACAGATTGGTTTATCGAAGTTTGAGTGGAATTGGATATTGCGATGTTGTGTGATGCAACATTTGTATCTGAGTATATAGTGAAAGCCTGTGGGCTTGTTACTTGATTGAGCTGGCCCTGGATAGGGTTTCGAGTGAGAGCGGGAATAATTTGATTGTTTAAGTCCTCGCTAATGGTGTTAATTTCGGCGGACCTCTTCTCTGGAAAATCCACGTCTAGTCATGGAGACTTATCTTTGTGAAATTTATTGTGCTTTTGTACTTCTTTTATCAGATCTTCTAGAGTGTATTGGTCTACGTTTTGAACCCTTTGTTAACCTTGTGCCCTGACACTTTCTGCGGGTTGGGTGCAGGGACATGGTGAACAGGTTGATTGTAGCGGTTGTCGTTTCGCTGGCGACGCTCTTTATAGTTATTTTGGCCTCTGTGGTTATTAGTATCGTGATTGCGTAGTGGATACCGTTGTTGTGCTCACAAGCTCTCTATCTATTGAGATTAGCAAACCAATATGGGCTGTAGTGCCCAAGTAGTTAATAAAGTGGGGATACATGTTCGACAGAAACATTTGTTTGAATGGTAATAGCTCTTCCATTTCGGTTTCAGTGAGTTGGCCAAAGTAAGCTGTGTTCCGTGCCAAGTGCAAGGAGAGGGTAGGCTTCATCCTGTGGGGAAATTTGGACCGAAGGTCCAAGAGGAGAAGCCAAGCTTTGGCTTTGTTGGCGAGGAGGCGTCATATTACTGTGCCGAATGGCCAAGAGGAAAAGACTATTGACACCTGAGAGAGGTAAAGTCTCAAACCTTCTGTCGTCTTTACTCCTTTGTGTACCGAGCTCCAGTTGGTTGCTTGGTTGCTTTGTTGGGTAGTCACGCTGTAGCGCATGACTCTACTGGAGTTCATCACAGGGTGCACCAAAATGTTGTGACTTTACATTCATTAATCTGATAAATGTTATTTGTCTAATCAACTAACTATGTGTAATTGTTCCCCGATTAAATTAATCATGTAACAATTAACACATTAGGATTTGGGGCACCAAGAGAGGGGTTCTTTAAAGAGTGACCATCTCCCGAATTAAACTCTATAGGTCTTTACCTATCACAGTCAACTTACTAATCATAACCTTGTATCATATCATCATTCTGAACAGTCGTAAACTTGCATCTGAAAAAACATGAGCCTTTCTTATGAATCAATACTACAGTCGTGGCCAAAAGTTTTGAGAATGACACAAATATACATTTTCACAAAGTCTGCTGCCTCAGTTTGTATGATGGCAATTTGCATATACTCCAGAATGTTATGAAGAGTGACCAGATGAATTGATTTAGGTGCAATCTTACTGGCAGCAATACCCTTGCCTGTGAAGCCCTTTTGTGCAAAGCAATGATGACGGCACGTGTTTCCTTGCAGGTATCCATGGTTGACAGAGGAAGAATAATGATTCCAAGCACCACCCTCCTTTTGAAGCTTCCAGTCTGTTATTCGAACTCAATCAGCATACTAGAGTGATCTCCAGCCTTGTCCTTGTCAACACTCACACCTGTGTTAACGAGAGAATCACTGACATGATGTCAGATGGTCCTTTTGTGGCAGGGCTGAAATGCAGTGGAAATGTTTTGGGGGGATTCAGTTCATTTGCATGGCAAAGAGGGACTTGGCAATTAATTGCAATTCATCTGATCACTCTTCATAACATTCTGGAGTATATGCAAATTGCCATCATACAAACTGAGGCAGCAGACTTTGTGAAAATGTATATTTGTGTCATTCTCAAAACTTTTGGCCACGACTGTACAGAAATTGGTTAAATTATTTATTTACTAGCTAACTAACTGTTAACACAGGATAAACGTACACACTTACTACATTAGAAACAGGTCCCTAGTGGACTGACAACAATATGACTGCTTGTTACAAAAAAACATGGAGAGGAGGACAGACACACTTAATGTTGGTACATTAAGAAAGTACTCTCACTTATACTTGCGCACGAACCGCCACACGCGCGGAGTAAGGAATCGTGAACGTATTTATGTCAAAATGCCTTGGTTTGCCGTGTATCTCTCCTAACTGGGCCTTCTTGGAAAGGAGGTTGGCTGGGCCTTTTTGTGGCACGCTTGTACAAAAGGGTTCCCCACTTGTCTTCTACTGTTGTTCTCCTCTGCAGTCGTTTGGTATCCGGTGACTCGTTGTGTAGTCCTGAACAGAACTAGAAGTTTATTCTCCTTCCATTCACTCTGGAAGATGCTTCTTTGAAGATAGGCTAGCCAATCGTGTCAATGGTTCCCAGTGGGGGGATGAGAGTAGCGTACTACGGTGGATTGAGCCGAGTACTAGAATGGTCCCACTTCAATGAGCTTTTCTTGATACTTTACTTAGGACAGCTAATCAGGCGTACCAGTGATTGTCTGAGAGGGGACTTTATCGAGTCTACCTCGTGTTGAGATTTCAGAGTTCAAACCACATTAAATGTGAGCTGCAGCTCAACGTCCCTCTGGTCTGACATGTTAATTCTTAACCCATCATTTAATACAGTTCATTCAAAGGGGCCATTCCATCAGGCTGACATGCTCTCTGACCTCACCCAGGGGACGGTGACTACTTACTTGTACAATGTTATAGAAACAATTTCCTCTTATACTTCGAAAATCATGTCCAAAACACTTTCATAGTGTTTGATATTTCATGCACAGCGTAGAGGATGGAAACTTTGTACATGTAGTGTGTATACTTTTCAAGTTACAGTATTTCCTTTATAACATTTTTAATGACATCACAAAATAAAACACAATATGACATTAGTGTTCTTTAGAACTCTTTTGACCATTCCCCACGTTCTAGGTTAGAAATATTGTTCCAGTATTCGCTTTAGAATGTGTTAGTGATTTGTTTGGAAAAAGTCTGTGAAACAAAGGCACATTCCTCTGGTGAATATTGGAGAGGGAGATGCTGAATGTTCTATCCTGCGGGTGAGAGGGGTTCTGGTTGAAGTTATTTATTGCAAAGCTGATCTGACCTATTTGGATCCTCACAGGACAGTCATGACAGTGCATTTTGTTTAACTAAACTTATATTGAACGAAAATATCAACTGAATTACAGTTCATATAAGGAAATCAGTGAATTGAAATCCATTCATTAGGCCCTAATCTATGGATTTCACATGACTGGGCAGGGTGAGCCTGGAGGGCATAGGTCCACCCACTTGGGAACCAGGCCCACCCACTGCGCAGTCAGGCCCAGCGATTCAAAATATTTTTTTCCCACAAAAGGTCTTTATTACGTATCATAAATACTCCTCAGTTTCATCAGCTGTTTGGGTAGCTGATCTCAGATAAAGGTGAAGAAGCCGGATGTGGAGGTCCTGGGCTGGCTTTGTTACATGTGGTCTGCGGTTCTGAGGCCGGTTAAACGTACTACCAATTCTCTAAAACTACGTTGGATGCAGCATGTGGTAGAGAAATTAACAATACATTCTCTGGCAGCAGCTTTGGTGGACATTCCTGCAGTTAGCATGCCAATTGCATGCTCCCTCAAAATTTAGACATTTGTAGCACTTTGTTGTGTGGCAAAACTACACAATTAAGAGTGGCCTTACATTATCCCTAGCACAAAGTACACCTGTGTGGTGATGATGCTTTTTATTTTATTTTTTTATTTTTTTCATTTCACCTTTATTTAACCAAGTTCTCATTTACAACTGCAACCGACCTGGCCAAGATAAAGCATAGCAGTGTGAACAGACAACAACACAGAGTTACACATGGAGAAAACAATAAACAAGTCAATAACAAAGTAGAAAAAAGAAAAAAAGAGTCTATATACATTGTGTGCAAAAGGCACGAAGAGGTAGTCGAATAATTACAATTTAACAGATTAACACTGGAGTGATAAATTATCAGATGGTCATGTGCAGGTAGAGATACTGGTGTGCAAAAGAGCAGAAAAGTAAATAAATAAAAACCGTATGGGGATGAGGTAGATAAAATGGGTGGGCTATTTACGATGGGCTATGTACAGCTGCAGCGATCGGTTAGCTGCTCAGATAGCAGATGTTTAAAGTTGGTGAGTGAGATAAAAGTCTCCAACTTCAGCGATTTTTGCAATTCGTTCCAGTCACAGGCAGCAGAGAACTGGAGGGAAAGGCGACCAAATGAGGTGTTGGCTTTAGGGATTATCAGTAAGATACACCTGCTGGAGCGCGTGCTACGGGTGGGTGTTGCCATCGTAACCAGTGAACTGAGATGAGGTGGAGCTTTACCTAGCATGGATTTGTAGATGACCTGGAGCCAGTGGGTCTGGCGACGAATATGTAGCGAGGACCAGCCGACTAGAGCATACAGGTCGCAGTGGTGGGTGGTAAAAGGTGCTTTAGTAACAAAACGGATGGCACTGTGATATCAGTTTCTTGATATGCCACATCTGTCAGGTGGATGGATTATCTTGGCAAAGGAGAAATGCTCAGTAACAGGGATGCAAACAAATTTGAGAGAAATAAGCTTTTTGTACGTATGAAACACTTCTGGGATCTTTTATTTCAGCTCATGAAACATGGAACCAGCACTTTACATATTGCTTTTATATTTTATATTTGAGTGTTGAGTGTATATTTGAGTGTTTACCAGCACTAAAAACTTGAGTCTGATAATCATCTGTACAAAACTTTTAATCTGAGAATAGTGGTATTTGTTCTCCACTTTCTTGAAATACAACTTTTTCCAAAGTGAAAACTGAAATGGTCATTCCTTTTTAGCAGACACTCTTTTCCAAAGCAAGGTACAGTACTGAGTGCATGCATTTTCATACTGGTCCCCCGTGGGAATCAACCCATAACCCTTTCATTTAAAGCACCACTCTCTACCAACTGAGCCAGATCATCATATCACATCACAAACCACTTGATGTCTCAATGTACTCAATTACTGTATTGTGCATTGTTTTCTTCATGATGATGGAAGGTCTACAGGTACAAACCTACATGATCAGCCTATTTGCAATACAGTAATGTACGTTTACTTGAATGGTTTTTAAGGATGATACATTGATACTGCACAAAAATAGATTTTTTTCCCCATGTAATTTGATCCAGAAAAATATGTATTTTTTGATGTGGATGTTCTGTGTCTTTGCACATACCTTTACATCTTTTGATGTTAATGTTTGAGGACAGGTTTTTTTTCCTGGATACCATAAGAATGACAATTGCAGAGAAAGGGACAGGGCAACATCTCTTACAATTCCAACTATTGAATCCTTCAATCTACTGTTCTTAATTATATAACTCCCTTTGTGCAAAAAAAAATATATGTTTTTGTATTCAGAATTTTTTCAATTCCTATTTATCAGGGGGTGCTACAGCACCCTCAGCACCCTTACTTCCAGCTTCTATGCCCACAGGGTGTTCTTAAAGGCATGGGCCTAGGTAGGAAGGAGAGAGAGGGAGGGGTAGCATGTGCTCTTTAATATTTACAGCTATACTCTTAGAACAAAAGGTACTATCTAGAACCTAAAACAGTTATTTGGCTGTCGCCATAGGAGAACCGTTTGAATAACCCTTTTTGGTAGAACACTTTTGTCACGTATACTCCCTCTCCAGCCTCATCAGGCTGCTGATTATCCCGCACACCTGTCACCATCGTCAAGCTCACCAGCGCCTCATGACACTCACCTGATCTCCATCACCTCCTTGATTATCTTCCCTATATCTGTCACTCCCCTTGGTTCTTTCCTCAGGTGTTATTGACTCTGTTTCATGACGGTGTTTTGTTTGTATTTCGTGTTTTGTTTATTTATTAAAACTCCCTCTCCCTGTACTTGCTTCCCAACTCTCAGTGCACATCGTTACACCTTTTGGTTCCAGGTAGAACCCTTTTTTGGTTCCATGTAAAACCCTTTCCATAGATGGTTCTACAAGGAACCCAAAATAGTTATACCTGGAAGAAAAAGGGTTCTCCTATGGGGAGAGGGGTATTTTTCAATATGCATACTACCGTGCATCATACTCTCATGCTCCGAGTGCATTCTCTGACCATGCTCTCTTGAATATGTTCTTGTGAGGACGAAAGTGTGGAGAATGCATAAAACAATACATTTGAGAAGCACTCGTCCTACTGTATTACTTCACCTCCACAATCACTGAACCTTCTTCCAGCCAACAACAATAGACGAAACACGATATACACAAAGCAAACGTTTTACTTCAAAATTATCAGCTAGATATGTGAATTGTAATAATCTAGCTAGCCAGCTGGATTAAACAGGTAAAAATGACCTAAAGCTATGCAAGGTGGATGTATATTTTTTGTGGGTAGCTATCAATTCTTCATGGCTAGCTAGCGAGCCAGTTAGCCCTACTAACGTATTATGGACTTACCCATTCACTGAACCTTCTTCCTGCCAGGACAATGGCAATAGAGACAAAACAAGATATACATAAGCAACCGTTTTAACTATCAGCTAGCTATATGTGAATCGTAATAATGTAGCTAACCAGATAGTTTAACAGGATAAAATGACAAAACTAATATTATGCAAGATAGATGTCAATTCTTTGTGGCTATTTGACTAGCTAACAGTACTAGTAGCTAACCAGTTAGCCCTGACTTGTTATGGGCTTGCGATCTAAGGAATGTAGACAGGTAAACATGACAAAATTAACATAGCATGTATTTATTAACATAAAGATAAAATACTGTAGTCAGAGTGTATTTTCTCTTGCTTCAGCTCAAATAATGGCCGCTATTGATTTCAATAAATTTTGCCAAATTTTCTACGTGGTTGCGTCAATTTTTTGGGCATATCTCCCATTGAAGCTTGCATTGAGGCATGCTTCAGAATATGTACAAATGGAGTACACATTCGAGAAGTGCCCTCCGTGCTCTGTTTTGCATACTTTGATTTGGACTCAGACGCCGTCCCTCCCGTGTTCCAATTTGCGTGCTCGGAGCATGGTAGTATGCATTTTGAGAAGCCCCCTAGGTCTCTGTTAAATTTGACCTCTCTCCAACACGATAGGTAGGCAACTCCCCGTAGTTTCATTAATCTGCCTCCAACACAAGCAAAGACCTTATACTGAGAGTGTACTGATTGTCTACATCATCTATTGTAGGTGTAACGTTAGTGGGCTAAAATACAATGGGTAGTTGTGCAGTATGGTCAACTTGGATATTGGGCTTGAAAAATCCTGGGAATGCAGGCATACATTTTCTATTTGCCTCCTTGTGGATTATTGTGGGTTACTGTGAGCATTGATGGCGGAAAAGTCATGAGATAACGTTTACATGCAAAACAAAACTAACATGTCACAGTTCTTTCATATTTATTGATACCAAATGTCTTATTCCATTTTAAATCACTCCAGACATTAATATCCCAGAATTTTACTTTAGAGTGAGCAAGCAATGTTATACCAGTTTCTTCTACATTTAATTTAATTTACATTTATTCTATTGCTGGGTGTAGCAATTTAGTTCGATAATAGAATTGTTCGCTAACACCATCTTAGGTCTTCAAGTTGCTGTTGGGCCTAGGGACAGAGCATGTTACTGCTAAGATCTGTTAGCTTTGCGTCGTTCATCATGACCTTACAGAATACCAAACTAACATTCAGTCTACCCCCATGAGGAGAAAATCATAAAAACAAAAGGAAAGCGTTCTGACATTTTATGCATAACTGAATTATGTTCACTAACTGGTATTGTTATTTTCTGTTGGCTCATCGTCAAAGATTTAACATTGAAACAGAACAGTGTGTGCCCAGGAACGGTCATCCTATTGTACTGATACTACCTAGTGGAAAATAAAAGAAAGAATTCAATAAAATGTCAGCTAAAGCAAATGAATAATGCCACTGAACTAACTTGGCAGTGCATCCCTCTGAAATACAATAGAATTATTCGCTTTGATCATATCAATATTCAGGTGATAGATTCTCTGGACACTGATGATCAAATCTCAACTCGTTTGACCTTTCTGATCCCATGGTTATAGGACACAATCGACTTCAGGCTTCCTAGTCTTAGATTGGATTAGTTTTACTGTCTCACTGTGACCCCCTGGGCTTAACTTGTTCTGCATGACTTGTGTCTTCCCCACATTGCCATTGTGAATCATATTGTCCTTGGTCCAGTTGTTGTTTATATTTTTGTGTCAGGTCTTCAGCTTTTGGACATGCATCTTATTGTAAATTGGACACAGTCTTTGTTCTTTGCTAAATAATATGTGTATGGTCTGTACTGTATCAAGGGAATAACATGTCAATCTGAAAGGCTACAAGTGGAAACTTGGCAAATGGGAACACTTTTGTCAAACACGAACGGTTTTCTAAGACTTGGATCATGGACAAACTGGACCTGGATCATAAGTTGATCACCAGCTGTTTTGATGAAAGTCGATCCGTTCACATTCATAGAGAGAACTTGAATTTCTATGTAATGTTGTCTGAAGGCACACATAGCTTTACTAGTCAGCATGATCAAGAATGACCGGGTTCCACGAAATATCTTTGTAAATTGTTTGGTACAAAAGCTAGGGTGATGATGTCAGTACTGGCTTTGATAGTGGAAGCTACGTGCTGTGGGCACCACTGCTTTAAAGCATTACTACTTGGTGTTCAGAGTGCTTTGATGTCTTATGTCTTTGAAAAGCATTATCTGGACTGGGGAGAAATACAAACCATAACAACTACAGATAGCCTACTTTGGATTGACCTTCAGTCACCCCTGGGGTTGACATGGTGAATTCTCAATAGTGTTTTTTTCATATGGGCATGAATGTGAGAGAAAAGTCATCAGATAGGTTATTTATTCTTTTAATCCTAGGTTCTGACTATTCATTTGTTTTGGTAAGTTTTTTGTTGATATGCCCAACTTTGATAATGTTACAAACCATTTGTCATATGTAAATCCCATGTAGCATGTCAGATGTTTTTTATATCCATACATTACACTAATAAGGTGGGAGGAATGTGACTGGTTAACAGGAATGTGACTAGTTAACAGGAATGTGACTGTACTGACTTGATTTTCCCTGTTCCTCCTGGATATGTAATGAAATACTTTTTTGCTGCAGTTACTTCAGGTCAGAGCTTCACAACAGTGGCTCCCCCTAACCTCCACGCTAATGTTTGGGTTTACCCTCAACTGACACAAGAATCTAAAATGATGTTTAAACCACGCTGGCACACACTTCTTATCCCATTATCACATTTTTGGGGATTATTAAATTCGGGTTTAACAACTTCAGCCCTGTATAGCTTCTGAATTATTCAACTACAGTCAATGGGCATGCATTTTTGTTCCCCCTTCGTATGACTGTCTATCTGGCACACCTAAGTTTCCTCTCCTTTTGGAGCTTCATGGCTCAGGAAAGTGTTCCTGTAGTGTAATTAGTTTGGATTTGCCTTTAAGTGATCCAGAGAACATCATCTGCCTTGGCTCTTCTCACTTTATTGTCACACTCTCGCCCCAGCATCCATCTCCTCAAGGCATGTCAATTAAATCATTGTATTTAACATTCTGAATTGTAAAATATATTTCTGCCTGTGCCCGCAGCCCTGCTCCTTAGATATTCAGATTGGCTCAGTGTGTCTTAAATGCTGGACAGATAAGATTGAAATATGGGGGGAAGCATTGACTAGATCAAGGATTAATCCCTCTTGGTTAACAGGAATGTGAAACTCGTTTCCATCAGGACGCTGCCTACACTTCCTTCCCCTTTTCACATATTTTCAGAGAGTATATGGATTTCTATGCATCACATGACATGCACATGAGCAAACCCCAGAAAAAAATTTGACTTTGACCTAAGCGAACTGTATAGATTTGTTTCTCAATAACAGTTTTATTGATGATTAAAAAAAAGAATTGGGTTGGAGGGAACCAGCACTGGTAAATGTATGTATATGATAAGTCTATGTAAAATGAGAAACTTGTAATAGATTATGTGCTGTGTAAAAATGTGATTGCTGGGCAATGCTTTCCTTCACAGCTTATTAGGAAATACAAGTAAAACTTAAGCAATGACAGAGTCAAAGTGTTCAAATAGTACTTGTTTTCTTCCAGATACTTTGAGCATTTGATTCAGCCTGCCTGGAGTGATAAATGAACAGGACATTCACTTTTGGGACAGCTTCATTGACTACATTGTGCCTAGCAAGCCCAATCAAGCCCAACCAATCAGCTAAAGTGATCCCAGGTCGACAGTTCTGTGCCATTTAATTCTGCAGCCCTGTACTGGCTAATTCCTGAGGCTAAGCAAGGCTGGCCCTGTTTGATACTGGAATGGGACACGGGCTGAGTAAATCAGGTTGGTGCTGAATCTGATGTTAATGGACTATGTGGGACAATGCCCCGGAGGAGATCCCAATGCCCCAGAGCAGTGACAAGGACACTGCCCTGCAGAGGGTGCCATTATTCTGAGAAGATGCTATTGGTGGCTAAATAGAGTAAGTATCGCTCTGCAAGACTGTTAATGATGTAAAACATCAAACCATTAAGTGTAATATGATTCCTATTCAAGGATTAAAACTGAATTAGCCCAATCCAGGTTACATTATGCAGATCTTAACAATTTCACTGACTATTAAACACAATCCATAATATGGTCCAATTTCGAGATATTTCATACCCCGGTCTTAGAGCTTCTTCTGCACATAGAGTAGATGAGGTGTGTGTCCTTGCAATTGGTCGAGGGTTAAGGCCAACGTCCTCGGCACACATGCAATCCTCCTGCCTATGGGGAATCAAAAATTACTTAATAATAATAATAGTGATGTTGCATGTTTCTCAAGTCAGACGAAGGTGGAAAGTTTAAAGTTCCTCGGCGTACACAAACTGAAATGGTCCACCCACACAGACAGTGTGGTGAAGAAGGTGCAACAGTGCCTCTTCAACCTCAGGAGGCTGAAGAAATTTGGCTTGTCACCTAAAACCCTCACAAACTTTTACAGATGCACAATTGAGAGCATCCTTTCGGGCTGCATCACCGACTGGTACTGCAACTGCACCCCCCAAAACCGCAGGGCTCTCCAGAGGGTGGTGCGGTCTGCACAAAGCATCACCGTGGGCAACTACCTGCCCTCCAGGACACCCACAGCACCTGATGTCACAGGAAGGCCAAAAAGATCCTCAAGGACAACCACCCGAGCCACTGCCTGTTCACCCCTCTACCACCCAGGAGGCGAGGTCAGTACAGATGCATCAAAGCTGGGACCGAGAGACAGAAGCTATTTTTCAGTCTCAAGGCCATCAGACTGTTGAACAGCCACCACTAACACAGTGAGGCTGCTGCCTACATGCAGACTTGAAATCATTGGCCACTTTAATAAATCACTAGTCATTTTAATAATGCCACTTTAATAATGTTTACATATCTTGCATTCCTCATCTCATATGTATACACTGTATTTTATACCATCTATTGCATCTTACCTATGCCGCTCGGTCATTGCTCATCCATATATTCGGTAGTTGGTATTCGGTAGTTGTTGTCTGAATTGCTGCACTGTCGGAACAAGAAGCACAATCATTTTGCTTCACTCGCAATAACATCTGGTAACCATGTGTATCTGACCAATAACATTTGATTTGATTTGACAAAGGACAATTTGTCAATAGCAACGGCTCAGTGAAGCATGTTGAGACACTGCGTGTTACGAGAAAAACATATGACCCACAGACTGTTTGGTTACATCAGTAATGGCTGCTTTCACCATGTGGATTTAACCCACCAACACATTTCCTCTGTTCCTCACGTCAACATGACCGCTTTTGACAGGTGAAATGTGTTCCCTGGTCTGCACCTTGTCAACTGCTGTCATTGTTATGCAGGGGGTATACAACTAGAATTCACACCATACTGTGGGCCTCTTTTCCCTTGACAAATTACACATTTACAGAAAGGATGCATCCCATCTAGACCTATATTGCATGCTGGCATCCTGGATAAGGCGTATAGCCCTCCTATTTGGAAAAGTAAAAATGGGAACAGGAAAGGAGGATGAGAGAAGAGAAGAAAATGCCGAGACAAAGGAAAGAGAGCAACTCTCCATTTTGAACTCCTGTCAGTTTCTGTATTTTCACCAATGCAAAGTGAAGTTGGAGGGCAAATGGCAGCAGACAAAAAAGTGGGTAAGTATTGTAGTGTGCAGCAAACCCAGCAAGCAGAACCCCATTTAACCTCTTTAGGATTACCCCCTTTTTTTCAATTTTTGCCTAAAATTACATACCCAAATCTAACTGCCAGTAGCTCAGGCCCTGAAGTAAGAATATGCGCATATTCCTGGTGCCATTTGAAAGGGTAACGCTTTGAAGTTTATGGAAATGTGAAAGGAATGTAGTATAATATAACACAATCGATCTGGTAAAAGATAATACAAAGAAAAGAACAACCGTTCTTTTGTATTTTTTTGTACCATCATCTTTGAAATGCAAGAGAAAGACCATAATGTATTATTCCAACCAAGGTGCAATTTAGATTTTGGCCACTAGATGGCATCAGTGTATGTACAAAGTTTTAGACTGATTCAATGAACCATTGCATTTCTGTTCAAAATGTTGTATCAAAACTACACAAATGTGCCTACTTTGTTTATTAATAACTTTTCATGTTCAAAATTGCGCACTCTCCTCAAACAATAGCATGGTATTCTTTCACTGTAATAGCTACTGTAAATTGGATAGTGTAGTTAGATAAACAATAATTTAAGCTTCCTGCCAATATCAGATATGTCTATGTTCTGGGCAATATTCTTGTTACTCACAAATAGTTAAAGACTATTTGAACAAGAGGATAAGTTAGGAGGGGGCGGAGGGGAAGGTATGGTTCCCCTCCGCCCTCATTACATAGGCCCATTGGAGTAGGAATGATGCCCCTCGAAGTGTGACTCAAAATACTGTGTGATGGGTGGATATTGAAATGCTCAGATGATTGTGTAACCAGCCAGGTCCTTGAAGATTGACGTCTATCCATGTCCTGAGGTTGTAGGGAAATGCCTTCAAAACCGGCCACTAGGGGCAACAGGGACCGCTATTACCATCAACTAGGCTTGGGTTTATAAAGGTATTATGGATAAGGGTAGTGGACTCTGGATCAGAAGCTTGAGTGTTTGATCCCAGTCAAGGACACTGCTTTTTTTAATTTTTGTTTTAAACCCTATCCCAAACCGTAACCATTTGGAATGAGTGGCTAAACGTAATATTTTAACGCCACCCCAAACCTTAACCCTTACCCTAACCATTTGGAATGAGTGGCTAAACGTAATATTTTAACGCCACCCCAAACCTTAACCCTTACCCTAACCATTTGGAATGAGTGGCTAAACGTAATATTTTAACGCCACCCCAAACCTTAACCCTTACCCTAACCATTTGGAATGAGTGCCTAAGTATATTGTTTTAATCCCATCCCAAACCTTAACCTTTACCTTCATCTTTCAGAATGAGTGCCTAAATGTAACCCTTAACTTTGAAATTTGAGGATTTGTGAAATGGAACTATACAGAGAAGCAGGAGCAACAAAAACACGTTGAAATGTTCTGTTTGGAGAACGTGGATGAACGTCTAATTCTGTGAGACTGTGAGAGCTTGTCGGTGTAACAACTGATTGACTCTTGATGACAATACAGAGGAGAACACAAAAAATGTAAACATAGCTAATATGATATAAGTAGAGAGATCAAACTGGTATTTGACAGGCATTTAGTGCAATGTTACAAAGCACGTTTCATCCATCATTATGCTGGTCTTGGTTGGCATATCAATTAAGCTCAGTTCGCCTTTAAACTTAAACTTCTTGCCCCTGAGGTGTGGTATTCAACATCATACACTAAGGATCATTTGGCTGTTGACCTCAAGGCAAAGGAAGGATAACCTATCAGAAGGAAATCCTGTGTGATTTTGGAAGCCCTTGGAAGCCCTTATTTCTAATTCGATCAGATCTTTTGCCAAAAATTGCAAACACAGCCCTTGTCAATTATTCTCTATCCACACTGATTAGTGTGGGTGTATACAATAGATATAATACTCCATGGGTTAGTTTTTGAAACTATTATTATGTTATTATGAGTGGTAAAACAAGCTCTGTGAGAACTTTCTAAAGACCATGAAATATGATCGACTGAAAAGCCTAATGAGACTTGGCATTCTACTATGTAATTGTCGAAATTCATACAATTTCCCACTTAAACTGGTAAAAAACCTACACTCCAACATAGACCTTAAGGAGAATGATTTCATTTGGAAATAAATACATTTAATTGTGCATGCTCAGGTTGGCTTTCCCACTGAATCGCCCAACTATAAAAGCAAACTACATGGCCTTTGGAAAGTATTCAGACCCTTTGATTTTTTCCACATTTTCTTACGTTACAGCCTTATTCTAAAAAGGATTAAATAAAACAATTTCCTCAGCAATCTACACACAATAACTCATAATGACAAAGCAAAAACAGTTTTGTGACATTTTTGCAAATGTATTAAAACAAAAATACCTTTTTTTAAATAAGTATTCAGACCCTTTGCTATGACACTCAAAATTAGGTGCACACTGTTTCCATTGATCATCTTTGAGATGTTTCTATAACTTGATTGGAGAGCACCTACGGTGAATTCAATTGATTGGACATGATTTAGAAAGGCACACATCTGTCTATATCAGGTCCCACAGTTGACACTGCAGGTCAGAGCAAAAACCAAGCCATGAGGTCGATGTAATTGTCCGTAGAGCTCCAAGACTTCTTGTGTCGATGCACAGATCTGGGGAAGGGTACCAAAACATTTCTTTAGCATTGAAGCTCCTCAAGAACACATTGGCTTCCATCATTCTTAAATAGAAGAAATTTGGAACCACCAAGACTCTTCCTGGAGCTGACCGCCTGGCCAAACTGAACAATCGAGGGAGAAACGCCTTGGTCGGGGAGGTGATCAAAAACCCGATGGCCACTCTGACAGAGCTCTAGAGTTCCTCTGTGGGAATGGGAGAACCTTCCAGAAGGACAACCATCTCTGCCGCACTCCAACAATTAGGCCTTTAAGTTAGAGTGGTCAGACGAAAGCCACTCCTCAGTAAAAGGCACATGACAGCGAGCTTGGAGTTTGCAAAAAGGCACCTAAAGACTCTCAGACCATGAGAAACAAGATTCTCTGGTTTGATGAAACGAAGATTGAACTCTGTGGCCTGAATGCCAAGTGTCACGTCTCGAGGAAACCTGGCACCATCCCTAAGGGGAAGCATGGTGGTGGCAGCATCATGCTGGGGGATGTTTTTCAGCAGCAGGAACTGGGAGACTAGTCAGGATCGGGGCAAATATTAACAGAGCCAGGTACAGAGAGATCCTTGATGAAAACCTGCTCCAGAATGCTCAGGACCTCAGACTGGGTTCACCTTCCAACAGGACAACGACCTTAAGCACACAGCCAAGTCAACGCAGGAGTGGCTTCGGGACAAGTCTCTAAATGTCCTTGAGTGGCCCAGCCAGAGCCTGGACTTGAACCCAATTGAACATCTCTGGAGAGACCTGAAAATAGCTGTGCAGTGACACTCCCCATCCAACCTGACAGAGATTGAGAGGATCTGCAGAGAAGAATGGGACAAACTCCCCAAATACAGGTGTCAAATCAAATGTATTAGTCACAATTCAACAGGTGTAGAACTTACAGTGAAAAAGCCCATAACAAACAATGCAGTTAAAAAAATATGAACAAGAGTAAGATATTAAAGGAACAAGTAATTAAAGAGCAGCAGTAAAATAACAATAGCGTGACTATATACAGGGCTACCGGTAGCGTCATACCCAAGAAGACTCGAGGCTGTAATCGTGGCCAAAGGTGCTTCAACAAAGTAGTGGGTAAAGGGTCTGAATACTTATGTAAATGTGATATATATATATTTTTTTGTAATAAATTTCCTAAAATTCTAAAAAATAGTTTTTGCTTTGTCATTATGGGGAATTGTGTGTATATTAATGAGGAAAAAAACGAGTTAATCAATTTTAGAATAAAGCTGTAACCTAACAAAATGTGGAAAAAGTAAAGGATCTGAATACTTTCTGAAGGCACTGTATATAGAAGTGCAGTGAGGCTGAATTTCAGTTGTAAAGTGTGCTGCTTTAAAAACACTTTTCAGAAGAAAAAAAAACATGAATCAGGTGAATCTCCTGAAGGACAATCTATTTGTAGTTTAGGCATGTGGTCAGTTTGATTCCCACCCCTGCCAGGCACATTCCTCAATAATCAAATGCACAGAACACAAATCAATATGAGGGATTGACTGTTTTCAAAGACAATCAACACAACATCTCATCAGGAAGCCCTTTAAACATACACACAAACTGATTCAACACGGAAACTGACTGATGTACCACAGTGTGTCAACAGTGTGTTTTGGTGTTTTGTAAAACTGATAGAACCAAAGTGTACACACACACACACACACACACACACACACACACACACACACACACACACACACACACACACACACACACACACACACACACACACACACACACACACACAGTCTGAATTAGGACTAATTACACAAATTATGCTATAAACAATCAGAATGCAGTTGTGTGTGCTGTCATGCTCAATGGTAATGCAGAATAGTCCATAATTATAGCTATTTTATTGTAATGCTACATAAACTTTTGGGAATAATTATCAAGCTGCTAAAAAGTGTCTGTCTAACCATGGCATGAGCAATGCAGGTGAGAGATACAAGTTACAATTTGAATGACTCTTTAGGAAGTGACATTCACCTAAACAGGAATGACTGCCTGTATTGTTTTCCCATGCAGCTATTTTGGTCGTATAAAAGGGCTTGTGGTGTGGTTTCGGGGAGAGAAACTAGAAACAAGTAATCACTTCCAGAAGCGCTGAGGAAACCGGGGTTCTTTCGATGTCACTGATCCAGGGATGTGAGGAGCGCTTGGGGTCATTATAACCCACTGGAAAGTTAATCTCGCACCAATTAGATCCAGCCCAGGAGGTATCACCGGGCACCGCTGTATGAAATGGCGAAACTCCTTAGGGAGTTCCATCCTTTTCCCTCCTCCACTCTCTCATCTCCTCTCTCCAGATCAAGTGACACACACTGAATCATGGCCTAGCTTTCACACGTCCAGAAACACTCTCCGGGTTGTTGTATTGATTTAGCCTTTTATGCTATTTTCGAAGGCAAATATGCATAGCGTTACTTGATTTGGGTGTAGATGTAGAGCCTAATTGGATTGCATTTAAGTTGAGTCGGAATCTCATATCGACATCTGTAATGGTGAGTCTGTCAACATTCTTCGAAATGGGGATGAAATTGTTAGTTCTGTCAGATAGTTGAGCTGACATCCATTGTGGACAAGGCTTTTAGGCTTGTATCAGTGTGTGACCTGTGACTACACATCCATTTATCCTTTGACGTCATTTTGTTATAAACACTCTGACTGACTACAGGGTTTTCTGTCACCATAACAACATTACCTATTCTGCCGAGTCTTTGCATGGTTGAAGCTGTTCAAGTCACTTCACGAGACACGCTGACAACCTGTCATGTACCATTCTTATCGCAAAAATCAAAATTCTTCTGAAAAACATTCCAACAAATATAAAAACCCTGACTACACAGTTATTTGAAATTATTATTCAGCTATTTCATATATAATCCTTATTATTATTTGAAACAAATAATAAAGGAATTTTGATAACATTTGAAATAATAATTTTGTTATCATACAATCAAAATTGGGAAAAGGCCACAAGCACATGCTTTCTCTCCACTGGAATAAAAAATGCTTTGTTTGTGAAGCAACTGTTGACTATGCCAAGGAAACCTATTAAGGAACTGCCAATTGTCACTGTCAAGGTGCTTTGACGATTGAGCTCGGCTGCCTCAGATGCATCCTTACTTTCCACCATTTTGGCTCTTCAGGATGACATGGCTTGAGGGCTGAAAAGAGAAGCTCTGACAAAAGGCAGAGATGGGTGTGTGACAGGCGCAGCTAAGGACTGCTCCCTTGGACATAACAAGCAACAACTGTATTTGTCAAGCATTTGCCATTGATATTACTAAGCGCGTTGAGCCTGTGCCCAAGAGCACTTTTTGGGATATTTTTGGGAGAAGAAATGCTTGTCAAAATCTTGATGCTTTAAAGATTACAGTAGAAAAGAAAACTACTGTAATAAAGTTGTCTTTAGATGTCAGCCTTTAAAAGATTGTACATTTTTCCTGTCATTTCAATTAAAGACATGAGATAGCAACACAGAATACCCTTGACGGCCATTCTGGCTGTGCCCTGTAAGAGTTAAACTACATGATAATATTTCTAACAATACATGAGCTCAAGTATTAAAAAATGTGAGTTAATACAGCATCTCATTAATACGTGGAAAGACATGGTAGGTTACTTCAAAAACATACAAACACTATTTATTTAACTATGACTTAATCCTCTTTTACCCCCAATCAGCCTAGTTGTAGACCAGTAGAAAGCGTACCCCATATAGGTTCTTTAATAAGAAACGCTTACAAAACAAATAAAACTGGGAGTAGGCCTCTATGCCCAGAAACAAATGTTTGATGTATGAACTGAAATATGGGCTTGAACTTATTACCCGGCCCCTTTCCCATAACTTTAGCCTCAGCCTCATTTCCACTGCCGCAGCTCAGTCGTTCCGTTTGCTGCTGGGAGATATTGGACCCCGTTTGGGACCCCCTCCAGACATCGAGATGTGTTTATGTATTGCCATGCTCTTTTGGGAAATTGGTTGTCATCTTCGCAGCCAAGCTCTTCATGGCAGATTTGTCTACTCGTATATTGTCTCTAATTCCTTTTGCTGGCGAAGCAGCAAAGTTGCTTAGCCGGCATTGAGACCTCCCTAAGAGCTTCATTTGACATCAAAATGGGGTTTCCCCTGAAATGAAGACATCACCGTTTAAGACTTACACGACCGAGTCATGTTATCCTGAAAAAAAAGGTTATATTGTGCTATTGATTGAATGCTTTTTTTCTTATCGTAAATCCTATTATTTCCTTTATAAAGCCATCCCATCATCTATTTCAGAGGAGACTGACACCTGAATGACACGTAGACTCAGCAATATGATGTCATTACACATAGCGGGGCGACTTCCTGCTTACTTAAATCGACAACAACAAAATTGTAATCTGACAAAACTGCCCGTATTTGATCTTCCAAATGTATGCAAGATTCAAAGCCTCAAGCCTTTGCAGATTTGAATGTTTATTTATTTGATGATGTCCACCTACTGTGTATGATGATGTCATATTGCTAAGCTACCTTCAGGGTCTCTTATCTACTGGATTTAATGAATATAAATAAGAATATTCTGTATTTCAATATGTGACTGTTTGTGACATGACTTTTAAAGGCACTGGTTGGAAAAATAGCATGTGAATAAACAGAAGCATCTTTTTTTAAAATCATAAATCTACAATTATTTATATTTCATGTTAAGTGGAGAAGGAATATGTTCATTTCGACATGGGTCAACATAAGAGAAACGTACCGCATCTAATTTCAGAAACAAAGAGGGTAGAATTGTTCTATCAAGTTTCATCTTCTAATTTCAGTCTCTCATCTACCAACCTCCCAAGGTCACATCCCTGTAGCTCCATTACTCCCCAACCTCCAATAATACAAGCAACTTCAGCATTAGTAGATGAATTAGTAACCAAGTTCATAACACACAAAAAGAGTTGGACAAAAGTCATGTATCTCTTGACATTGAACTCTGGTTCAACTTGCATACCCTGGACAGATCCCTTAATTGAAACAGAGTCAAGAACATCAGTGCATCCCTATGTACAAATGGATTGTTAAAAGGGAAGCCAGCAGACGTTGTTTAGTTGATTTCAGTCACCTAATTTGTCAACGAGTGCATTTTTCAACAGACGTATGGATTTAGCAATATTGCTGAGATTGGCTGGGAGTTAGGGAACTGTAAATCAAACTACGAATCAAGGGCCCCTTGAACATACTGGAAATGGCAGTACTTTTCTTGGCACAGTCTGTGCATCATGGTGGAAGGTCTTAGTCACTGGCTAGTAAGAGCTTGAAAGTACTCTTACAATGATCTTAGTATTCAGCAAGAACTGAGAATATTCTAAAAGCAAGAGTAACTTAATGAGTAAGAGTGACAATTGATCTTTTTGTTTCAGATAGCTAATACGTACTGTATCTCATATTGCTCATATTGACCTTGCCCTTTCAGTAGGTCATAACGTTATAGATGACTCAGTTTACGTCCTTTCTCCATAGTGGCTGATCAACCAAGTATATGAACATTATTGTACATTTTTTGAAAGACATTTTAACTTAGTAGAATACAAAGGGAGCGATCAAAGGGAAACTGGGACAGAACTGCATGTTGTTTCGATCTTTTTTCATGAGACCCCCCCCCCCCCACTAGTACTGATCTAATGACACATTCTCCAGGCTTGTTAATTATGCTTCTTGTGGAATCAATGGACCCAAATGATGATGATCTTTATTGTGTTCAAAATTGGGACCGCTTGTCTTTGAAAACATTAGTGTCTCTGTCGCGAAAGGCAATAACACGGCTCCATCTCTACTTCCCTTTCAAAATGAAAGGAGACGCCTGCAAAGAGCCGAGGACACCCATCCACCCGGCACTTATCTGAGGACTTTGACTCTTCGAGATCAACGGCCTCCGCCACTGAGACATGTCAACACCCCCCCCCCCCCCTCCGGTGACAGGCGTCTCCATGGAATCTCTCAGATCACCGTGATGGTGCCTCGGCAACGCCTTATGTTTCAATTCCCCCTCTCCTTTACTTTCCACCACTCCACAGCTCGGATGCAAAGGCAGTTTGGTTTTCAGGTTGCAGGAACATAAGAGTTGCCCTCTGTAATTGTTTCTCCAGCACCTAACAACAGCAACAGTGGTTGAGGAAATGTGGGGGTCTGGTTAAACAAGCTTGCTAAAGCCCATTTAGTTACTGCACTTGTCACATGTAGTCTGGGTTGACATGTGAACAGACCTGGGTTCAAATATGACATGTTTTAAATTGAGTGTTTGCTTGAGCCTGCCTGGAGTGCAAGATCAATGGGATTTGCAGTTTTGGGACTATTTAATTGGTTTCATTGAGCCAAGGGAGCTTGATCAATCACAGTTGAATTAAAAAAAATATGTACATATATATATTTCAAATTCTATTTGACCCCAGGTCTGCATGTGAGAGAGTAAATTATGTAAGTTGTAATGAAGTAAGTGAAATCTTTCTAATTATAACGCCTCAGCACAAGTAGAAATACCACCTCAATTTACAAACATGATTATCAGCCCAAATCAACCCTGCTGACAATGTCCTTGTCTCTATAACCTTTAGTTTGTCTCCTCATTAGTTCAAACGATTGACCTAATTGGATTTGTGTTTGTACATGAAGCTGTGCATGAATACTAGTTCTGGAGCTAACAGTGCAACAAGCATAGAATTACTACCGTGGTGTTACGTAACATTATAAGAACTGCATACACAATAGGCTATGGTGTTTTGTTTTCTTTCTGGTAGGATTTTGTTTTTGATATTGTGGAGGAAAATCTTTAAATGTTTTATTATTTTCTCTTCTCTAATTATTTTTCTCCATCCTCCCGAGCCGCCTACCTTTTCAGAGATAGAGCAATGTTGAGTTCCACCACATGCTGTGCAAGCACTCGACACACACGCAACTATGCACAGACTCACACAATTGTAAACATGAAGAGAAAGTGAAAAGATAACCGTGACAATATCCTTATGTAATGTGGAGCAGGCAATCCGACTCAAAGTCTCATTCCGTCTCATTTCAACACTGTGGAGTGTTAGACATGACAGAGGCAGCCAATATATAATTGTTCACATCAATGTGAATATATGTATTACTGCAGTGGGCAATCAATAGAGAGAGAACATGCACCATATCCCTTTGATAGGTCTACCATTTAGATTTTGTTTGCTTTCTCATGAGTTTAATCAGCTTAAAGTGTCTCGCTTGATGATACTTTTTATTTGAAGATTTCTCCTACTCGTAAAAGAGATATTTAATGAGGGGGTAAGGAATGAGGAAAATACACCCAAGGAGGAAATTATGTAAAATTATTTGGATGTAACAGGGAAATGAGGATGAGGCCTTTTATTTAGTAAAACCTTTGGGTTGGTGCTTGGCAGTACATTTCCATATGTCATACCATATTTCAACCGAAACAGTACTTTCCCTCTCACTTACCTGTGTATAGAAAATGTAAATTTACATGAACATAGAATACAATTCCCCTAGCCTAGAGATTAAAAAGTTAGCATTAAATGCTAAGTCAGGGCAACCAACCATAACATGTTACAGCTGCCAATACTATTGATCACGGCATACTGTTGATTGATGTCTAAAGATTTACAAATCTATCATTTTTTAGCTCAGACTTAAACAATCCACAATCTATTTTTCTGTGTCCTTAAATTCACAAGGTGGTGACAGTAAACTCAAGAGGAGGTGATAGTCTTTAGCAAGGCTCCTTGCTGCCTTCTCTTTAGTCAAAGCAATGCTATCATATTGTCCAATCATGACAGATAACGACAAACTATGATGATGCTTAGGCAGGAGTGGCAATTGTTTCTTCTCACATTTCTCACATTACGGTTTTGATCAGTTTGACGGCCATTAGTGGCCGAGGTTACTGCAAAAGGTCATTATTTATTTTTGTCTTCCTCTAACAGTGGCCAAAAATAAGGATTCATCCGAGAACATCGTACTTTCATTTAGTGTTAATATCTGAAATTAAATACAAATTCCCCGTGAAGTAGAATATAAATGAATACCCAATACAGGCCATATTGTCCTATGACGTGAGGGAAGACTAATGGGATGTATTGTTGTCACGGTACTGTACAGACTGTTCTCTGGAGGGGCAGAAATGTGTCATAGATTCTTCTTGTCTGACCAGTAAACGTCATTGCCATGGCCTATTGGTGAAGGAAATGAACCTGTGAGGCATGCTGGTTTGAATCCCAGGAGGAACATACTGCTGGTGGGCCCTTGAGCGTGACACTAAGTGAATCTATAGGCCTTAGAAATAAATGGAAACGTGGATAAAACGTGTTCTTTTGTGGTATTACGAACATAAAACAACAAAAAAAACATGAATCATTCTGGTAAAGTTGTTAATGCCAAATTATTAGTTATTAATATTTTGAATCATTTAACTGAATGAGACAAATGTGTGCTTATGTGTAAATATGTCCGAGCATGCAAAAGCTTTAGGAAAACTCTGTAGGCATAATCTATCTAAGGCCAGGTCATGACCTAGCCCTGTCGACACATTCAATACTTACTGACTGGCAAATGACTGGTCTAAGATGACTTTGTAGCCTTGTAGATACAGTAAAGCCCCAATGGGGAGTGATTCTTCTTGATAAGTTGACTAATGTAACAGACAGACTGCATGCATCAGTGCTGAGGCTCAGAAGTCTGCTATTATCATGCACTGCATGAAGATAGATTGTCAAATGGCGGGATGAACAAAGAGGAACGGCCAACGCTTCATGAGTAGCCTAGCCTGTCTTAAATTGGTGTGAACTCATGATCCTGGTGTGGAAGTGTATAATTGGGCCGGTGTGTGTGTGTGTCTCCGTACATGTGCTTGTTCCTTGAACCCCAAGGTCCTCGTCTAAGGAAAGACGCACGCAGCCTGACAATCGCACAGACAGACAAAGAAAATTTGTGCTACCTTAGCTGCCATAACCATGAAATTAAATATCTAAGGAAAGCGTGCATGATTGAGCCCTCCATCTTCCTCTACAACTCCCTTTTGTGTATGGAGGGGGTAAAGAATTCACCACTAAGTACAATCAAATAGACAGCAGTGGGTTGACCTCTACTTGCAGAGTACCTTCAGAACACGCTGCATTGCCAGAAAACTGCTCAAATCCCCATTTCTTTCTCCCTCAAAGGCATTACCTGCAATTCAGACTAGCACTCGACGGCACAATCGCACGTTCACTCCAATCAGAGAAGGCGGCTGCCCGTAGCATTAGCATGCCTCAATAAACATTGTCAAACGTTCAAACGTTCAGCCATTCAACAGGCCCCGGCATCCGCCACATCCTTCAAGCTTGATTCATAACAAACATTTCCATTAATGTGATTATGGGGATGATTACAAAGACATCGACTGGGCTCTCTCGCAGCAGAGCTCCACATTGACTGTATTGGCTCCATGTTTACTAATCTCAAGAGGAAACCCTAAGGGCACTGGTTAATATCTTAATTGCTCCTCAGGACAGTTCAGTGTTCACACACATGTGCAGTCAGATACACACACATGCACAACACACATGCGTTTATGCAATCATGTGCAAACACACACACAAAGGTCCTGCAAAGCACACAAAATAAGATATGCTAGGCTGTGTTTACACAGGCAGCCCAATTCAGATCTTTTGCCAATGATTTATATACCTGACACCAATCTGATCTTTTTCCTCATGTGTAAACAGCAAAAAAACCCACATAGAATCGGATCTATTGACTTCCAGTTTGTACAATATCCATATGTGGATGTCAATCCTGATTCAAATCAAATCAAATGTATTTATATAGCCCTTCGTACATCAGCTGATATCTCAAAGTGCTGTACAGAAACCCAGCCTAAAACCCCAAACAGCAAGCAATGCAGGTGTAGAAGCGCGGTGGCTAGGAAAAACTCCCTAGAAAGGCCAAAACCTAGGAAGAAACCTAGAGAGGAACCAGGCTATGTGGGGTGGCCAGTCTTCTTCTGGCTGTGCCGGGTGGAGATTATAACAGAACATGGCCAAGATGTTCAAATGTTCATAAATGACCAGCATGGTCAAATAATAATAATCACAGGTAGAACAGCAGCAGCACGGCCAGGTGGACTGGGGACAGCAAGGAGTCATCATGCCAGGTAGTCCTGATGCATGGTCCTAGGACTCAAGTCCTCTGAGAGAGAGAAAGAATGAAAGAGAGAATTAGAGAGAGCATACATAAATTCACACAGGATAAGGCAGGAGAAATACTTCAGATATAACAGACTGACCCTAGCCCCCTGACACATAAACTACTGCAGCATAAATACTGGAGGCTGAGACAGGAGGGGTCAGGAGACACTGTGGCCCCATCAGATGACACCGCCGGACAGGGCCAAACAGGAAGTATATAACCCCACCCACTTTGCCAAAGCACAGCCCCCACACCACTAGAGGGATATCTTCAACCACCAACTTACCATCCTGAGACAAGGACGAGTATAGCCCACAAAGATCTCCACCACGGCACAACCCAAGGGGGGGCGCCAACCCAGATAGGAAGATCACATCAGTGACTCAACCCACTCAAGTGACGCACCCCTCCTAGGGACAGTATGAAAGAGCCCTAGTAAGCCAGTGACTCACCCCCTGTAATAGGGTTAGAGGCAGAGAATCCCAGTGGAAAGAGGGGAACCGGCCAGGCAGAGACAGCAAGGGCGGTTCGTTGCTCCAGAGCCTTTCCGTTCACCTTCGCACTTCTGGGCCAGACTACACTCAATCATATGATCCACTGAAGAGATGAGTCTTCAGTAAAGACTTAAAGGTTGAGACCGAGTTTGCGTCTCTGACATGGGTAGGCAAACCATTCCATAAAAATGGAGCTCTATAGGAGAAAGCCCTGCCTCCAGCTGTTTGCTTAGAAATTCTAGAGACAATTAGGAGGCCTGCGTCTTGTGACTCTAGCGTACGTGTTGGTTTGAATGGCAGGATTCAATTCTGATGCTCCGTACATGACCTCAGTCTGGAGTTGAAGTGTTTTCTTTTATGTTAAGGAACGTTAAGGAACGTTGACAGGAAATGAGCATGCATCTGTGTGCTATTTCAGAGGCTATATCAGTGTGAATGCACAAATCTGATATGGGTCACATGTAAAACTGTTTGTGGACAGTCAGAAAAAAATCATTGGACATGATGGGTAAACTCAGCCTTTAATGTCTCGCATCTGACCCTTTCACTCAATTATTCAATTCGACAAACCCCCAATAGTCGCAAACAATTGAGTGACTGCAACCATTACTCATTGTTTTGCTTGTTATCAGACTATTTGACTATGCATGAACTCAAGTTATCAATTATTCAAACATGCAATGCTGAGAAAATAGAATCAGGTTAGAAATAAACACATTAAAGTAAGACAACGTTGAAATAATTAAGTTGTGTTGCCATCCATCTCGTCTTTAGTTAGTCTGTAATTAAAAGGATGATTCATGAATAGAAGACCTATCAGCACTGGACTCTGGGAAACCTTGTTAATTCAATACGGTGTTGCTCCACAGACAGAGAACTAGCTCTGCTTTGAGTAATCAAAGAAGGAACAGGCGATTCTGCTGTTGCAGTACCTCCAAAATGGGCAGTTTGTCAGCCCGCTCATCCCCTCGCCGGTAGTCCTCGCTTGGGGTCCTCCAGCTAATGAGTGATGGGGGTTGACGGATGCTTGCCAAACTTACCTTGTCATGGAAAGGGGGCACTTTGTCACAGACTCGACTTCTCTAGGCGTGTAGCATGCTTTCGCTACGTTGCCAGAGGATTCAGGATTTGTGGTATTACTTTGACTGACACAACCACTGCCTCCTAAAACTGCCAATTAAGTTAGCTCAAATCCAGCTAATTCAATAGCAGCCAGCGTTCCAAGTGCATATATAAACAAGGCGAGACCCAGATGCAGCCACGGGAGGCAGATGGTTTGAGCTCTGATATGTATTATATTCCAAGGAGTATTTATTATAATCCAAGGAGTAGGCAAAATGCAGGTTGAGGACAGGCAAGAGTTCATAACCTGGTCAGAGTCCAAAACAGCACAGGGCAGCAGGCAGGCTCGAGGTCAAGGGCAGGCAGAATGATCAGGCAGGTGGGCTTAGAGTCAGGACAGGCAACCAAGAGAACATGATAAACAGAGACTGGGACAAACAGTAACTAGGAGGAAAAACTGCTGGTTGACTTGGCAAACAAGACGAACTGGCACAGACACACAGAAAACACAGGAATAAATACACATGGGATAAGTGGGGAAGATGGGCGACACCTGGAGGGGGTTGGAGACAAGCACAAGGACAGGTGAAACAGATCAGGGTGTGACAGAATAACTGCAAGATGCCTACATAATTGGGTGATTTTAATACTTTGCAATTGTTGTATGAACACAAAGGACCATTATCACCACAATAAGTAATTTAGATTATAGCCTGCATTGTTTTGAACATAAATGTTAGCTTTAGTTAGCTAGATGTTATTTAGGTGCAAGTCAAAATAAAGCCACCATTTACTGAAACATATTATCGAAATCATACAAACATACTGTTCTGTTCAATCTATTCAGGATGAACCAAAAGCTCAGACATGGGCAAAAATGTTTTTTTTTTACCTTTCTCTATCTATCGTGACAAGGAACAAATCTGTCGTTCTGCCCCTGAACAGGCAGTTAACCCACTGTTCCCAGGCCGTCATTGAAAATAAGAATTTGTTCTTAACTGACTTGCCTGGTTAAATAAAGGTAAAATAAAATAAAAATAAAAATAAAGTGGTTTGTCTCGTCAAAGCCCATGATAGCTGATACTCACGTGTCTTTGACTGAGCGGGGCATCGTCCACCTTCCATCTTAATCTCATTCCTCTTTTCACTTATTTACCATTTGCTCTCCTACATTTGTCAGGCAATCCAGCCTGCTTGTCCACCCTTCTATTGTCAGCTTTTAAGGAGTTCAACAGGCCTCTGTTAAGAGGGAAGAATGGAATCCCATTTGGACTTAGCTGTGAATAGACTAGCGAAGAAGGGAAGACATGTGTGGCTCTGTGTGACATTTCTCAATGTGCGTATGTCCACCTCCCTATGGTATCTCCACACTCTTAGAAAAAGGGTTCCAAAGGGGTACTTCGGCTGTCCCCACAGAGATCCCTTTTTGGTTCCAGGTAGAACCTTCTGGGTAAAGGGTTCTACTGTACATGATACCCAATAGGGTTCTACCTGGAACCAAAAAGGGTTCTACAAATGGTTCCCCCACGGGGACAGCTGAAGAATCCTTTTAAGTTGTAGATAGTACCTTTTTTTTCGAAGAATGTACTCCACAGTGCATTACCAAAGCTTTCAGCTTTTTGAAAGCTTTGGTAATTGCAGTTTATTTTGTCCAGAAATACCCTTAAAGTCCACCTTGTGTCACTGGTATGCCCACAGTGCATTTAGGCCTACCAAAGCTCAGTAAAAAAGTTTAAATACACACTGTCAGCTTTTTGTCCAGAAATGCCGTAAAAGATTGATCCCTCTTTTATTGCTGATAATTTTCCTTTGTAGCAGGAAATGCAAACTTGTAGTGTATTTGAGTTTTAAAAAGGCATCTAAAGTTTGTGATTTGTATTTGCCCAAACAAAAACGGTATCAAACCATACAAAAATGTCCATTCAGTATAATCCACATAGTAATTCACATTTCCTGTTGCAGCAGGATTAATTTCCTGCTGTAGCAAACTGGCTCAAATTGAGATCCTCCATTTATATACAATGGCCCCTGTCAGCCCCTGTTGTTGTGTAACCACCACTTGAGAAATGCTGTGGGCTGACAGAGTGGTCTTGAATGAGCACAGCAGTATTGACCAAGACTCTTAAGATGGCAAAAATAATGATTATTTTTGTGGGGGTAACATGGGGACATACAATGTGGACAATACATAAGCCATAATCCATACAAGAGAGGCTCTATGGGTGTTTAGAATCGCTGTTAGATGAATCAGAGGACTGAGTCTTCCCGTGGCCTATTCTACACGTAGCCACTCACCCTCTCTCCAGATGTCAATTTCATAGCTGAATGATGACACAATCTCAACAGGTCATGTGTTTCCCGCGTGTGAGCGTTGCCATGTCTCATGTTCTCTAAACCTCAATGAGAAATGGACACCATAATAGTTTTGTTCAACCAGTGCGTTCAAAGCCCCATATCTATGCTCCAATAGCGTAACTCTATCATTGTCCATAGAATTTCTGTCAAATGTATCTTACCCAATATCAAAATGGATATTTTCCTATAAAAACATGAATGTGTTAAATTAAATTCAGAATAAAGTGAACATATTCGCTGTAATGACATCTCCCCCCCCCCGATACGTCTCTTGATTCTTGCCCACCGTTCACTCCCAAGTCAATCCTGTACCTCAAAGACTTGTAATCACCTTCACTTTAGCAGTACACTGTGACTTTTATCAGCTCAAACTGTGGCTTGAGGTAATTACCCCTCCAAGGTCATCAGCTATGTCATCAAACCTTACACTCTATCATAGTCATTAGTGAAATCAGGGAACGGTGCAGTATTTTGTCATTATCTAATGTACATCAGCATTGGGTTTTCTTTTCCCCAATTGATTCTAAATCGAGGATTTTCCCAGGGGTGTTTGATCTCAACATCCTAAAATCGATAGCCTCTCTGGAATTTGAGAATCAAGCAGTGGCAAAACATTCATGTTTCCCTATCCAATAAGCTTTTGGAGGTTAGGGTATCATCAACTATCTCCAGTAATACGCTCATAATTGATTGCACCTCTTCTGTAGTCTGGAGTGGACTACCACTGGAGCCTTAAAGGTTTGGAACCCGAGGTTGTAGTCTTTCTGTTAGTTTTTGAACTCCAAAACAATACCAGTATGCATCTCTGTGAGCATCTTATCCAACATGCAAACGTATTGAGAGGGTAGGTGTCCAAGGGTTTCAATAGTATGGTTTTGTTTTGCTTTTGTTGTAGTAGTTTTGACAAGTTGCCATCAAGGCTTTCTGGAAATATGGAATGATAATTAGTCATAATTATTCTGCCAAATGCTTATGAATGATTCAGGGTAAATCAGAACATGTCAGTGAATTAAAAGAAAATTCCACCCAAAAACTATCTTTTGGTATTTGTTTCATTAGTCCATTGTTGATATGTAACTTTCAAAATACAGAAAATATTCACCGTATGATGCATTTTACTGCAAAATTGAAAATTTGAAAACTTGAAAACTTGATTGCTGACAGTCAAAACATGTTGGGACCTTGTCAACAATGGACTAATAAAACATAATTGATGTGCCTACCCACTAAAAAATGCGGGTAGGCAATTAAATTAATTGTCATGGACTCAACAACATAAGAAAATGGTTATTGTTCAACTAACAGGTCAACTCACATGCCATGACTCATTTTTTACAGTATCATGTGAGTGAATGATCCCATTGGTGGAGAGAGGTTTGGAAACTGGGTTACATTGCCAATTCCCTTTGAGAACTGCGCTCTCAAACGTTCCAACTTGAATCTGTCTAAACTTAGTTGTTTCTCATGACTGAATAATGCATCTTCTCTTTAACATGCAAAAAAGAAACAACTGTGGGAAGTCGGTCATTTTGAAATACAGCTCCATTGAACTTGCACTCTAACTTCTTGTCTGTATCTTACTTACTTGACTTGCTTACTCTGCCTCTGTTCCCCAGTCAGTACCAATCAGTCATTAACAGTGTTAATTTATAAAGACATTAGCCGAGCTGGATTGTGGGAAAAAAAAGTCACAAAGAAAAGCTTACGATTAATTGTTTGTAAAGATTTATGGATTACTTATTTGCATAAACATGCAGGAGAGCGATAACAATGATATTATCTCTGCTTATCCACGCAATAATACCACAGAGCTGTTCTGTCATTTGAACATATCACACATGACTAAACGTGAAAACATTGCATGCCAACTATTGTATGCATTACCATGAAGAGAGTCCACATGGACACATCAGGCAGTGTTTCCCAACCCTAGTCGTTGAGTATCCCCAACAGTACACAGTTACAAAGCCCCTGACAAATACACCTCATTCAAATCATTGAGGGGTTGATGATTCGTTGACAAGTTGAATCAGGTGTGCTTGTCCAGGGTTACAATAAAAATGTGTACAGTTGGTTGTATTAATTTTTCTTTAAATTGCAATTATTTAACCTTTATTTAACGAGGCAAGTCGGTTAAGGACAAATTACTATTTACTTGAGGACCAGGATTGGGAAACACAGAGGGATGTTTGATTTAGAGATTACAAAGTGGGGCAAGTCAAATGTATTGTGCACGATGAACACAGACATACAAATACAATATGTTGTTGTGAGTACATTGCTGTGCTGTAACCAAGGGTGTACAGTAGAATATATATATCAAATCAAATGTTATTTGTCACATGCGCAGAATTAAACCTTACAGTGAAAAGCTTACTCACAAACCCTTAACCAAACCCTTAACCAAGCCCTTAACCAAACCCTTAAGCAAGCCCTTAACCAAACCCTTAACCAAACCCTTAACCAAGCCCTTAACCAAGCCCTTAACCAAACCCTTAACTTCTTGAAACTCCCCATCCCGGATCCGGGATTGTGACTAAAGCCTCAGGCTCATTAGCATAACGCAACGTTAACGATTTCTGAAAATCGCAAATAAACTTAAAATAATGCGTTTGCTCTCAAGCTTAGCCTTTTCTTAACAACACTGTCATCTCAGATTTTCAAAATATGCTTTTGAACCATAGAAATTGACTAATTTGTGTAAGAGTATGCAAAGCTAGCATAGCATTTTGTGTAGCATGTAGCACGCAACATTTTCACAAAAGCCAGATAACCAAATAAATAAAATCATTAACTTTGAAGAGCTTCGGATGTTTTCAATGAGGAGACTCTCAGTTACATAGCAAATGTGCAGTTTTTCAAAAAAATATTATTTGTGTAGGACAAATCACTCTGTTTTGTTCACGTTTGGCTATGAAAAAACCCTGTATACAGTTATAGCCTGAAGCTCATTAGCATAATGTAACGTTAACGATTTCTGAAAATCGCAAATAAAATGAAAATAATGCATCTGCTCTCAAGCTTAGCCTTTTCTTAACAACACTGTCATCTCAGATTTTCAAAATATGCTTTTGAACCATAGAAATGGACTAATTTGTGTAAGAGTATGCAAAGCTAGCAATGCATTTTGAATAACATGTAGCACGCAACATTTTCACAAAAACCAGATAACCAAATAAATAAAATAATTTACCTTTGAAGAGCTTCTGATGTTTTCAATGAGGAGACTCTCAATTACACACCAAATGCGCAGTGTTTCCTGAAAGCTTCTGTGTGTAGGAGAAATCGTTCCGTTTTCTACATTGCGCCTGGCTACTGAAACGAACCGAAAATGCAGTCACCTACAACGTAAAACTTTTTCCGGATTAACTACATAATATCGACCGAAACATGGCAAACGTTGTTTGGAATCAGTCCTCAAGGTGTTTTTTCACATATCTCTTCATTGACATGCAGTTCGTGGAAGCTTGCTTTACTCTGTGTATTGTTTGGAAAAATACTGGCAGGTGACTTTTGCGCACCAATTTCGGCGCAGGACACCGGGCGGACACGTGGTAAATGTGGTCTCTTATGGTCAATCTTCCAATGATCTGCCTACAAATACGTCACAATGCTGCAGACACCTTGGGGAAACGACAGAAAGGGCAGACTCATTCCTCTTGCGTTCACAGCCATATAAGGAGATCATGACAAACAGAGCCTCAAAAATCCTTGTCATTTCCTGGATGCCATGTCATCTTGGTTTTGCCTGAAGCTCACGTTAAAGGGCACGCACAGAGAAGATATTTGTATTTCTGGACACGTCAGAGTGTTTTCTTTCGAACAGTAGCAATTATATGCATAGTCGAGCATCTTTTTGTGACAAAATATCTTGTTTAAAACGGGAACGTTTTTCATCCAAAAATGAAATTGCGCCCCTAGAGTTCAAAGAGGTTAACCAAACCCTTAACCAAACCCTTAACCAAGCCCTTAACCAAGCCCTTAACCAAGCCCTTAACCAAGCCCTTAACCAAGCCCTTAACCAAACCCTTAACCAAGCCCTCAACCAAACCCTTAACCAACAATGCAATTTTAAGAAAAAGAAGTGTTAAGTATAAAATGTATCAATAAATATTAAAAGCAACAAATAATGAAAGAGCAGTAGTAAAATAATAAATAGCGAGGCTATATACAGAGTCAATGTGTGTGGGCAGCGGTGAGTCGAGGTAATTAAGGTAATATGTACATGCAGGTAGAGTTAAAGTGACAGTGCATAGATAATCAACAGAGAGCAGCAGCGTAAAAGAGGGGGGGGGGCAATGCAAATAGTCTGGGTAGCCATTTGATTCAGACATCTTATGGCTTGGGGGTAGAAGCTGTTAAGAAGCCTTTTGGACCTAGACTTGTCGCTCTGGTACTGCTTGCCGTGAGGTAGCAGAGACAACAGTCTATGACTAGGGTGGCTGGAGTCTGACCATTTTTAGGGCCTTCCTCTGACACCGCCTGGTATAGAGGTCCTGGATGGCAGGAAGCTTGGCCCCAGTGATGTACTGGGCCGTACGCACTACCCTCTTGCGGTCGGAGACAGAGCAGTTGCCATACCATGCAGTGATGCAACCAGTCAGGATGCTCTCGATGGTGCAGCTGTAAAACCTTTTGAGGATCTGAGGACACATGCCAAATCTTTTCAGTCTCCTGAACGGGAATAGGCTTGTCGTGCCCTCTTCACGACTGCCTTGCTGTGCTTGGACCATGATAGTTTATTGGTGATGTGGACACCAAGGAACTTGAAGCTCTCAACCTGCTCCACTACAGCCCCATCGATGAGAATGGGGGCGTGCTCGGTCCTCTTTTTCCTGTAGTCCAAAATCTCCTTTTGTTTTGATCACGTTGAGGGCGAGGTTGTTGTCCTGGCACCCTACGGTCAGGTCTCTGACCTCCTCCCTACAGGCTGTCTCATCATTGTCGGTGCTCAGGCCTACCACAGTTGTGACATCGGCAAACTTAATGATGGTGTTGGAGTTGTGCCTGGCCATGCAGTCATGAGTGAACAGGGAGTACAGGAAAGGACTGAGCATGCATCCTTGAGGGGCCGCTGTTGAGGATCAGCATGGCGGATGTGTTTTTACCTGCCCTTACCAACCGGTGGCGGTCTGTCAGGAAGTCCATTCTCCAGTTGGAGTGGGTCTAGGGTTTCTGGGATAATGGTGTTGATGTGAGCCATGACCAGCCTTTCAAAGCAATTCATGGCTACAGACGAGACGTGAGTGCTACGGGTCGGTAGTCATTTAGACAAGTTACCTTAGTGTTCGTGGACACATGGACTATGGTGAATGATGTTGGTATTACAGACGCAGTGAAGGACATGTTGAAAATGTCAGTGAAGACACTTGCCAGTTGGTCAGCGCATGCTCTGAGTACACGTCCTGGTAATCCATCTGGCCCTGTGGTCTTGTGAATGTTGACCTGTTTAAAGGTCTTACTAACACCGGCTACGGAGAGCGTGATCACACAATCATCCAGAACAGCTGATGCTCTCATGCATTTATCAGTGTTACTTGCCTCAAAGCGAGCATAGAAGAAATTTAGCTTGTCTGGTAGGCTCGTGTCACTGGGCAGTTCGCGGCTGTGCTTCCCTTTGCAGTCTGTAATAGTTTGCAAGCCCTGCCACATTGACTAGCGTTGGAGCCGGTGTAGGACGATTCAATCTTAGTCCTGTATTGACTTTGCCTGTTTGATGGTTTGTCGGGGGGCAGAGCAGGATTTCTTATAAATTGCTGGGTAGAGTCCCGCTCCTTCAAGGCCGCAGCTCTAAACCTTTAGCTCAGTGTGGATGTTGCCTGAAATCCATGGCCTCTGGTTGGGGTATGTACATAGTCACTGCGGGGAAGACATCATCAATGCACTTATTGATGAAGCCAGTGACTGATGTGGTGCACTCCTCAATGCCATCGGAAGAATCCCGGAACATATTCCAGTCTGTGCTAGCAGGCCATAGCTTAGCATCTGCTTCATCTCCTTCATCTGACCACTTTTTTATTGACCGAGTCACTGGTGCTTCCTGGTTTAGTTTTAGCTTGTAAGCAGGAATCAGGAGGATGGAATTATGGTCAGATTTGCCAAATGGAGGACCAGGGAGAGCTTTGTACTTGTCTCTGTGTTTGGAGTAAAGGTGGTCTAGAGTTTTTTCCCTCTGGTTGCACATTTAACATGCTGTTAGAAATGAGGTAAAACAGATTTAAGTTTCCCTATATTAATGTCCCCGGCCACTAGGAGCGCCCCCTCTGGATGAGCATTTTCCTGTTTGCTTATGGCTGTATACAGCTCATTGAGTGCTGTCCTAGTGCCAGCATCAGTTTGTGGTAGTAAATAGACAGTAACAAAGAATATAGATGACAACTCTCTTGGAAGATAGTGTGGTCTACAGCTTATCATGAGATACTCTTCCTCAGATGACCAAAACCTTGAGACTTCCTTAGATTTCAAGGCACCAGCTGTTGTTTACTTATATACACAGACCAACACACCTTGTCTTAGCCGAGGCAGCTGTTCTATCCTGCCGAAAAAGAGTAAAACCCACCAGCGGTATGTTATTCATGCCGTCGTTCAGCCACGACTCTTTGAAACATAAAATATTACAGTTTTTAATGTCCCGTTGGTACAGTAGGATATACGTGCTCATAGTTTGTCTATTTTATTATCCAATGATTGTACGTTGGCTAATAGAACCGATGGTAAAGGCAGATTACCCACTCACTGTCTGGGTTGGCGCTCCCCCCTTGGTTTGTTCCGTGGTGGAGATCTTTGTGGGCTATACTCGGCCTTGTCTCAGGATGGTAAGTTGGTGGTTGAAGATATCCCTCTTGTGGTGTGGGGGCTGTGCTTTGGCAAAGTGGGTGGGGTCATATACTTCCTGTTTGGCCCTGTCCGGGGGTATCATCGGATGGGGCCACAGTGTCTCCTGACCCCTCCTATCTCATCCTCCAGTATTTATGCTGCAGTAGTTTATGTGTCAGGGGGCTAGGGTCAGTCTGTTATATCTGGAGTTTTTCTCCTGTCTTATCCGGTGTCCTATGTGAATTTAAGTATGCTCTCTCTAATTCTCTCTTTCTCTCTTTTTTTCTCTATCTTGGAGGACCTGAGCCCTAGGACCATGCCTCAGGACTACTTGGCATGATGACTCCTTGCTGTCCCCAGTCCATCTGGCCATGCTGCTGCTCCAGTTTCAACTGTTCTGCCTGTGGCTATGGAACCCTGACCTGTTCACCGGACGTGCTACCTGTCCCAGACCTGCTGTTTTCAACTCTCTAGAGACAGCAGGAGCGGTAGAGATACTCTTAATGATCGGCTATGAAAAGCCAACTGACATTTATTCCTGGGGTGCTGACTTGCTGCTTCCTCGACAACCACTGTGATTATTATTATTTTACCATGCTGGTCATTTATGAAAATTTGAACATCTTGGCCATGTTCTGTTATAATCTCCACCCGGCACAGCCAGAAGAGGACTGGCCACCTCACATAGCCTGGTTCCTCTCTAGGTTTCTTCCTAGGTTTTGGCCTTTCTAGGGAGTTTTTCCTAGCCACCGTGCTTCTACACCTGCATTGCTTGCTGTTTGGGGTTTTAGGCTGGGTGTCTGTACAGCACTTTGAGATATCAGCTGATGTAAGAAGGGCTATATAAATGCATTTGATTTGATTTGACTGTCGGATCCTTACAAGTTACCCAGAACTATGTCCCCGATATCACCGTCTCTTTCTCCTGCAATTGATGGAGATGAGGGCCTTGCCGGGCATCTGAAGTAAATTTTTCAAGTCCGACTCGTTAAAGAAAAAATATTTTTTCAGTACGTGACGCGTAATCGCTGTCCTGATATCTTGAAGCTCTTTTTGGTCAAAATAGACGGTGGCAAAAACATTAAGTAAATAATAAGTTACAAATCAAGGGAAAAAAACAAACCCAATATCACAATTGGCAATGGCAGCCATCTCCTCAGACACCATTATATAATTTAAAAAATCATACCAAATATCAAACATGCCACTTGGTAATTCAAAATGTTCATCTCAGAATAAAGGGCAAGGTAAGAGCGAGACAGTTTTGGTAGATTCAAATCATGAATGTAAAGTGGATCTCCGGGAGAGTTACTGGGCATGCAGTCTTTTGTTTCAGCCTTACACAAACACATCTAATTCAGCTAATTAATGTGTTTGATTAGCTGAGAGAGTAGGATAAAGTGTGTTAGATTAGGACTAGACAAAAAACCTACTTGAGTGTAAATGGAATGAGTCCTTAAGTTAACAGTAAGAAATAAAATCATCCAATGTTGATAATTACATTGAAATATGTCATTAGTTCATATTGTCAATAAGTTACATAATGCCAAGAATGTCACTGTAATAAGTATCAAAACATATAGGTCTATGGGCTAGGCTACATGAGGCGTGAGACAATGATTTGAATAGGTTGCAAAAAAGGCATGCATTTCTTGCCTTAATGCATACAAGCTGGGAATCATTCACAAGTGATAAAGTATTAGTGATATGCTAATATTAGTGATAAGCTAAAATTGTCAGCAATCAGACTATTCTTGATTTAATATTGTCTTTACATAAACTAAATAATATATAGTTGAAGTCGGAAGTTTACATTCACCGGTTGGAGTCATTAAAACTTGTTTTTCAACCACTCCACACATTTCTTATTAACAAACTATAGTTTTGGCAAGTCGGTTAGGACATCTAATTATTCCAACAATTGTTTACAGACAGATTATTTCACTTATAATTCACTGTATCACAATTCCAGTGGGTCAGAAGTTTACATACACTAAGTTGACTGTGCCTTTAAACAGCTTGGAAAATTGCAGAAAATTATGTCATGGCTTTAGAAGCTTTTGATAGGCTAAATGACATACAGTATTTTGAGTCAGTTGGAGGTGTAACTGTGGATGTATTCCAAGGTCTACCTTCAAACTCAGTGCCTATTTGCTTAACATCATGGGAAAATCAAAAGAAATCCGCCAAGACCTTAGAAAAAAGTTGTAGACCTCCACAAGTCTGGTTCGTCCTTGGGAGCAATTTCCAAGCGCCTGAAAGTACCACGTTCATCTGTACAAGCAATAGTACGCAAGTATGACCACGCAGCAGTCACATCGCTCAGAAAGCAGACGCGTTCTCCTAGAGATGAAGGACCTTGTGAAGATGCTGGAGGAAACAGGTACAAAAGTATCTATATCCACAGTAAAATGAGTCCTACATCAACAGAACCTGAAAGGCCGCTCAGCAAAGAAGAAGTCACTGCTCCAAAACCGCCATAAAAATGCCAGACTACAGTTTGCAACAGCACATGGGGACAAATATCGTACTTTTTGGAGAAATGTCCTCTGGTCTGATGAAGCAAAAAATAGAACTGAAATAGAAATAGAACAAAAATACGTTTTGGAGAAAACACCAAATAATGGAATTTTTCGTTGAAGAATAGTGTTGCAACCTTCCAATAGAGTTCCAGAAACGTGTAGAATCTATACCAAGGTGCACTGAGTCTATTCTGGTGCTCAGTGGCCAAACATCCTTATAAGACACTGGTAACAATTTATTTGAATAGTCTGTAGATGCTATACAGAATATATACAGACTATCAGTAACATTTCAACTAACTATCTACAAACCCTAATCTCAGCCTTATCCCTACCCTTAAACCTTATCCTAACTCTAAACTTAAACCTTACCCTAGCCCTAACCGTAGCCTCTACTCTGGATGGTTCTGACTTAGAATATGTGGAAAACTACAAATACCTAGGTCTCTGGTTAGACTGTAAACTCTCCTTCCAGACTCACATCAAACATATCCAATCCAAAATTAAATCTAGAATCGGCTTCCTATTTCACAACAAAGCATCCTTCACTCATGCTGCCAAACATACCCTCGTAAAACTGACTATCCTACCGATCCTTGACTTCTGCGATGTCATTTACAAAACAACCTCCAACACTCTACTCTACACTCTACATTGGATGCAGTCTATTACAGTGCCATCTGTTTCGTCACCAAAGCCCCAGATACTACCCACCACTGTGACTCTGTATGCACTGTATACTCTCGTTGGCTGGCCCTCACTACATATCCGTCGCCAAACCCACTGGCTCCAGGTCATCTATAAGCCCCGACTTATCTCAGCTCCCTGGTCACCATAGCAGCACCCACCCGTAGCACGCTCTCCAGCAGGTATATTTCACTGGTCACCCCCAAAGCTAATTTGCTCCTTTGTCCGCCTTTCCTTCCAGTTCTCTGCTGCCAATGACTGGAATGAACTGGAAAAATCACTGAAACTGGAGACTCATATCTCCCTCACTAACTTTAAGCATCAGCTGTCAGAGCAGCTCACAGATCACTGCACCTGCACATAGCTCATCTCTAAATAGCCCATCCAACTATCTCATTCCCATACTGTATTTATATATTTTGCTAATTTGCACCCCCGTATCTCTACTTGCACATTCATCTTCTGCACATCTATCACTCCAGCGTTTAATTGCTATGTTCTAATTCTTTTGCCACTATGGCCTATTTATTGCCTTACCTTCCTTATCCTACCTCATTTGCACACACTGTACATACACTTTTTTCTATTGTATTATTGACTGTATGTTTGTTTATTCCATGTGTAACTCTGCATTTTTGATTGTATAGCACTGCTTTGCTTTATCTTGACCAGGCCGCAGTTGTAAATGATAACTTGTTCTCAACTAGCCTACCTGGTGAAATAATGGTGAAAATAAAATAAAAACCTTAGCAGTTATTTATCAACAGATAGTTTATTGATAGCATGGCCATCTGCAGAGCTTCTACTGATGGACTATCCAAATAAAATGTGACCAAGACACTTTATTGTTGGTGTTTCCATTATTTTGGTACATCTCTGTAACTTTTTGGCAAGATGATACCACTGTGTCAATATGCCACCATGTGGTGTGGACAGCTATGCTACAATCATTTAAGCACTGTCTCACGACTGACACGGTGTCTTCCACTTGTCAAGGGAGGAGAGACGGTCAAGGTTCGGATTCCCTCTCGGCTCCAAGTCTGGCGAGAATTGCACTCCTGTTTTTAATAGTCCAAAAAATTGTCTGTTTCTCCTTCTTTTGTATCATTAATTCTGACTTCTCCAGAGCCAGGCTTCTCAACGCTTTAGAGGTGCAGTACTGACAGCAGCCACTACAACTGCCTTGTATGATGCATCATTTGGAGATGGCTATTAATTACATGAGGGATTGACTTGCAAATCCTATACAGGAGCAGCTGTCTACATTTACATTTCACAGTTCCCAGTTCTCTCTCTCTCTCTGTGTGTGTGTGTGTGTGTGTGTGTGTGTGTGTGTGTGTGTGTGTGTGTGTGTGTGTGTGTGTGTGTGTGTGTGTGTGTGTGTGTGTGTGTGTGTGTGTGTGTGTGTGTGTGTGTGTGTGTGCGAGAGATCAAGAGAGAAAAATAGAGAGGACAAAATAAAGAGAGAGAGAGATAGAAAAGAGAGAAATAGAGAGTCCTCCCTGCAAAAACACTTTTTTTTTAATCTTTCAAGTGAAACATAACCTCTGTTTTTCCCATCACTGGTTGGGGGATGAGACACAATACAGATTGTGCTCAATTAGAGCTTCCCAGTGAATAATGGATAATTCATTAGTATAACAGCTGACAACATGTATGTACTGTAGAACACACAGCCACAGACAGACACTAACCTAGTATAAGGAGCTGCGATTATCAAATGAATGCTTCAGGGTGGAGAAAATAGTTTGTTTATCACTCAAAATATTGCCAGAATACTAGTCTCTCAGTATTTTTCCTTGCTGAATAATAATTTGTCCAATCCCAGTGTTATTATTTTCACTTGTTAATATCTATATTGAGTTTGTTGTTTGTGTATGATTATAGGAATTATATGATAAGACAAACATTAACACTAGATTAAATCCCACAAGCGAATCTACAGAGATCTTCCCTATCCCAAAGGTCAAAACATCCACTCTCATAAAGTTCATTTTACTCCTTTTCATGCCTCTTGATATCAGGGGGAATTGCATCTTCCTCATATCTTCTCTACTATTCAGCATTTGAGTTTTGAAATCATATGAGATGTCTCATTTTCTACAGGCATTGTCTGAGAGCTGGCCTCACTGGGGAGAAGGCTGGAAGTGGCAGGTGGACCACAGTCGGCTCTCGGCCCCTCTCTTTGCTGAGTCAGACAAGGACATTAGCATACAGCTGCCATTAACCAGGCTGCAGCAGCTGCTTTTCCCTCTGTCCGCTAACAGGAAGAGTAAGCGTAGCTGCTACGTTAGTGCTACTCTAGCTCTCATTGGCTTAACAAGGGATACAGAGGTGTCACCGGGCATATGCTAAGATCAATCTGAGACATTTTAGTAATGGCCTCAAGATGCCCTGGCAACTGATGATGTATGTTTTGATCAATTTATGTTGGAAGTCCTATTTGTGCGTTATCGCTTAGATACTTGGTAGTGTGTGATGTTAAGATTTTAGCATTTTGATACAATCCTTTTAGATCGTTGCAACATTGGTATCTAAATTTTTTTTTTATAGAATATAAATGTATGTCATTGGAAACAATGTGTGGAGTTGCCCATTTTTTTGAAGGCCAATAACAACTCAGCTTGATGCTCGTTCACTTTGAACGGATGCCCTCTTGATCCAAAACCACCCGGAGAGAACCATGGTTTCAAGTCTCGTTTCAACTGAAGCTTAATCAGAATTCTGAGGACCGGGGAGACTGATACCATGCAGGCAGATCGCTTATCATTCAGGATCACGGTGGACACCAACAGGTTGCTGATGCTGCTGGTTAGGCCGGTCGTGGCAAGGCCTCCGGTCGTCAAATCTGCCCTGTCTCCGGTGATATATTGACAGCATTGCATTTGTCTCCCTTTCCCTACAAGCTGAATCGTGGCCAATCCGTGGCCGCCTGTCGGACCGTCATAAAGAATGTAAGACAGGTTCCCGGTGCTGTGAGGGATGGCTTCGGTGAGCCGGTGGTGGGCCTGTCTAGATGGAATGACGCAGGTGCCATAGAAAATGGCAGCATGACTTACAGCCGCAGCTCCTTTCACGGCTTCCTTGAAATCTCAGAGTTTGGATGGCAGGTGAAAAGTTGTTCAACTGGAGAACGACTACTGTAAAAAGTTGTCCATTGTGTTCCCACCAACAGGGAAGGCCAGATGCCTTGAGTCCAAATAAATGTTGGCTTGAGGTGATCATTCTGAAAGCCGAAAGCCACGGACAACTATAAATCCCTCTCAAATCCTGTTAACTTATTTAAGCCTATAGTTTAGAGAACGTTGTTTAAACTCTAGTCTCAAGAGAAAACTTCATCTCAGGGACATGACCATTACAGCATCTGGATCCACCTACAATGGTTGACAAATTAGCTTCTAAATCAGTCTTCTAAGTGGCAGTTACTTGACAGCTACCGAATGTGCACAGCGAGATATCGACATATAGCTATATAAATGGAATCAAAAATAATCAAGACTGGTAGTTCCCTCCTACTCATTACTTCTGACTGACACAGAAGTCAATATGAAAACAAACCATTACAAAATGGCACCTTTCTGTTACAAAAGTTGACAAAAATACCCAATATTTGTGTTGCGATATAACTTCAAACTGCAGGTTCCCCTCACACACAATAGTGATCCCTGGGTGGACAGACAGTCAGAAGACCAGAGTCAATCTGTTTGCCAGCTCCATGACATGAAAACAAATTAAGAGAGGTACCAAGGCTCAATGGAACCAGGCAGTGCTGGGTAGGCCTGGTGTCAACAATGGCTACCACTCTGTTCATTTTCCTCCATTGTTGGAGGCTTAGAAACACCTCTCGAGGGATCCCTGAAGCCAAGACCCTATTATCTGTCCAGGTATTCGGGCAATCGAACTGCTTCTCTTCCCTTTCTGGCCCTTTTCAATTAATCTGAGATCCTAAAACTTTTTAGTTTATTCTGTACAGAATACCCCTTCCGAAAAAGACTTGAACAAAGATTTCATAGACAGTTTGGCTCGCTATGGTGAAGAGAAGAAAGATTGGTTACGTAATTTTTGAGTGATAGGACAAAAAATAGATGCGAACGGTTGAAATGATGAAATGTCTCTGTTTGTTGGGTTGTGACAGAATGGTTGCAATATATTCTAGGGTATGTTGTGCAACATACATGGGTTATTACAGTTTACCTGTCATTATTGAGGTTATTTAGGAATGTCTGAGGTCATTACTCAATTAAGATGACATTTACAATACAGCACCATTATAGTAGGATTAGACTGACATAAAAACATAGAAACAAACACTGAGACGTGACTGTCATGGAGGTTGACATTGTTCTAACACATTTGACCAAACAGTATAAGTGCTATCCATTTGTTATGAACATAATGATAAACCTCAATGACACCTGAAAGGCCTAGCACTACCAAAAGTATTTGAAAATGCACAAAAAACATATAGCATGTAAATCTTTGTTATGCTAATCAAAATAAAACATGCACTTCTTATCACATTTCCACTCTACCCAGGTGGAATCGCCAAAATAACCTTGAAAAATATAATGCTTGCAATCGTTTTTTTGTGGTAATGAATCTATTTTTGAAATCCTGTGTCTGACTGCATATGGACCCATAGTGAATTTGGGTGTTTGGGCAAAGCATGTAGCGAGTGCAAAGATAAATGTTTATCTGGGAGGAAGCAGACAAGATAGTGTTACTCCATAACCTGTGCAGCATGCACACACAAACACACACAGTCAAAGTTGTTTTAAGGTCAAATGGATTGTAATGGGATTTCTTGATGCACTCTGCTCTTCACTCCTAGGAATAGGTAATGTGTACAACAAAAAGAGATATGAATAATTTATTGGCCACAGCATACATTGCGGTCATACACTTACAAGTGTAAGTTTCCAAATCAGTGTGTTAAAAGTCTCTCAGTATGTTTATGAGACTTAAATAGGACTCCTCCTGGGAGTTGTTAGCCACACAGACAGAGCCGAGCACACACACACACACACACACACACACACACACACACACACACACACACACACACACACACACACACACACACACACACACACACACACACACACACACACACACACACACACACACACACACACACACACACCACACACACCACACACACGCACACACGCACACACACACACACACACACACACACACACACACACACACACACACACACACACACACACACACACACACACACACACACACACACACACACACACACACACACACACACACACACACACACACACACACACACACACACACACACACACACACACACACACACACACACACACACACACACACACACACACACACACCACACACACACACACCACACACACACACACACACACCACACACACACACACACACACACACACACACACACACACACACACACACACACACACACACACACACACACACACACACACACACACACACACACCATACACACCACACATACACACACACACACACACACACACACACACACACACACACACACACACACACACACACACACACACACACACCACACACACACCACACACACACACACACACACACACACACACACACACACACACACACACACACACACACACACCACACACCACACACCACACACACACACACACACACACACACACACACACACACACACACACACACACACACACACACACACACACACACCACACACACACACACACACACACACACCACACACACACACACACACACACACACACTGTAAACATATAAGACCATAGCACAGGCATGTATGCAGTGGTGGAAAAAATACCCAATTTTCAGACTTGTGTAAAAGTAAAGATACCTTAAAAGAAAATGACTCAAGTAAAAGTGAAAGTCACCCAGTAAAATACTACTTGAGTAAAAATCTAAACGTTTTTGGTTTTGAATGTATTTAAGTATCAAAAGTAATAGTCTAAATAATAAATACAAAAATTATATTAAGCAAACCAGAAGACACCATTTTCTTGTTTTTAAATTTACGGATAGCCAGGTGCACACTTCAACAAACAAAGCATTTATGTTTAGTGAGTCTCCCAGATCAGAGGCAGTAGAGATGACCAGGGATGTTCTCTTGATAAGTGCATGAATTAGCCAATTTTCCTGTGCTGCTAGGAATTGAAAATGTAAGGAGTACTTTTGGGTGTCAGGGAAAATGTAAGGAGTAAAAAGCACATTATTTTCTTTAGGAATGTAGTGGAGTAAAAGTAAAAGTTGTCAAAACAATAAATAGTCAAGTAAAGTACAGATACCCCTAAAAAACTACTTAAGTAGACCTTAAAAGTATTTTTACTCAAGTACTTTACACCATTACATGTAAGGGAAAGGAATGGGGGATACCTAGTCAGTTGTCCAACTGAATGTATTTAACTGAAATGTGTCTTCCGCATTTAACCCAACCCCTCTAAATCAGTATGTGTATGTATGTACGTGTGACTGTCGTATGTGTAACTGTCATCCGTTCCTATGCACCTAAAATAGGTACAAATACCACTGAGAAGTTCTTACGGTGAGTATGAATTCACACTGTCCATGAGTCAATAAATTAACTACAAACCCAGAACCAGAATTTAGAAAACCTAGAAAAATTATTTGTTTCCAAACTCAACTTAATAAGGAATCAGACCATGACATCGCAAATCAAACTCCCATTGACTCTCAATTGTCTTGTCTGCTGTGCCTTTTACAGCTGAGTAAAATGCATTTATTTTGCGAGATACTTATTTTTTTGATGATACAAAACACTTTGCAGTGTTACAACCCATCAGCTTCTCAGCGGTGGCGGCCATATTGAGACCTACTTTTTGATGAAGATGAACCGTAATGGGGACTTCATCTTTTATTTTAAGGGGGAGGGGGTTCTATGAAAATGGGGCTGGCAGCCAAGGTCCCTTTGGTACATATTACAGCAGGCTTGTAGTCATTAATCACGGACGAGTAACCATTTCAGCACAGCCTTCGCCCAGCGTTTCCAATACCCATTCATTAACAGTTTCCACCTCGCTCTCTTTTCTTAACTTCTCCTCCTTCATCGCTCTCACCTGGACTCTAAGGAGTTGGTCCTTACTTGCTGACATATCTGTTTTTACCGCTTGTACTATTTACAGTGCATGGGAGGATTTTCCACGGTATATTTTATAGCTTGGGTAACATCTTGAGCAGTGGCAGTGCTGTTGTGTTTCATTGAGGTCCTGTTATTTATTGTTACTGTGTGTATTGTCATGTTGTTGTGTGCTGCATTGAAATGCCAGAAGTAGTTAAAACATTTTTTTGTTGTATCTCCCTTATATATATATATAATATATATAAAGGTGCTATCTAGAACATAGGAGAACTCTTTTGTTTCAAGGTAGAACCGTTTTGGGTTCCATGTAGAACCCTTTCCACAGAGGGTTCTACATGGAACCAAAAAGGGTTTTATCTGGAACCAAAAAGGGTTTTCCTATGGGGACAGCTGAAGAACCCTATTGGAACCCTTCTGAGTGTAGTGTTATGAATGATTCTCCATTTCCAAATTCTATGTAGGTGGCAGAGTTGTCCATTGGGGAGAAGCATCATCAGACATTTCTTCTACATGAAAGGAGCTTGCAGTTTTAATTTTTGTTACAAATACATTGGTGGGTCCTTCCCTCAAGGGAGTATGTATGTTTCAGTACCCCCAATTAAAACGGATGATACACACAAAGCAAAATCAAATAGCTTGAAGCTGTGATCACAAATTGCCACCTAAAGTTCCAAACCATCAACAATGAAGTAAAACTAATATTGAAAAAGTCTCACTGTTTCAATAATTAGCACACTCATTACATTGATGAAAATATAATTTTATCCCAGTTGTAGATCAATGTTGTTGTCCACGTATGATCAATATTCACTGCTTACAACTTCATATTCCTTCTGTCTGTGAGAAATAATCAACCATACATCATTTAATGTCCATAGGGGAAATTATCATAGTTATTAATGATTTCAAAGTCAAGACCACAGGAGGACTTTTTATTATAGTTATTGACTTTTTGACTTTTTGCTGTGTCTCATACATTTTTACATAAAGGCGGAGGAATCTGTGTGGTCAGTCCTATTCAGGCTACAGTATAATAGACATTGAAATGTTACCTGAAACAACACATGTAGCAGTGAAACTAACAAACAGCATCAATGGAAATTATAACTCATCTTCAGATTGCTTTTCATCCTGGAATGCCAATGTACAAGTTGACATGAGGGGCTTCACAATGTATCCCATTGACAATACTTGATAAATGATGAATTGATAAAGATTTTTATTGATCTAAATCAATAGTCGATACAAATAAATTAACAACTAGGATAGATATAGATATATATCTATTTGACAATGTTAAACACAATGCAACCACACATGTGGATAATGCTGATGTGTATTTCAAATCAAATACTTTTAGACTTCTACTCAAGTAGTATTTTACTGTGTGACTTTCACTTTTAATTGAGTAATTTTCTATTAAGGTACCTTTACTTTCACGTATGAGAATTGGGTACTTTTCCCACCACTGTCGAGGATGACACAAAAAAAATTGAAAACCTATTTCCATTATGGTCCTCTTAAATAAATGTTTAAAAAATAACAAACACCATAGCCTACCAGGCATACATGGGTAATACATTAAGGTAATACATAAAACACATGTCATAGCCATAAAGTATGACTCAATAGATCAGCGATCACATGCTCCAAAATTAGATTGTGTTTTGATGATGGTGATGCCAGTTGATGGGGATGTCAGGTGATGCCAGATGATGGTGAAGCACTTGGCTTGCCAGCTCCGATGTTATCCTGGGCCTTTTTGTAGCTTGTGATGCCAGGTGATGGGATTGGCTTGCTGGGCTTGATGTCGTCCTCAGCTCAGTCTTTCTGTAGCCTGGACTTCATATTCCTCCACAACTAACGTGTAGCACCCACCTGGGTGATGCCTCTGCTGCTGCTACTGTGCAGGAAAGCCCAACACATATCAGTCTATAGCAGCAGTTATCTTCACGAGAGCTCTCTGCCATTTCTATAATGCTGTCAGGTCTCATTGATCAAGAAGCCAGTGCTGAGATGCATCTTTTAAATGCAAAATTAAGCCAGCTAGCTAGCTAGCCAAACCAGTCAACCTGCCATCAGTCCTGCAACTCCGTGGGTAAAAACAACCAGATATATCCCCAAAACAACTCAATGGCATGTCAAAAACAAAAAAACAAAAAAACTGATAAATAAATAAATAAAATACCACTTAAAAACTTTGCAAATATGTACACAATTTACAGAGCTCTCTGTTTAGGCTGCCTTACAGTGTCATGGCAAACACATAAAAAAATGTTTGATTTATGGTCTACCTCCTTAGTGTCTATCTATTGGTGCGTTCATAAATTCACTTTGTCTATCTACTCCGACTTCAGAGCACTCTCGTCTGAATGTGCCAGAGCGCAGAATAACCGATGAATTTACTAACGCTCAACACCTGTTGAATATGACCGCTGTAAGTAAATGTTGGCAAAAAAACATAGTTAAATGGTTGCCAGCATTACAGTTACAGTCACCAACGCTCTAGATAACATGAGCAAAATGGTCAGAGTGAGGTGTTCTCTCATTAGTGTCTGGAAGTAGATAGCAACCTAGCTAACTTTAGCTCCGGTGCTGTTGTGAGGTCTGAACAAACCCTACTCCTTTGCCAGTGTCCAGTGTGCACTCTGAACGCTTCAAGAGGGAAACACTCTGAATTTATGACCAGAGAATCTGACAAGGCTCTGCATTTATGAACACCCAGAGCGCACTCTGAGCGCATTCTGGCACTCCAGAGTTATTTTACGAACATACCCTAAGAAAGTGGAACATTGATGCAGCCTGGATGTGAGCCAGGGTGTCTGTGGTGATGCCTCAAGCACTGAGATGCAGTGACTTAGACTGCTATGCCACTCAGGAGCTAAAGATATCGACCTAGACATCTAGCTAACATTAGCCACAACAAAGTGGAATTCGTAACATCATATGTATTATAAATTCATACTATATTGTGCGAAATGGATGATGGACATTCACAAGTTAATACATACTATATGAAATGTAACATATCATACTACCCTGAACAAAAAGCAGCATTGCAACATGCAACAATTTCAAAGATTTTACTGTCAATTTAAATAAATTATTTAGGCCCTGATCTATGGATTTCACATGACTGGGAATACAGATCTGTTGGTCACAGATACTTAAAAAAAAGGAAGGGGCGTGGATCAGAAAACCAGTCAGTATCTGGTGTGACCCCTATTGCCTCATGACACATCTCCTTTGATCAGGCTGTTGTAGAAAGTTGCTGGAACACGCTGTCGTACACATCAATCCAGAGCATCCCAAACAGGCTCAATGGGTGACATGTCTGGTGAGTAGGCAGGCCATGGAAGAACTGGGACATTTTCAGCTTCCAGGAATCATTTTACATGATTATTATTTATATATTTGTCATTTAGCAGACACTCTTATCCAAATCAACTTACATTAGTAGTGAGTGGATATATTTTCATACTTTTCCCTATACTGGTCCCTCATGGGAATTGAACCACAACCCTGGTGTTGCAAGTGCCATGATCAACCAACTGAGCCACATCCTTGAAACGTGGCGCTGAACATTATCATGCTGAAGCATGAGGTGATGGCGGAAGATGAATGGCATGACAGTGGGCCTCAAGGTATCATCAAGATATCTATGTGCATTGAAATTGCATTGAAATCGATAAAATCCAATTGTGTTCGACGAGCAAGCAGATGAGCTTCCCTGAGATCGTTTCTGAGAGTTTGTGCAGAAATTCTATGGTTGTGTAAACCCACTGTTTCATCAGCTGTCCGGGTGGCTGGTCTCAGACGATCCCACAGGTGAAGAAGCCAATTCCACATCGGTGGAACTGTGTTATGTCACAAAACTGCACATTTTAGATTGGCCTTTTATTGTCCCCAGCACAAGGTGCTGATCATGCTGTTTATTCAGCTTCTTGATATGTCACACCTGTTAGGTGGATGGATTATCTTGGCAAATGAGAAATGCTCACTAACAGGTATGTAAACAAATTTGTGCACAAAATTTTTGCGGAATACGTTTTTTGTGTGTATGGACAACATGGGACCAACACTTGACATGTTGCTTTTTGTTCAGTGTTGTCCCTGAATCCAATGCAGCCCCTCCTCTACACTGCTGATCTGCAGATTTGCCAGGAGATCCCTCTTCTTCCCCTTACTTTGTGTCAGTTTGGACATTAAACGTGGGAGTTAGATTTCCCCTGGCAGCAACCTAAACAAAATTATTGCTAATCATTTGTCGTCCTAGTGCCTCGGAATGCTCTGAGAGAAAGTCCATATTGATTAAGAATGAGAGGCAGAGCATTCCTCCCTCCTAACTGATGCAAATGAGCGGCCAGGCCCAGGAGGATGGAAGGCCGGGCCAATACCGAGTAAACCAGGGACAGTGGATGTGGTCTTGGCCAGTTAAGAATGCTTTGATGCTGTTACATAGGGATTGGGCAAGTTCATTCAACCATAATCATAACCATTGCAGTCAGAGAAGGGTTTGATGAGTTATTTTTGATTTGTCCCCATCAGGGATAGTGTATGTGGGGGCAGCTTATTTGTATGGAGAAGACCGTGTTTGTTGTTGCCTTGATTGCAAGACAATGTTTTTTTTCAGTTACTTCTAACTGAATTCAAGACATAATTTCTTCCAACTTCATTACGATGCAACCACTAATTAATAACCTAGTAGAAACTCCAATTTTGCTTGATTACATGCTATTTTGCATAATACTCCTTTATGAAAATAAATCCCTTTCCCTCAAATATACAGTATCTGTGGGCGCTTTTTGTTTCACTGGTTTGGAGTTTGTCACAGTTGACGTATCACGTATGATTAAGAAATTGAAGGTAAATACCCCTGTGGCCACATTGAGAATAAGAGAATGGCACAGTCATTACTCATCCAAGGGATAGAGTTAATAGGCCAAAGTATCTACCATACTGTGGGTGCATGAGTTATGCTTGGTCTTGGCTGCTTGTTGGTCTCAGAACAGAAGCTAATAGCACTTGCCAATTCCTTAATAAATATAAAATAGGCCTGCATCATATTTGGAAATTGGGCTTCATGAAGACGTCAAAGTGCCGCCGGAGTCGATGCATTGTTAAAGACGGTCAGGAACCGCTGGCAGCCATTTTGATATACAGACCCGAGCGTAATGTTTGGGATTCATGCTGGCTTTCAAGATGGCTGCCAAACCTTTCTTTTATTAATCTGGTTTCTCCATATTGGTTACTGTCCAATTTATTTTTAGGAAGCAATTTTCAGGAACCTTGTTGGACACCTTGTTGTATAGCTAATCGATGTCGCTATGATTGTAAACATGAAGTACTACACCACTTCAATAGAACTGAACTAAAATCACATTGTGATACTATGATACTAACATCTATTGCAGAGTGATAATATATACATGTATTTTTATCCAGAATAATGATGCATATCTTCCTTCTGCTTGCCTGTGGCTGTTACAACTCATCAAGTCAGCTGTTGGACTCAGAGGTCCCACCCACTAATGCAAACTCAATGTTCCTATCTAACTGCAGCCAGAAGTTTTAGACCAATGAAGTCAACAACAAGCTAAGTGGAAAGTGCTATTGAGTTGTATGGTCTTATCTCAATGAGCTAATACATACACATAGTGCATAGGAGTTGTGTCAAAGTCTAAATATAGGAACTTGTTTGTACTGCTTTTAATCAATGCCATCCATTTGAGCACTAACAATATAACAATGACACAAATCTGGTCATGTGCCAAATTCAACCTGGTGTAGGGTTTATCTTGAAATGCTTGCTTATGAGCCCTTCCCAACGATGAAGAGTAAAAACATGTAAAATAGTAACACAAGAGGAATACAATACCCAAGAATGAAGCTATACTGGACAAAAATATAAACGCAGCATGTAAAGTGTTGGTCCCATCATGAGCTGAAATAAAAGATCCCAGAAATGTTCCATATGCACCAACATCGTATTTCTCTAAAATGTTGTGCACAATTTTTTTCCCATAACTGTTAGTGAGCATTTCTCCTTTGCCAAAATAATCCACCCACCTGACAGGTGTGGCATATCAAGAAGTTGGTGATCATGATCATTACACAGGTGCACCTTGTGCTGGGAATAAAAAAATTGTCACACAGCACAATGCCACTGTGTGCAATCGGCATGCTGACTGCAGGAATGTCCAACAGAGCTTTTGCCAGAGAATTGAATGTTATTTCTCTACTATAAGCCGCATCCAAAGTCAATCCAGAGAATTTGGCAGGACGTCCAACTGGCCTCACTGTCACGTTCTGACCATAGCTCTTGTGTGTTTTCCTTGTTTTAGTGTTGGTCAGGACGTGAGCTGGGTGGGCATTCTATGTTGTGTGTCTAGTTTGTCTATTTCTATGTTGGGCCTGATATGGTTCTCAATCAGGGGCAGGTGTTAGTCATTGTCTCTGATTGGGAACCATATTTAGGTAGCCTGTTTTTGTGTTAGGATTTATGGGTGGTTGTTTCCTGTCTTTGTGTTCTCTGCACCAGATAGGACTGTTTCGGTTTTGCCACATTTGTTATTTTGTATTTGTGTTCATGTTTAGTTTTCTTCTTAAAAAAACATGAACTCTAACCACGCTGCATTTTGGTCCTCCTCTCCTTCGACGGCAGAAAGCCATTACACTCACAACCGCAGACCACATGCAACCAGGCCAGTGCAGGACCTCCACATCTGGCTTCTTCAGCAGATTTAAATTCTGGGGTGCTGAGGAGTATTTTTGTCTGAAATAAAGCCCTTTTGTTGGGAAAACTCAATCTGATTGGCTGGGCCTGGCTCAATGGCTGCGCCCCTGCCTAGTAATGTGAAATCCATAAATAAGTTCTAAAGAATGTATTTCAATTGACTGATTACCTTCTATGAACCATAATTCAGTGAAAAAAAATGAAATTGTTGCATATTGCGTTGATATTTTTGTTCAGCATTTTTACAGGGATTACCAGCACCATATCATTGTGCAGAGTACAATGTATTTTTGCTAGATACTGTCTGTACATAATGGCAGGGTAAAGTGACAAATGCAGCTTGTATTATTGAAACACACTCTTTTGTGGCTCTGTTATGTGGTTTGAGTATATTTCCCGACTTCCAACTGGTTTTTGCGTGCATGTGTGTGCAGCAGGTTTCAAAAACCACTCCATCCTTCAAAGGGGATATGGAAAAGGCAGGGGTTTTGCACAAAATGAGAAGTAATCTTTAAAATGTGAATGTGTAAAGTATATGCAGCAGCAGCAGCACTCAGGGTGGCAGATGAATTTCTCAAATTCCTTTGTTGTTATTTATTTCATTTGGCAGACTCGAGTAGCGAAGTGTGAATGCTAATTAAGAGTTCTGGAGCTGTATGTTCAAACGTGCCTGTTCTTCAAAAATAAACTCATACAAAATGGAGTGCATTATGTCCAAAACAGATCTGATGTGACAGTTAGTGTTGACTTAACTCTCTATCATACTTAATTGGACAGATGTAGTGAATTAATAATATAAAGCTTAACACATAATGGGAAAGTAAATATATGCACAATCTGTCATGTTACAATTGCTGTCATACTATAGTTGCAGCAGGGGTTTCTAGGAATCATTAATACATTGTATCAGTTTAACAGGTACAAGCTAAATAGGAATAAAACATTGCCTTCAATTCAAAAGAAAACGCTAGACAAAGCTAATGTTGACATTTACATTGAATAGTGATAACATAAAAAGGAGCAAATAGTTGTTTGGACCTTGTAGTTTTTTGCTTATAGTAGGTCAACCACTATTTCCTATAAGGTCTGTGGATTATTTATAGCTCTGAAACCCCAACATTCCATTCTGTTATTATCTTAAGAAATGAGATTCCCCCATTGAGATTGACCAGCATGACTAACATCTACCTAATGCCCCGCAATCACATTATCTATGCTATCCTGTGCCTTCTCCGATGTCCTTGCATGCACCAGTGTATCCATGCATGAAACATGTAGGGGCTGCCTCTCTTTGTACAGCTAGCACTGCAAAACCCAGTTGGATAAAGAGGGCTTGATACCTTTGTTGTGTCACTTCAGAAAATTAACCAGCTTCCTATTTGTCTCCTGCTGTGTTTTTCGTTGTGGGTATTTCTCTAGATGGGGCTCAGTATCTCTCTACAATTAATCACACTGTGAGTAGTCTGCTATCAACCTCCTCCAACCCCCCTCCCCCCTACCACTTATCTGGACATTTAGGCTAATGAAGACGAAGGAATTACATTTTGCCCTTGTGACGACCAGCAGTTGATACTGTGCTTTGGAGATGCAGGCAAGGCTATTTGCTCCCTCACAGACGAGATACTTGAGATTATCTCTTTGGTAGTGTAACCAAGATGTAAATGTAGTCCTTGTGTTGCTTTTCAGCATGCCATTTATGTTGTGCTATGAGATGTCCTGCATAGAAAATTAATTAATGAAATACCTATGAGATATTTTCTCCACATCTGACAACCCCCAACTGGCTAACTGTGGTCATACAACTGCCACGTAGATCTGTGGACTATACACTCTGAAAAAAAGGTGCTATCTAGAACCTAAAAAGGTTCTTCGGCTTTCCCCATAGGAGAACCCTTTGAAGAACCATTTTTGGTTCCAGGTAGAATCCTTTTGAGTTCATTGTAGAATCCTTTACACAGATGGGTTGTACATGGAACCTAAAAGAGTTCTACCTGGAACCGAAAATGGTTCTACCTGGAACTGAAAAAGGGTTCTCCTATGGGGACCGCCGAGGATCCTTTTGGAAACCTTTTTCTAGGTGTAGGGACACTATTCCCTGTAATGTATTGTATAGAATGCATAGTACACACAATAAAGACACTTTATTCGAAGGACATCATCTTTTAGACAGTGTGACTCTAAACACATGATATGCTTTCCATAGCAAACATATTGCCATTCTTATTCCTGTCAGAGGATTCCAACATGATTTTGGGCACTTGAATATTTTGGGTGTCTGATGCATTGCCAATTACATAGATCTTGTCAGTCAAACAAATAATGACTGGCACTCTCAGTCACAAGTTATTTTGTCAAACATTTTCACTGATTGGATAATTAAACAAATAAATTTGGCCCACTTATTTGCACAACTTTCCCACTTTCCCACATCCTAACAAACTGACAGCGCATGCATTATAGTATGTTCACATCCCCCAAAATGACCAATCAGAACAACAATTTTTGATTTAATGAATGGAAATAAAACCAATTTGACATTTAGGATGAGTCTAGCATGACAATGCCATGACAGTATCACTTTATGCCCATGGTGCTGATGACAAGTAGAAAATATCCCAGGGGCCCAAACAATGTTGTGCATCACTGAGCTGTATCATCTAATTATCAGGGAACTCTAAACTGTATTTGAGTTTGTCAGCTCTTCGGAAAATGCAATGTTTCTACCTTTCCCACAAACCAATACATAATATCCTCTTCTCTATTGTGTACGGAAGAGGAAATCTAGATAATAGGGGATTATATTAATGAAACACAGTTTTGCGCAATTCAAGTCGCTCTTGTGAGGTATTGTGTTCATTTGTGCCCTCTTTGTTTAGCTGAAAAAAGTCAAACACATACAATATGAAAACAATCTAAACAGAAAGACTTTGAGGTACTGGACTGGACCACTTGCAATTTTTTTTAAACAAGCAGTCTAACTAAAGGAAAACTGTATACTCAGTTTGCTGCTCTGCTCTGTCAGGTAATAGTGTTTGTGGAGTAGTTTCCATAGTTTCCGCAGTTCCATTAATCATCAACAGCAGATGGGCATATTTCTCATTGGTGAATACAATGTTACTGGAAAACGAACACTCATCATTACAAGATGCATGGCTTTTATTAAAGGCCAATTACACTAAGTGTACAAAACTTTACGAACACCTTCCTAATATTGAGTTGCACTCCTTTTGCCGTCAGAGCAGCCTCAATTCATTGAGGCATGGACTCTACAATGTGTTTGAAAGAGTCCAACAGGAATGTTGGCCGATGTTGACTCCAATGCTTCCCACAATTGTGTCAAGTTGATTGAATGTCCTTTTAGGTGATGGACCATTCTTGATTCAAAGGCACTTAAATCTGGGACACTTCTACATTTTCAACGTCATATTCGTCATCTCTAGCACCACACCAACATCAACCTATTTGAAAATGGCTCATTTCTATGTTTTGTGGTAAAAAAGACAGAGGAAGATACGTGTTTCCAATGACATCATTGGTGTGCATCATGAGATTTTAACCAATTAAGTGTAGGCATTGCCTCCTAATTGGTTGATGATGTCATTGGAAACACTTATCTTCCTCTATATGTTTTGCTACAAAACATAGAAAGGCACCATTTTCATATATGTTCATGTTGGAGTGGTGCTGGAGATGATGAATATGAAGTTTAATTTTTATTTATTTTCCTTTAAATCTTTTGTCTTGGCAATTCACTCTCTGAATGGCACACATACACAATCCATGTCTCAATTGTCTCAAAACTTATAAATCCTTATTTAAACTGTCTCCGCCCCTTCTTCGAGAGTGATTGAAGTGGATTTAACAAGTGACATCAATAAGGGATCATGTCGTTCACCTGGATTCACCTGGTCAGTCTATGTCATGGAAAGAGACGGTGTTCCTAACGTTTTGTACACTCAGTGTATAATATCCACTCAATCATTGTGACAATATTTATTTGTTAGCAGTACAATAATATGTTACTGTATTGAAAACAAGGTTAACTTTAAGGATGTGAAGTACCATCGAATTGTGTTCATTAAAACCATATCAATTCACAAAATCAGGTGAAATTATTTTACAATTTGTATTTTTTATTTCACCTTTATTTAACCAGGTAGGCTAGCTTAGAACAAGTTCTCGTTTGCAACTGCGACCTGGCCAAGATAAAGCAAAGCAGTTCGACACAACACAGAGTTACAAATGGAATAAACAAACATACAATCAATAATACAGTAGAAACACCTATATACAGCATGTGCAAATGAGGTACGATAAGAGAGGTAAAGGCAATGAATAGTGAAGTAATTACAATAAAGCAATTAAACACTTGAATGGTAGGATGTGCAGAAGATGAATGCGCAAGTAGTGATACTGGGGTGCAAAGGAGCAAGATAAATAAATAAATACAGTATGGGGATGAGGTAGATTGGATGGGCTTTTTACAGATGAGCTATCAGTACCCTGCTTCTATATCCTGTCACACCTTGATCTGTTTCACCCGTCCTTGTGATTGTTTCCACCCATCTTCCCCATTATCCCCTGTGTATTTATAACTGTGTTCTCTGTTTGTCCTTGGTTGTCAAGTCAACTAGCATTTTCATTATCAGCTCCTGCTTTTCCCAGTCTTTCTTTTTTTCACCCTCCTGGTTTTGACCCTTGCCTGTCCTGACTCTGAGCCCACCTGCCTGACTACTCTGCTTGCCCCTGACCCTGACCCTGAGCCTGCCTGCCAACCTGTACTTTTGCCCCACCTCTGGATTGTTGACCTCTGCCTACCCTGAGCCTGCCGACCTGTGCCTTTGCCCCACCTCTGGTTTACTGACCCCTACCTGCCTTGACCTGTCTATTGCCTGCCCCTGTTAGAATATTAAACCATTGTCAATTCGACGTGTCTGCATCTGGGTCTTACCTTGATTCCTGATAATATCCCAATATATAATAGGCTGGACTGGTGTACCCCGCTGCTCTTTCCATGTCCTCATAAGTCTGTATTTTTGTAAGGAAATCTCACATTATCCTCAAAGACCAATAAGCCTATCTATGTTTTGTTACTTATAGTGAAGTTGTACTACATTGCCATCATGATGACAACATCCCAATTAAAAATAACCACATATACGTTTAACTGTAACTCTCAACCCTAATTTCAGCCTTTTCCCAAGCCCTTCAAATTTTGAAAAAAATGCATTCAGGTGAGAAGTTATGGGTGGGGGGAATTGTTCATAAATATCAATTTGGGGGTTTGTAAACGTAGTTGTACCTGGTCCCAAAACTTGCTCACTGAAGCGTACTTTCCAGAACTCCATTGGTACACTCTGATAATAACATGACATACTGTATATTAACATCTATTGCCACTTGTGGTGTAAATTTGAATCCCCCACCGGGCGCAACAAAAATCTTCGAAATGTGAACTTACATTTATTGCGGTATTGGAAGGAAGAAAGTGCAATCATCACCTTGAGGAAATTAAGATTAAGGGCTCAGTAGTATTTACGCAGTACCTCTTTTTCCAATGTGTACCGTTTAAAAATCTTTAACTACTATCAGGGCCACCCCTCTAACAGGTATGCTTTCACTTTTCAGAATTAGAAGTATGTGGCCACGGGATGAATAGTAAATAAAGGATTTGAAAAAAAAAGATATCTGTCCCATGCAGGATTTTAACTCACCACCACTGACCAATAAGTGAACTGTTTTAGCAGACTCCACAACCAATGGAGTCTGCAACAACTAGGAAGAAATATCTGGACTTGACATGACCACCATCATCATTTATTTATTTTTACAGAGCATGTAGCTACAAATATAAACGTATAATCGTCATAGCCTTCATGTCTTTTTTTCTTTGTAAAATCACAACTACTACTACTAGATGTGTATGAAACGGTAAGCAAAAACGTTGAATTTGTTCATATGTGAAAATGTGTGTGTAATGTCTGTATTCTAGTCAAGGAAACATCATGCAAAATATATGGTCACACTCCACTTACCAAGACCTGCTTTACAGTAAGCCTTGAGGTGGTACCACCTAGCACATCTAGAAGGGATTGTATTTCATAACAAACCCCTCCCTTGAGATTACCTAAAGGCACATCACGATTTCATAGTTGAGCCGCAAGGACAAAAATATTTACTACTAAATTTACTACTAAAAAGAACAAAATATATCACTTTTGCAAAGAACTGTCCAGATGAAGACCAGAATTGACATGTTTCACCATAGCTAAGCCTAGAACATTGGGTTTTCAATGATTCATTGTTTTACTTTTTCAGTTTGAAATCTTAAAAGGGATTCCTGAGCATGCTCAAATAAAGTTAGTAATTAAAAAATTAAACCATGTTAATAATTATCATTATAGTCTATATATTAGAGTGCAGGCTTTATTTGATCTATCATAAAACATTTGTCATCTGGAATGTTTCTAAAGTGTCAACAGAAGGCAAACCTTAGAATTGAATAATTACAGATAGCCCGAATACAGTGGTGGTCAGTGCAGTTTAAGATTAGGGAGGACACAAACATTTTATCAGCATGGATTTATTTTTATTACAGCATATTGGATGACTGTCATTCATATTCCATTCACTCAGCTAAATGTAACATCGATAGGTATCGGCTATGACGTGAAACTCAAATTTACCCTATACCCGTCGAGGTTGCTACAACCTAGCCTGCGAATTAAAGTTTACAACGAAGGTGCAAAAGATGACAGACAGTGACACATTCAATACTGTATTGCACAGTCTTGCCTGCATCTAGCTGATCTAGGGTGTAATCATTCGTCCAAACAGTTGCAAACGTGAGTCTCTTTTAGACAACTTCAGGTATGTTTATCCCCGTTTTGTTAAAGAAATTATTTTCAACAGAATCGGTGGAGTGAATACACCCTGATCACCCGTACACACAGTTCACTTTCATAGCAGCCACATACAAACAGCATGATCTCTTTGCTCGTTGTATAATTCCTTTTTGCATTTATGTGCTCTCCTCCCCTCACCTTTCTCCTTCGCTTGTGGACTTCAATGCACAACACAACAGCTCTCTGTTACAAGCAAAAAAAACTTTCCAAGCCTTCATAACATAACCGCTAACCGCTACACACAGCCTACATCATTGTCACCATATTAGTTTACGTCATAGTCAACATAACTACTAGAAGTAATGCGTTAGTAAACCTGCTACAATCATGCAGCACAGTGTACAGCAAGCAGTTTAGCAGTTACACAGTGGGCCCCGGTGGCAAAACATTTCTAAAATCAAAAGCTTACCTTGACTTGGAAGAGTTGCAGTGTTGGATAGCATTAGCCAGCTAGCTAACATAGCATCCCTCACTGCTTGAGCTAGGTGTTTGAGTAGGCTAAATTAGCTAGCTCATTAGCTAACTAAGTAAATGAAAGTGGAAAACAAATACTACGAAATATAGCTCTCTCTTTCTTTCTCTTTCTCTCTCTCTAGCTTCTCCTTCATTTTTTAATAAATTGTTGAAGGAATTCTAAATTCCTCTGTTTTAATTCCCAATCAAAATTAAACACTCTGTCAATGCATTAAGGGTTTGTAAGACCCTTATTTTAGAAGAATGGACAGAGCCCCGGTCTTAAAAGTCAGGTAACAGCGTTTAATTCAAGAGAGTACTGCCTTCATACACATTTTACCACAGGTTATAAACTGAAAATGACGTCAGCGTTTTCTAAATGTCCTATCTCTTCTTGACACTGGTAGAGAGGCCCTATAGTTCTCAAGCCTTCCCAAGGTCAGTCAGTGTAGATAAGCATTCTAGACAGTCTGGAGATAGGCCGTCCCTGCCATCTGGAGATAGTTCATTCATTTGTACCAAGGCATTGTTCTAAACTCCTGACTACATTATATACAATTGGAAATGGGAGCAAGAGAGAAAATTCATACATGTACAGTAACATAATAGTCCTTTAATTCATCCTGATTGAAATGTATACATAATTAGTCATTATAGATAAAAACCCTTAACATAAATACATTTGTTAAAAACTGTTCAACTGTTCTCTTTCTCTCTCTCTCTCTCTCTTTGAATCAACTACTCTCCACATTTTATGCACTGCAGTGCTAGCTAGTTGTAGCTTATGCTTTCAGTACAAAATTCATTCTCTGATCCTTTGATTGGATGGACAACATGTCAGTTCATGCTGCAAGAGCTCTGATAGGTTGGAGGACATCCTCTGGAAGTTGTCATAATTACTGTTTAAGTCTATGAAAGGGGGTGAGAACCATGAGCCTCCTAGGTTTTGTATTGAAGTTGATGAACCCAGAGGAGAACAGAAACGAGCTGTCCTCCGGCTACAGAATGGTGCTTCCACAAAGAGTGCTGTTGAGGCTACTGTAGACCTTCATTGCAAAACAGTGTGTTTAATAAATTATTTGGTGACGTGAATATATTTATTATAGTTTTATTCTTCACTATTTAAATGTTTATGACATTCACTGAAGAGGATGGTCCTCCCCTTCCTCCACTATCTTAATAGTATACAGGGCCAGGCAACCTAACAGGTTGTTTTTTCTCTCCGAAGTAATAATGAAAATGTTAGTCTTTACAAAACTATCGTTTTTTTAGTTCAGCCAAGCCTTTCATTCGAAATGGCTATCCATGATATAACCTGAGACTTACAAACTCACAGAGTTTGGGTAATAGGTTTAGGCTCCTCCAAAAACATTTCCACTTCAAGAAAAATCCATAACATGTCTTATTTGCTTTATTTCTCCAACATGCCAATATTTAGAGGTCCTCTTTTGGGGGTATACTTACCCCCCAAGAGGTACTATAGACACACACGTCAAACATTTAATTGATGGTTTTGTTTTTCCATTCTGTCGAGACATTTAGTATGTAAATTTCACATCCAAAGACAGATGAGTCCCTGAAATCCCTACTGCCACCGGGACTTCCAGGACTAGATATGTTAGTGGGAAAACTCCTCTCATTCAAACAACCATCTTGCTACCTCACCACTACTTCACAGCTCTATATACTGTATAAAGTGCAGCTGGAGGCAGAGAGGACACAGAGCAGATTAGCATAGACCAATTTACACCCATGACATTTTGGCATGTAGTGTCAAAGTATACCCTCAGTGGTGACTCATCTGGAGGTTTGAGTCTTGCACTGAGCACACTCAAATGATGTGCACATACTGTATGTTTGAATATTATCATCAAGCACATACCGCAGGCCTTTCACAGTGCTTTTGAGCGCATGATATCTAGTAGAGTTGCCATAGCCCACCATTTCTTGATTCTACGGAAAATAATGGACGATGTGTAAGGTGTGCTCGGCGACGCGCTAGGGCAGCTTCCACGGAGGTGCATTATTTTCCAGAGAACGCAGAGAGAGAGCCACAAGTTTATTATCTCTTTCATATATGTCTGCAATTTAAAACATTTGCCGCAAAAGAATGTGTTCATTTGCATCTAGAAATGTGTTCAACATCTGCTGAAGTAGCTAGCAAATTTACTAGATCGAGACGTTAATTGCCTTGGTAATCAAACAGACAGACTTGGTAGTTTAGTTAACCAAACCATCCGTCCTAGCTTGCTATTATGAAAATCGAATTCAACACTGCCGATAATGTTTTGAATTTGACTTTTGTTTTCAAAAGCAGCTCAAATAAAGAACATGTAAGAACAAACTAAAGCCATTGAACTCAACAGGGCAAATATACTGTGCATTATAGGGAAATAATGTACTCTCCAGAATGCCCTTCAAGCCAATCAGAAACGAGTATTCAACAATGGCATGGTATAATTTAGTATAATTACCCTTCTGTCACACCCTGACCATAGTTTGCTTTGTATATTTATATGTTTTGTTTGGTCAGGGTGTGATCTGAGTGGGCATTCTATGTTGTGTGTCTAGTTTGTCGGTTTCTGTGTTTGGCCTGATATGGTTCTCAATCAGAGGCAGGTGTTAGTCATTGTCTCTGATTGGGAACCATATTTAGGTAGCCTGTTTGGTGTTGGGTTTTGTGGGTGATTGTCCTTTTGTCCTTAGGTCTGGCGTGTGCTAGTTTGCACCAGTATTAGGCTGTTTCGGTTTTCGTTACGTTTATTGTTTGTTTTGTATTGATTCGTGTTTCTTCAGTTTTCATTAAACATGGATCGCAATAGACACGCCGCATTTTGGTCCGACTCTTTCACCTACAGAAAACCGTGACACCTTCAAAAATTAGATATCAACATATTTTGTCTCTCATTCATGATGGTTGTAGCCATTATCCAAATTCATAAGTGATACCATTCGAGTTAATTACAAAACATTTCTCGCAAATTCAATGTACAATTCTGAATTTATTTGCAATTTTCCCAAACTAAACCAAACTAATTACATCGTTTTATTGCCAGAATGAGGGCTCTATTATTCAGGTTCTGGTATATGACACTTCTAGGTTATGTCCCAGAAGAGAACCTTTGTGGAAACTGGGTCAAAACTTGATATCTGCTGTGGAATGGAGAACAGGAGAGCCTCAAAAGGAGGGTTGATGTTCTGAAAAGGTGTTATAACCTCTGAAATGTGGAGATGTAACACGCATGTGAGAGTGAACATCAATAAATCAGGAAAAAGCCTATTTTCTAAAAACGGGCTTACTGAATAGCTTATTATTATTTTTTTTTAAATCAACCCAAATCAAATTTGCAGATCACAACCGGTGTAGACTTTACAGTGAAATGCTTAGTTACGAGCCCTTTCCCAACAATGCAGAGTTAAAAAGTATGGAAAATAGCAAAGAAAAATAGAAAATAGTAAAAGAATAAATACCAATAATGAGGCTATATGCAGTGCATTCTGAAAATATTCAGACCCCTTGACTTTTTTCACATTTTGTTACGTTACAGCCTTATTCTAAAATGGATGCAATTATTTTTTCCCCTCATCAATCTACACACAAACAGGTTTTTATAAATGTTTACAAATGTATAAAATAAAAAACAGAAATACCTTATTTACATCAGTATTCAGACCCTTTGGTATGAGACTCGAAATTGAGCTCAGGTGTATTCTGTTTCCATTGACCATCCTTGAAATATTTCTACAACTTGATTGGAGTCCACATGTGGTAAATTCAACTGATCTGACATGATTTGGAAAGGTACACACCTGTCTATATAAGGTCCCACAGTTGACAATGCAAAAACCAATCCATGAGGTCTAAGGAATTGTCGATAGAGCTTTGAGACAAGATTGTGTCAGGGCTCAGATCCGGGAAGTGTACCAGCATTGAAGTTCCCCAAGAACAGTGGCCTCCATCATTCTTAAATGGAAGAAGTTTAGAACCACCAAGACTCTTCCTAGAGCAGACCACCCGGCAGAAAGAGCAATCGGGGGAGAAGGGCCTTCGTCAGGGAGGTGACCAAGAACTCGATGGTCACTCTGACAGTGCTCCAGAGTTCATCTGTGGAGATGGGAGAACCCTCCTCAGTAAAAGGCACATGACAGCACGCTTGGAGTTTGCAAAAGTCAACAAAAGTACTCAGACCCTGAGAAACAAGATTCTCTGGTCTGATGAAACCAAGATTGAACTTTTTGGCCTGAATGCCAAGCATCACGTCAGGAGGAAACCTGGCACCATTCCTACGGTGAAGCATCATGCTGTGGGGATGTTTTTCAGCGGCAGGGACTCGGAGACCAGTCAGGATTGATCCTTGATGATAATCTGCTTCAGAGCGCTCAGGACCTCAAACTGGGGGTGAAGATTCACTTTCCAACAAGACAACGACCCTAAGCACACAGCCAAGACAACGCAGGAGTGGCTTCGGGACAAGTCTCTGAATGTGCTTGAGTGGCCCAGCCAGAGCCCGGACTTGAACCCGGTCGAACATCTTTGGAGAGACCTGAAAATAGCTGTGCAGTGACACTCCCCATCCAACCTGACAGAGCTTGAGAGGATCTGCAGAGAAGAATGGGAGAAACTCCCCAAATACAGGTGTACCAAGCTTGTAGTGTCAAAGACCCGAGGCTATAATCGCTGCCAAAGGTGCTTCAACAAAGTACTGAGTAAAGGGTCAGAATACTCATCTTTCAATGTGTTGATTTTAAAACATTTGCAAAAATGTCTAAAAAACTGTTTTTGCTTTGTCATTATGGGTTATTGTGTGTAGATTGATCAGGAAGAAAAACATTTTAAGCAATTTTAGAACAAAGCTGTAACGTAACAAAATGTGGAAAAAGTCAAGGGGTCTGAATACTTTCCATGCACTGTACAAGGAGTACCAGTACCGAGTCAATGTGCAGTGGTACAAGGAAGTTGAGGTAATCTGTACATGTACCTGTAGGTAGGGGTAAAACTGACTAGGCAATCAGGATACATAAAAACAGAGTAGCAGAGTAGCATTACACTGAATCCACATAATTTGAAATACAGGGATTGAAAAGGAATCGAAATACAGGCTAACATTTTCTGTAGTTGTCAAGATGTATACAATTAATGTTACCGTACTTTAACCATTTGAGCTTTTGTATCTCAACAGTTTAGCCTCACATCATCCCACAAGCAACATACTGTAAGTATCTACTGTGAGGTACAAACAAAGAGCAAGTAAAAGCATGTGGATATCAAGGTCTCAAAGTAAATGGGTTGTTTTGACAATAGTTAGCTGTATAGTAGTATACAGCATATCCTGTCAAATGTGGCAGCCGAAGAAAAGAGGTCTCTGAGTGTTTATGAGGCACTAAAACGAAAATAAAATTTCTCTGTGTGGAAGTGAGGTAGTGTGCGTATGAGCATGAGCATGACCTCAGACGTCTTGTAACTGACTGTAACACCTTTGATGATTCGGATGTTGAGTCTTTCATCAGTGAAGGGGAAAATAGACGAAGAAGATACAAAAATAAACGGAAGTGAACCCAATAACATGCAACACTCCAGTACCTATTAGTGCTTTATTAATGCTAACCCTGATGTGCTTAAAGCATAATGTACCATATAATTACCTTTGATGTACTCACAAAAGCTTGGTGCTTGAAGTAAAGTGAGAATATAATTGTGTCTTAATAACACGCTGATTCAACGCAGGGACTATTGTGGCATTAAGTGGCTATTGAAAATCATATGGCACTGTAGTGACAGGTTGTCAAACACTGTGGTTTAACCATTAACTTGCCTGTTTGCTTTTAACATGTAAGGATCAGATGGCCTTCAATTCATTAGTTGTTGCCATAGGATCCCTGGTATGTGTCAACTTTTCTCAAATGTCATGCTCTTTCTATTGACAAAACGCAAGAATGTCCTTTCCAAAAAGTTTTGTTAAAGAATAAAGAGTAAATAGTTCTGGGGTAAAGTGTTTTGTGTTTAAAAGTAGTGTGTCAAAGTATTTTAAGTCTATTACAACATCCTCTCATGTGTCGCAAAAAACCCCCACAAACAAGCTCTTACAGTATGTTATCTAGGGCATCTCTTCTCACTGCAAATTACACAGCCGGTTGTTTGCTGTGTTTCTTACTCAAAGCATGTTTTCCAGTCGACTCTCCAAAGTGTTACAGCCATAATTAGCCGGGATTAATGAGGAGGCCACTTCAGACCCGAAACAGATGAATAATAAGGTGTTGTTTTACTTTCATCTTTCTTTGTAATCACACACAAATCTCCATGCCGAGCATAAGAAGCATGTTTCCAGATTTATTAGGCCAGATAGACTGTGTGTGGTTAAATATTCATGAATGTGAAAACCACCCCAAAATAGACATCGACTTATTGTGAAGATACAGTATGTAAAGAATACATCAAATAAATATAGATTTTTTTTCTTCCTGATAATCCATTGTGTAATATATTATATTCATTTTTTTCGTTGGCAATCCATCTTTACTTAGTGAGGTTTAATACATGCTAATTACAATAGAATTTTAATCTGAGGTAATTTTATTAATTGGGTGATACCATCGTAACAACACAAAACATGCAGTGTCTTGAAATAAACTCATTAAATGAAATGTCTTTTGTAATTTCACTGAAATCCAATCACCACCAATTAGAGCCTCAACTTGACGAGACCAAAGACACACTATAGTCTCACAGAGATTTTTTTTTTACCTCAGCTGAGACGTGCAGATGCAGTGTCTGAGTTGTCAGCACACCCTCCGACACTGCGGCCTATAAAGTAACGAATATCGGAAGCTCTAACATCTTGTCTCATATCCTATTTTCTTTTTGCACAATATACCTCACATTTCATCCAAGAAAAGTTCCATATTCTCAGCTACCTACTGGTTAAATGTGGGAATTTGACGCCCAAACATAAGGACTCACTAGAACGTATGTTTATGTTTTTATATGACATTTACTTACACTTATGATTTGGTGATCTCCCTTACTTGACTGGCATTGTTTCATTAGCTTGATAAAGGCCAGCATGCATCAAGACTGCCCTCTTTCTATGGTTCCCTCCACCTACAAATAATTGAACCCTTGGGATACGGTGTTGATTCTACAAAGGATGTGTGTGGGGACGGGAGGGAAGGGAAGGGATGTGGAATCTCCATCTTACTATAAAAAGCCCCGCTGACATGAAAAAGGTCATATTTGAGCCTTGAACAGACAGATACATTTCTAAGAGTATATTACATTTATGGTAAATTATATCATCAGAACATGAGCAATTTGCTCATGAGCAATTGGTCTGGCATAGCCCAACAAAAGAGGATGCTATAATGATATAATGACATTTGATATATTTAACAGATATTCCGACATCTTTCAAACTAAGTTTGTTTGCTCGTTCAGACAACTGGGATGGAGACAGTATGTGCATTTATCTTAGTGCACATAACCTAGATTTAAATATATATATATATAAATGGAGGACCATCATCCTCCAACATTTAAAAAAAAGATCCTTTTTAGATTAAACTATACTAAATATATTCACGTCACTAAATCAGGTTAGCCTAGTGGTTAGAGCGTTGGACTAGTAACCGGAAGGTTGCAAGTTTAAACCCCCGAGCTGACAAGGTCCAAATCTGTCGTTCTGCTCCTGAACAGGCAGTTAACCCACTGTTCCTAGGCCGTCATGAATTTGTTCTTAACTGACTTGCCTAGTGAAATAAAGGTAAAATTAAAACACACTTATTTGATGTCATTATTGGAATGGTTTTTCTTGACACTGTAAATGTGTCACATTTGATAGCACAAATGGCTCAAAATAAGTTTATAAACAAAATTACACATTATTAAAGAGAAAGTTCATTCAGGTAGCCTATGTATAATTGTGAACTGCTTTCGATTTGGTTTTATTTGAATTTCTATGCTTTTGTAAGCCAAGTATTTCAAAGAACCATCTGTTCATCTGAAAGAATTACAAACTCCCCCTTTATAATAGAAAAAATCCCATAAAATGTTCCTTCTCAATTTCACATAGTTTATCCCCTTGGAGGCATACCGTTTCATGCTGATTCTGAAAGTGATAATGGAGAAAGAGAATTAGGCATTTGTTTTTGGTTGTTGCCGTCCTTGTTGTTCTCTGTGTGCGAGGTCCCAAAATGGGAAACAGTGTGGCACAAATTCAGAAAGGGTTGCTTTGTACTGTGTTAAATTTAGCATGACTCCATATTCAAAAGTTCATTCTCCATTTCCACTTCCACATTAAATTAAATATGCTGCCCTTTAATGTCATGACAGCAAAATACACCCCTTCCCGACCAGCGAACTGGAGGTAAATTCAAGCAAACTTTTCTCCATAATAAAATCTGTGAAATCACAACTACACATTCTCCCCTGAGTCTCGTATTTTATTATTCTCACCAATTAGAGGACGTGGGAGGCATGTCTCAATACACAGAAATGCCCTTTGGTCTCTGCACTCTGAGACAAATGGGTTCCAAAAGGGTTCTTTAGCTGTCCCCATAGGAGAACCCTTTTTGGTTCCAGGTACAACCCTTTTGGGTTCCATGTACAACCCTCTGTGAAAAGGGTTCCACATAGAACCCAAAAGGTTTCTTCCTGGAATCAAAACAGGGTTCTTCAAAGGGTTCTCCTATGGAGACAGCCGAATAACCCTTTTAGGTTTTAGATTGCTCCTTTTTTTTCTAAGAGTGTGTGCGGCGCCATTTTGTAAATACATGGAAAGCGAACATAGGAGCTAACATAATAAAAGCAAGCATCAAGAAAGAACGCCGATGTTGTTTGTGGCACACATCCTGAGAAGCTGGGCAATTTAGGCCCCTGTTTGATCAATGGGAAACACGTTGCTGATATCAGTACTGGGAGTCGTTATTTCCCCCGGGAACCGTCCTTTGGGGACACCCAGCAGAATCGATTTGCTAAATATAACTTTGTGAAATGTGATTACAGGTATAATGCAACTGGAACGCCACAGTGAAAAGGTTTTGAAATGGTAAAAGGGTGGGGGTTCCAAGAGGCTGTCAACAACGCATTGACAGAACATATACACAAATATACCACGCCCTGAAAAATCTGAATTAAAAAAATATATATTGTAAAAAAGGAAGTTGTGCACTGAGCCTTTACTAGTCCTGTATTAGCAGACAGATATAGCCGTTTGTAGCACAGGCAACAACAACAAAATATTCGGCCTAGGGCAAAATGTTTGTACAGCAAAAATACATGACGATGTTGACAAAAGCAATTATTTTTCCGGCTGTTCTATCTTAGTAAATGTTGAGAATGTATCACTGAAAATGAGACAGAGACATTTTGATATGCTGGAATGCTTTAAAAACTAGCTGCCAGATTACCCTCAAACAAGGTCAGGATATACCGGAATATATCTGCATTAACGTTGTTTTTTCTCCATACCATTATCTATTTCATCCTTCCCTCCGCACCAAAAATGGTCTATTGGTTGTAACCCTGTACTGTATATTGTTGGATAGATGCTTCCCTTATCAGTGCGTTCTCCAAATCCTTTGTGGATTAAGAGTGGCCCCAGACACAAAAGAGCAAACACACATCAGATGGAGAGTGGAAAATAAAACAACCTCGCCTGGAAATACCTCTCTTCTGCTTTTTATGTCTGGTCTCGCCAAGAGAGGGAGGAGGACAGATAAGTGTTGGGATAAGGAACTTGTCAAGATGGTCGATGATACAGTGCATTCGGAAAGTATTCAGACCCCTTGACTTTTTCTACATTTTGTTAGGTTACAGCCTAATTCTAACATTCATTAAATATAATTTTCCTCATCAATCGACACACAATACCCCATAATGACAAAGCAAAAACAGTTGTTTTTTTTACATTTTTGCAAATTATAAAATAAAAAATAATAAAATAAAAACTGAAATATAACATTTACATAAGTATTCAGACCCTTTACTCAGTACTTTGTTGAAGCACCTTTGGAAGCGATTATAGCCAGATCTGGTACCCTTCCCCAGATCTGTGCCTTGACACAGACCATCTACGGACCATTCCTTCGACCTCATGGCTTGGTTTCTGCTCTGACATGCAGCTGTGGAACCTTATTTAGACAGGTTTGTGCCTTTCCAAATCATGTCCAATCAATTGAATTGACCACAGGTGGACTCCAATCAAGTTGTAGAAGCGTCTTAAGGATGCTCAATGGAAACAGGATGCACCTGTTTTGAGTTTCAATTTTGAGTTTCATAGCAAAAGGGTCTGAATACTTATGTAAATAAGATATTTCAGTTTTTTAAATATTTCTTTTTATAAATTTACAAACATTTCTACAAACCTATTTTTGCTTTGTCATTATGTGATACTGTGTATAGATTGCTGATGATTATAATTTTTAAAATCAATTTTAAGAATAACACTTTTTTTTTTTTTTCTTAACACTTTCCGAAGGCACTGTATATGCAACAGTCCACGTGGGTGGAAGGCCTAAGCAATGGTGATTACCCCGGGTAGCTTACCTGTGTTGGTGATGAATGCAAGCCATGTTACATGATCTCCATCCTTCCCCGGGAAGAAAGGTGGTCAGCATTTGACAAGGTTTTTACCTCACTCAACTCACGCTTGCAAATGTGTTCAGTACAGAGTACAAGTGGTGTACAAGGTTAAAACCAGGGAGGCTTGTGAAGGCATATCAAGGGTCAACTCTGAGGTTCGATAATGGCAGCAAATTCAGTATTATTTTCTCTGCTTCGGTTTTCTCGTAAAATAGAGCTTGTGAGAAGTGAGCTGAGGAAATCCGTGGGGAAAAAGTCAAGGGAAAGAACCTGGCAAGATCACTTTGACTACTTGTCTTGTTGATACTGTTTCAGCATACTTTGAAGAGTGAGGTAATGTAGCAAAAGCTGCACATGCATCGTGCCGGGTGGTTTCACAGATCTAAAAATATACCAAACTGTCTCCTCACCAAGGCTGTTGAGATGCATAAGATCTTCCTCGCTAACTAAGTGTTAAAGAACCACACTGGGCGCAGACGTCAATTAAATGGTTATTCTACGTTGCTTCAGCATCATTTCATTGAAATGACGTGGAAACAACGCAGATTCATTCAGTGTGTGCCCATTGGAAAGCAGACAGAAGAGGTGCTCTCTTTCTTTCGCTCGCTGTAAATCTCCCTATCATTTCCCTCCATCCATTTTTGTTTGTCTTCAGTGCCTTCAGAAAGTATTCATACCCCTTGACTTATTCCAAAGTTTGCTATGTAATCGCCTGAATTCAACATGGATTAAATACAAATACCCCAAAATAAGAAAGTGAAAACATGTTTTTAGAAATGTTTGCAAATTAGTTGAAAATGAAATACAGGTATATATCATTTACATACAGTAAGTATTCACACCACTGAGTCAATACTTTGTAGAAGCACCTTTGGCGGCGATTACAGCTTTGAGTCGTCTTGGGTATGTCTGTAATTAATGCTAAATTGTAGTTACTTTGCCACGATGGTCTATTTATTGCATTACCTCCCTAATCTTAGCACATTTGCACACACTGTATATTTTCTAGTGTGTTATTGACTGCACGTTTGTTTACTCCATGTGTAACTCCGTGTTTTTTGTGTCGCACCTGTTTGCTTTATCTTGGCCAGGTCGCAGTTGTAAATGAGAACTTGCTCTCAACTGGCCTACCTGGTTAAATAAAGGTGAAAATAAAATAAATAAATAATCCGCTTTGCACATCGGGATTTAGGGATTTTCTTACATTCTTCCTTGCAGATTTGCAGAAGCTCTGTTAATGTAGATGGGAAGCGGCAGTGAACACTAATATTCAAGTCTTTCCATAGATTTTCAATGGGATTCAAGTCTTGGCTTGGGCTGGGTTACTCAAGGATTTTCACATTCTTGTTCTGAAGCCATTTCAGCATTGCTTTGGCTGTATGCTTGTGGTCATTGTCCTGTTGAAACGTAAATCTTCACCACAGTCTATGGTCGCTTGTACTCTGACGCATGTTCTCATCAAGGATGTGCCTGTACTTAGTTCCATTCATTGTTCCCTCTATCCTTACCAGTTTCCCAGTCCCTGCCGTGGAAAAGCATCCCCTTAGTCTGACGCTGCCACCACCATGCTTCACAGTAGGGGTGGTGTTAGACTGTGCCTGGTTTTCTCCAGACATAGCACTCTGCATTCAGGTCAAAGAGTTACATTTTTGTCTAATCAGAGCACAGAATCGCTTGCCTTATGCTCTTAGAGTCTTTCAAGTGTCTTATTGCGAACTCCAGGGGTGCTGTCATATGCCTTTTGAGCAGAAGTGGCTTTAGTCTGGCCGCTCCCCCATAAAACCCAGATTGGTGAAGTGCTGTAGAGACTGTTGTCCTTCTGGCAGGATCTCCCATCTCAGCCAAGGAACTATGAAGTTCTGTCAGAGTGGTCATTGGGTTCTCGGTCACCTCCCTGACCAAGATCCTTCTTGCCCAGTTGTTCAGTTTGGTTGGACAGCCAGCTCCAGGCAGAGTTTCGGTATTTCCATATTTTTTCCATTTCCCAATGAAGGAGAACACTGTGGAAGCATTCAACAGTCTAGAAATTGTTTTATACCCTTCCACTTACATATCGCTCATCACCATTATATCTGGGAGTTCTACAGACATATGCCTCATCACCATTATATCTGGGAGATCTACAGACATATGCCTCATCACCATTATATCAGGGAGATCTACAGACATATGCCTCATCACCATTATATCTGGGAGATCTACAGACATATGCCTCATCACCATTATATCAGGGAGATCTACAGACATATGCCTCATCACCATTATATCTGGGAGATCTACAGACATATGCCTCATCACCATTATATCTGGGAGATCTACAGACATATGCCTCATCACCATTATATCTGGGAGATCTACAGACATATGCCTCATCACCATTATATCTGGGAGATCTACAGACATATGCCTCATCACCATTATATCTGGGAGATCTACAGACATATGCCTCATCACCATTATATCAGGGATCTCTACAGACAGTTCCTTGGTCTTCATGGTATAGTTTCTGCTCTGACATGTACTGTCAACTGTAGGACCGAACAGGCCCTAATTTTGTTACTTGGGATTTTAGTTGTGTCTGATAGCAAGACAAAACTGATCCCATGCTTACTCCTGGAGTGAATCATAACAGACTATTTAACCCCTTATAGTGCACTGTTATGGAATTACTTTAGAAATATAATGCAATTATGAAATGCAATAATTATCCTAGCATCTGATTTCCAAGCTGTGCTAGTTGCTGATAAACATATACATTTTTGAATGCAAGTAACGATTTACTGGTAATAAACTACCTGGGTCAGTCCATCATTTCTAATCAAAGCCCCGCTTTTTAATTATTATATTAATAAAGGAGAACATTGATTTAATCCATACTGACATTTTTGGCTGCAGAAAGGAATCTGATGTGGCGTGACAACTGGTTGCATCAACATTGTTTCCATGTTATTTAAACCCCAAACATCTATGTGATGATGTTGAATCAATGTGGAAAACTGATTGGTTTTGCAAAAATCCAATGACATGGTAACATTTTTTTGTAGATTTCACATTGAATTCATGCTAGTTGACAACTCAACCAAATGTAAATCAAAACTAGACGTTGAAGTGACGTCTGTGCCCAGTGGGTTATGATAAAAGATGGCGGCCCGATCAACTTAGAGCAACACCACCGGACCTTATTGACTAATTGAGTTGAGATGGGCCATATATGGGGACAGAGATTTACATTTTCCAATACCCAACATTATGCGCAATTAATGATCTTTTGCCTTAATGATTTGCCTAAGCACTTTAGCCATCCACTTGGCCGATGGTCGACAGCCACTTGGGCTGGGTGATAGATTTCAAAGCGGGATGACCTATCAATCACTGTCCCGGCCTGATTAGTTGTTTGTGTGTGGCAGAGCCCTCCATCTCGCTGAGGGAAAGCTTGCTGATTGCTCCCCTCTCCCCGCCACATTCATTGTGGTTCCCTGACAACGTGTTATACACCCAATGCTGAGTATGGAAGTGATTATTTACACCTCGCTAGTCTCGGCTAGTGTGCTTGCACGGTATCACCTAGGTGTGTCTGCTGAATTGGCTGACTTGTGTGAGGTGTGTTGTGTTGGGTTTTGAAGGTGGCAGGTTTCCGTCCGTCATCTTGTTATTGCCTCTTTTGCAGCTTTCGTCCACTTCAGTGAGAAAGGCCGATGGAGGAGTGGGTGTTTATTTGACTTGCCTGCTTGTCAGGTTGGTGTGTCTTCTGTTAAGCGACGTTGGCAATTCATGATAGGGACAAAGTTAACTGGCGAGGTGAAAAAAATAGAAGCCTTTTGTAATAGAACTGAGCCCCACCATTTTGTACTTATGTCTGATGGTTAGAAACGGACTGGCCACAAGGCAGATGGTCAATCTTTAGCCCAGTTCTAAATTTGAGTTTTTGTGCAAAATTAGCATTATTTGGCTAATAGGAAGAAGAAAAAATTGAGGAAAAACAAAATTGCTGACAGTGTATTGTTAACATAGCTAAAACAAGGCCTGACTTCTAATACAGTGCATTCGGAAAGTATTCAGACCCCTTGACCTTTTCCACATTTTGTTACGTTTCAGCATTATTCTAAAATTGATTAAATTGTTTTTTACCCTCATAAATCTACACATAATACCCCATAATGACAAAGCAAATACAGGTTTTTAGAAATGTTGGCAGGCAAATTTATTACAAATAAAAAATTAGAAATATAACATTTACACAAATATTCAGACCCTTTACTCAGTACTTTGTTGAAGCACCTTTGGAAGCGATTATAGCAACAAGTATTCTTGGGTATGGCACTACAAGCTTGGCACACCTATATTTGGGGAGTTTCTCCCATTCTTCTCTGCAGGTCCTCTCAAGTTCTGTGAGGATGTAATGGGGTCGACGTTGCACAGCTATTTTCAGGTCTTTCCAGGGATGTTCAATCGGGTTCAATTCCAGGCTCTGACTGGGCCACTCAAGGACATTCAGAGACTTGTCACGAAGCCATTACTGCATTGTCTTGACTGTGTGTTTAGGGTTGTTGTCCTGTTGGAAGGTGAACCTTTGCCCCGGTCTGAGGTCCTGAACACTCTGGAGCAGGTTTTCATCAAGGATATCTCTGTACTTTGCTCCGATCATCTTTCCCTCGATCCTGACTAGTCTCCCCAGCCCCTGCTGCTGAAAAACATTCCCCCAGCATGATGCTGCCACCACCATGCTTCACTGTAGGGATGGTACCAGGTTTCCTCCAGACATTATGCATCAGGCCACAGAGTTTAATCTTTGTTTCATCAGACCAGAGAATCTTGTTTCTCATGGTCTGAGACTCCTTTAGGTGCCTTTTGGCAAACTCCAAGTGGGCTGTCATGTGCATTTTACTGAGGAGTGGCTTCCATCTGGTTTCAAACTTCTTCCATTTAAGAATGATGGAGGCCACTGTGTTATTCGGGACCTTCAATGCTGCAGAAATATTTTGGTACCCTTCCCCAGATCTGTGCGTAGATTGATGAGATTGATGAGAAAGAAATGTAAATAGTTTACAGTACTGTGGAAAACAAGTTACATAAATGTTTGGTTGATTACAATTGGCCATATTGCTTGAATTACATATTGGAAATAAGCTTACGAAAGTATCAAATTGACATGAATTGGATTTGTGAATTCAACTGTCTCAAAGGCAGAGTTCTAGTGATTTATTCAACCAATAGCACAAATTGGTGAAGTGTCATAAAGTTAAAAGCATTCCACTTCTAAGTGTCACTTTCAATTAACTACAACCTTTAAAAATGTGCTATCATGAAAAGTGGCAGTCACTTCAAATCTGTGCACCCCCTTCCCATAATTTCAATTTTGGAAGTGCTGTTCGCTCATAACACACAATGTCACTCCTTTCCCAATATTTTTGCACCTCCCTGAAGTAGGTATTGTCTACACTCTCTTGTGTGCTTTGTAAGCCTTTAAATAGGGGAGACAAGTACAATTAAACTTCCCAAAAAACAACAGCAAAACAAAAATGTTCTGTGTAATGTGATAATGCTTAATTCTTTCGAGACATAAATAGGACAGGGATAGACACTGGACAAGTTTTTTCAGAGGCGGAGTGACTTCTGATGATGTCATTTGTTTGAATGTTTTCTTTCATTTCCCACAGCCACCCTAGGTAGATGAAATGTCAATAATTGGAAAGGTAGTTTGCGGAAGCTGTGGAACTATAATTAGACAGAGGTTGGATCGAACTTAAAAGCCAAAATTAATAATTGTTAATATGGAATATTTTTTTACAATTGTTTTTAAAAGACGAGGAATAAGACTTCTCAAGAAAAGGGAAGTAGCTTGGAAGTAGGAAGTAGCACAAAGACATAGTTCAACATTTTTAACTCTTCATAAATTATGGTTTCCCATGTAAATAAAACATTTATTCCCATTCTGGAAGAGCTCTAAAACTATCAAGTGAAGTGTTAAATAATTCTCACACTTTAAGAGTGTTTGAAATCCCTTCCTCCCATGAGTCTGGGTTTTACTAATTCATGTCATAGAAGCTTTTGTCATTTCCACAAAAGTGAGACAATTGTCAGAGTGCAGACAGACCTTTTTTTTCCCAAAGTGTTTGAGATTAATCATGAACTGTATTTTCCAACTTTTTAATTTCTGAGTAATAATTAATAATTTAGTCATTTCAATTTATCAAGTATTTACTTCTGAACGTAAGTACTCTACTATTTATTGTGTTATGAATGCATTCTTGTTGCACAGGGTCTCAAACAATGGCTCTGTCATGTCACTACATTTACTTTGCTGCATCCTTTTCGCGAAAGAAGAAAATGTCACTTCGTCAACTTTGTTTCTGGGAACACTGAATACACTGAGTATAGCAAACATTAGGAACACCTTCCTGGTATTGAGTTGCACCCCATTTTGCCCTCAGAACAGTCTCAATTTGCTGGGGCATGGACTCTACAAGGTGTCTACAGCGTTCCACAAGGATGCTGGCCCATGTTGACTCCAATGCTTCCCACAGTTGTGTCAAGCTGGCTGGATGTCCTTTGGGTGGTGGACTATTCTTGATACACATGGGAAACTGTTGAGCTTGAAAAACCCAGCGGCGTTGCCATTCTTGACACAAACCGGTACTCCTCGCACCTACTACCATACCTCATTCCAAGGCACTTAAATATTTTTTCTTGCCCATTAACCCTATGAATGGCACACATACACAATCCATGTCTCAATTGTCTCAAGGCTTAAAAATCCTTAAACTGTCTCCTCCCCTTCATCTGGGGCAACAGGTACCCTGGGGTGGCAGGTAGCCTACTGGTTAATTGGACTTGTAACTGTAAGGTTGCGAGATTGAATCCCTGAGCTGACAAGGTAAAAAATCAGTTGTTTTGCCCCTGAACAAGGCAGTTATCCCACTGTTCCTAGGCCATCATTGAAAGACTTGCCTAGTTAAATAAAGGTCAAATAAAAACAAGTTATGATTTGTTTAAATATACACTGATTGAAGTGGATTTAACAAGTGACATCAATAAGGGGTCATAGGATTCACCTGGTCAGTCTATGTCATGGAAAGAGCAGGTGTTCTTAATGTTTTGTACACTCAGTGTATGTCAATTCTGAGAAGGTTCTTCAGAGAGCTCTATCCAGGGAGTATTTGACCCAGAATTGGAAAGTTCTAGTCTAGATATGATCTCTTCGGGCATAATAATGCACATCCTTTTTCATAGTTCATTCAGATGTTGAATTTCCTTGAGTGGATCACAAGCCACTCGAGCGCTGCTGTGCGTTGGTGTGACATAATTGAGACAGTCAAAGAGAGAAAAAGTTGAAATGTCAAGAGCTTAACAATTTAGAAAGAAAAGGTATGTTCACTGTAATGTCTTCATATCATAATGGAAGATGTGCATTTATGACACAAGTATACTCCGGGAATACAGTATGGTTAGTGGTTATGACTAAATGTATACTACATATGTACCATAATGCTGTGCATGTTCCCCAATCACCCAAAAGCATATTAGGTTTTCAGATTTGCAGTTAGTGAGTCACCTGCTCCTATTTTACAAATATAGGATCTTAATTTGATCACCATGTAGCAGGAGAACTTTCCATTTTAATCTTGTCGTGTATTTGAGGTTTAAAAAGGCTTCTGAACTTTGTAATTTCCACTTTGATGTTTCAGACTTGATTTTCCCTCACGAAAACAATGTATCAGCCAATACAAAAATGTCCAGTAATTATGATCCACATAATAATTCACATTTCCTGTTGTAGAATTATTTTCCCGCTGTAGCAAACTGGCTCAAAATAAGATCCTACATCTGTACAGTGAGACAGTCATCAAGCAAAATACCAAATCATAAGCAAGATTATACCCTCCCTATGTTTTGTGCATGTCTGCCTCTGAACAAATGGTGGTATGGAAGGAAAGTGTATGCGCTGTATGTGACCAACTCACAACGTCCTTTGTCCAATTAGTGCTCTCTTGGTATTGTTCTGAGAGGTACTCATGTTATTCGTTTAGTCTTCACTACAATGCCTACACCAGATGGCCTTTCTCAGTTTAATTCTCACACAACCAGGCAGACATTGTGGGTGTACACACACTCAAGGGGAATAAAGGGTATATTTTGAATGTTCCACTGCACCCTTCACCAAATTAGTCATAGCGAGGCAAAGGGTGGGAGCGTTATTAGAGTCAAATTAAAACCCTGCTGTTTTTGTAACCACATGAATAATTGAGGAATTGTATTGTCCAATACAGAGGCACCAGTTGTCCTGGTAACCCTTCACTGACCTCGACAGACAAAGCCTGCCTTGATGATACTGCATTTTAATAAAGGTACACGACTTAACTGATGACATAAATAACGATTACCTCTCAGAATAATATCAAATGAGCACAAATTCTACATTGGCCGTTGACACTTAAAGCTGGAATCCTACGTTTCTACATCTGTTTTTGGACTAAATTAATGATATATAAACCATTAATTCTTGAAGAATATAACTTATAAATGCCTCCTGAGCTGATTTCAACTGTCAAACATCATCAATACTCAAAATATGAGCTTTTTTTACTCCAATATTGGTAAACAAAGTAAATGTAAATGAACACTGTATAGCCTTAAAACATGGTGGTTAAAACTATATTTGTGATATTGTGGATGGTCAGTCCTTTTATTCATAGGTATGTCTATGTATTTGAGTATGACAACAAGGTCCTGTGTGGCTCAGTTGGTAGAGCCCGGTTTTTGCAATGCCAAGGTTGTGGGATTGAGTCCCACAGGGGAGGGTATGAAAATACATGTATTCTCTACTGTAAGTTGCTCTGGATAAGAGTGTCTGCTAACAGACATATATTTCTTAAATGTAACATTTCTCCAGGACCATCCCTCAGCTTTTTACCAAAACACAGGCAGGGTGACGACTTTGTTATTCATTCAATTAAGGTTTCTATCTTTAAGAGTCATAGCAAATGTAAAGTTAAAGGAAGGGAGATGGATAATTACTTGACAACGTTAGCCAAGTGTTCAGCATCCAAACCATTAGAGGTTACAGTGAAAAATGTACCAATAATGTCTCCAAAATCGCTGACCAAATAACCAATGGATTCAGTGTAGCAGATTCATGGTCTACTGTGCAATCCTGCACGACAGAAGACTAAGTGCTGTTTTGTCAGACTATTATAGGCTTAGTTGCTCACTTCCATAAGTGTGACTCAGCAGAAAACATGACTCAAGAAGTGTTTTGTTGATGTAAGCTCTCATTTTTGTAATTTTACATTTGATTTTCTCCTCTAAAATGAAATATAAATGTAAAAATGAAATGACAGCGTGACTTCGGAAAGTATTCAGACCCCTTGACTTTTCCACATTTTAATATGTTACAGCCTTATTCTAAAATGGATTACATTGACCCCCCCCCCTCTTCAATCTACACACAATACCCCATAATGACAAAGCAAACATTTTTGCAAATGTAATAAAATAAAATGTACGTAAGTATTCAGACCCTTTACTTAGTACTTTGGTGAAGCACCTTTGGTAGCGATTACAGCACTGAGTCTTCTTGGGTATGCCACTACAAGCTTGGCACACATGTATTTAGGGAGTTTCTCCGATTCTTCTCTGCAGATCCTCTAAAGCTCTGTCAGGTTGGATGGGGAGCGTTACTACACAGCTATTTCCGGATCTCTCCAGAGATGTTCGATTGGGTTCAAATCCGGGCTCTGGCTGGGCCACTCAAGGACTATCAGAGACTTGTCCCGAAGCCACTCCTTCATTGTTTTGGCTGTGGGCTTAGGGTCGTTGTCCTGCTCCAGACTGAGGTCCTGAGCACTCTGGAACAGGTTTTCATCAAGGATGTCTCTGTACTTTGCTCTGTTCATCTTTCCCTCAAACCTGAGTAGTCTCCCAGTCCCTGCTGCTGAAAAGCATCACCACAGCATGATGCTGCCACCACCATGCTTAAATGTAGAGATGGTGCCAAGTTTCCTCCAGACGTGATGCTTGGCATTCAGGCCACAGAGTTCAGTCTTGGTTTCATCAGACCAGAGAATCTTGTATCTCATGGTCTGAGAGTCTTTTAGGTACCTTTTGGCAAACTTCAAGTGGACTGTCATGTGACTTTTACTGAGTAGTGGTTTCCGTCTGGCCACTCTACCATTAAAGCCTGATTGGTGGAGTGCTGCAGAGATGGTTGTCCTTCTGGAAGGTTCTCCCATCTCCACAGAGGAAATCTAGAACTCTGTTAAAGTAACCATCGGGTTCTTAGTCACCTCCCTGACCAAGGCCCTTCTTCCCCGATTTGGCCGGGCGGAATAGTCTTGGTGGTTCCAAACTTCTTTCATTTAAGAATGATGGAGGCTATTGCGTTCTTGCAGAACTGTTTTGTTACCGTTTCACAGATCTGTGCCTTGACACAATCCTGTCTCGGAGCCCTACGGACAATTCAGGTGTGTGCCTTTCCAAATCAAGTCAATTGAATTTACCACAGGTGGACTCGAATCAAGTTGCAGAAACATCTCAAAGATGATCAATGGGAACAGGATTCAAGCTCAGTTTTGAGTCTCATAGCAAAGGGTCTGAATACTTCTGTTTTTTTTGTTTTTTTTTTTACATTTGCAAACATTTATAAAAACCTGTTTTCGCTTTGTCATTATGGGGTATTGTGTGTAGAGTGCTGAGGATTGACAGTTATCTAATCCAATTTAGAATAAGGCTGTAAAGTAACAAAATGTGGAAAAAGTGAAGAGGTCTGAATACTTTCCGAAGGCATTGTATGCTGTAACAAATACAAAGTTTGGACACACCTACTCATTCCAGGGTTTTTCTTTATTTGGACTATTTTCTACATTGTAGAATAATAGTGAAGACATCAAAACTATAAAATAACACATTCATGTAGTAACCAAAAAATTGTAAAACAATGTTTTTTCATTTTATATTTGAGATTCTTCAAAGTAGCCACCCTTTGCTCGATGATAGTTTGCACACTTGGCATTCTCTCAACCAGCTTCATGAGGTGGTCACCTGAAATGCATTTCAATTAACAGATGTGCCTTGTTAAAAGTTAATTTGTGAAATTTCTTTCCATCTTAATGCATTTGAGCCAATTGGTTGGGGTGGTATACAGAAGATAGCCCAATTTGGTAAAATACCAAGTCTATATTATGGTAAGAACAGCTCAAATAAGCAAAGCGAAATGACAGTCCAAGACATGAAGGTCAGTCAATCCGTAAAATTTCAACGACTTTGATATATTCTTCAAGTGCAGTTGCAAGTGCTATGATGAAACTGGCTCTCATGAGGACCGCCACAGGAAAGGAAGACCCAGAGTTACCTCTGCTGAAGATGATAAGTTAATTAGAATTAATTGCACCTCAGTTTGCAGTCAAAATAAATAGTTCAAGTTTTATTTTTTATTTTTTATTTCACCTTTATTTAGAAGGTGAAACACAGACACATCTCAACATCAACTGTTCAGAGGAGATTGCATGGATCAGGCCTTCATGGTTGAATTGCTGCAAAGAAACCACTGCTAAAGGACACCAATAAAAATAAGAGCCTTGCTTGGGCCAAGAAACACGAGCACTGGACATTAGACCGGTGGAGATCTGTAATTTGGTCTGCTGTCCAAATGTGAGATTTTTGGTTCCAACCGCTGTGTCTTTGTGAGAAGCAGAGTAGGTGAATGGATGATCTCCACATGTGTGGTTCCCACCGTGAAGCATGGAGGAGGTGTGATGGTGCTTTGCTGGTGACAGTGTCAGTGATTTCTTTAGAATTCAAGGCACAGTTAACCAGCATGTCGACCTCAGCATTCTGCAGCAATACGCCATCCCATCTGGTTTGCATTTAGTGGGACTATAATATGTTTTTCAACAAGACAATGACCCAACACATCTCCAGGCTGTGTAAGGGCTACTTGACTAAGAATGAGAGTGATGAAGTGTTGCATCAGATGACCTGGCCTCCACAATCACCTGACCTCAACACAATTGAGATGTTTTGGAATGAGTTGGACCGCAGAGTGAAGGAAAAGCAGCCAACAAGTGTTAAGTATACGTGGGAACTCCTCCAAGACTGTTGGAGAACAGCCCCAAAACATCACTGCTCTAGAGGAGATCTGCATGGAGGCATGGACCAAAATACCAGCAACAGTGTGTGAAAACCTTGTGAAGACATCTGTCATTGCCAACAAAGGGTATGCAACAAAGTATTGAGATAAACTTTTGTTATTGACCAAATACTTATTTTCCACCATAATATGCACATAAATTCATTAAAAGTCCTACAATGTGATTTTCTGGAGAGAAAAAAATCTCGTTTTGTCTGTCATAGTTGAATTGTACCTATGATGAAAATTACAGTCCTCTCATCTTTTTAAGCAGGAGAACTTGCACAATTGGTGGCTGACTAAATACTTTTTTGCCCCACTGTAAATACATACACTCTATATTAGACAGTGCATATTTGACCGACAGAAAATTAATGGGGAGGACGGAAGTACACTAACCAAATGTTAACTGTTATGCCTTTCCCTGACCCTAACCATAAACTTAACCTCACTGAAACTATACCTAACTTTAACCTTCACCTAATCCTCATTCCTAAACCTAACCTTAACCCTAACCTCAATAAATGCCGACTCCTATTCTTAACCTTAAACTTGTGGTATGCTGGTTGAATATACTCTTAGATTAAGGTTCAGGTTAGTTTATAGATGCATGATATAGATTGTAAGAGGAGGAGGAGCAAAACACTACAATTCAAAACAGTATGTCTTTGTTTTCCTTTCATCACATATAATGGTTAATCTCCTATACACTTGTGTAAAAATGTACTATTAACCATCCCCCACAGACCTATACAACATGTATGCAACTTTAAGAAATATCCTGTCAATTTCAGTGGAATGTTGTAACTTCAATGTAATTACTGGGAGCAGAAATCAAGTGCATTTGATCTGATTCATCTTGAGATTAGTAAAGAACGTTTTTTTTTGTTACACAACTCTGCGGCGCACCCTTTGCAACACTCACAATTTCCTTTTCATCTCCTGAACTATCACCTTAAAGGTTGTCTTATTAGTTTCATTGATCTTTTATGCAGTACAGTAAAAACAGAAGCCTTGCTCTCGTTTGATCTCTGGCATGAACAGCTTGCTGAGAACTGACAGATTGTTGGCGTTACTGTGTTAAACTGTAATGTGTGGTTTATGATACATCTTGGAAATTGCAGGTAAAATCAAACTCACTGACCCTTTCAAAAGTGAAACAGACAAAACCATAACAAATGATAGGACATAGTATTCTGTTATGTGAAATGACGTAGAATAATATGTGAGGTAGAAGTTAAGATAATTGATCCTCACTGGACCGTTAATAGCCCACAACTACATCAATTAGATAAAGTTGAATCTCTCTCTCACTGTTTACATTTCTAAATAATTTGTGGACATAGTCTCTAAGTTCACACTTCTAAGTAATTTATATGGCAACACATAGTCACTTTTAGTTTCCTTGCAAAGAAAGTTGAAGTCAAAACACTGAGAAATGGCAACATTTTTGCCAACAAGGAAAATAATGTGAAGGTGTCTTTACTGAATTCAAGCAGATGGAATAAAAATGTCGGGAGACGAGAAGTGGCTTCCCACTGGGCACAGACGTCAGTTCAACGTTTAATTCAGATGTACATTTGTATGAGATGTCATCTAAATTCAATTATTTAGGTTAAAAGTTGGGTGAAAAAAATACATATTTCCATGACTTTGATGACATTTTTTTTTAAATAACAAAACCTTTGCTATTGCCCATAGCACCATTAAACGTCCCAGCCCTAAATACTGACCAAGGCATAGCAGTACAGTTCTCAAACTCTGAGTGACCCACACATCGGTGAGCATTGCAGTGTGCATGCTGACATCACTGCTGGAATCAGTTCAGTGCAGTCTGCTTTCTCCTGGTGTGTACTCTGGATCACTACTTTTAACAAATCTAAAAGCATTGGATTGGTGGAGGCATGCGCTAGAGGGAGTTTCCAACATATTTCTTGTCATAGCCTTTCAAGCCAGTGAAGGGAAGTAAACAAGTGCACACTGAGAAGGAGAGATATTTGGGACATTGGCCCTACAGTATGTTTACCCCTCCATTTGCCTTGAACAGGCATGTTGGGGAAGAAGACATCGATTCCCACGGATATATTGTTTCTGGATGAGAGTCTGGATCATCGCTGGAAAGGCTACATTAATCTGCCTGGTTCTGCGTAACAACTAACAAGGAACTTTATTGCAGGGCGAATATTTTTGATCAGTGATCATTTGGACAACTAGCTATTTCACAGATGTTCCCATCTTTCGAATTTGGGAAGGGGACATTTGTCCCATGAACCTGCCCATAACTTGAAAGAGAGGGGGTGGAGCTACCTCCCTGCTTCCACTCCTCGTTCTAGTTTCTTTTCTAACATGTCTGCCCCTGAAACTTAATCGAGCATCTGACGCAATTACGCAAGATTCTCGTTCTGTGTTTTCAAGAAAACCTTCCACTTCATCCCTGGTCATGACTGACAGATGGTGACATGACATATGGAAGTGTCATGAAGGTTCATGCTGGATAAGGTTCTGGCAATTGAACCAGAAGCCTGACTGTAATAGGAGAAGAATTGAACTTGGTCTGCATTCATTGTCATGGAAATGCAGCATGTACAGTATATTGCTTATATAACTTTTTATTTTTAAGTTCACTTTCAAAGTTTTGTACAGCTGGCTGGATGTCCTTTGGATGGTGGCCCATTCTTGATAACCACAGGAAACTGTTGAGTGTGAAAAGCCCAACAGCATTGCAGTTATTGACACACTCAAACCCCATGTGCCTGTCACCTACTACTATACCCTGTTCAATGGCACTTAAATATTTTGTTTAACCCATTCAGCCTCTGAATGGCACACATACACAATCCATGTCTCAATTGCCTCAAGATTGAAAGAAACAAATATTTAACCTGTCTCCTCTTCAGCTATTCTGATTGAAGTGGATTTAACAAGGGACATCAATAAGGGATCATAGCTTTCACCTGGATTCACCTGGTCAGTCTATGTCATGGAAAGAGCAGGTGTTCCTAATGTTTTATACACTCAGTTGCATGTGACTATGTTTAATAAGCTAACAACTACATGAAATTCCCTTCGATGTTGCTTTTGATATGAAATTCAGACGCCCCCCCCCAGAATTAACCCTGAATTAATGTTCAGTTCATTGAGTTTTGCGTTTGACAATCTTTGTCTTTAGAGTGCATTTGTGTTACGTACCTCGGAAGTTTAATTTAACCCTCTCATCCACTGTAGACCATAAACTGGCAACAGCTGAACAGTACTGGGATTGGGATTGGGAAGATAGAAGATCGATGTAGGCAGACAGCCTTGTAAATTGATTGGGAAAGAAAGGATCAGTTCAATGAGAAAAGACTTCGATGATTGAACCTTTTGTTTGATGAGTCATATAATGGTATTACAGTGGTCAAGACTCTGGCGCTTTGCCTACGGAGCAGCAAGTGGAACTGCCCCTCCCTACCTTCAGTCAACCTTTGTCTCTTGTCCCTTCCTCCCGCTCAGCCAGTCAAATCTCTACTCTGTCCTGGCACCCAAATGGGGGAAGGAGCTTCTTCCCTCCGACGTTAGAGCAGCAGTGTCGCTGCCCATCTTCCGGAAACATCTTAAAACCTACCTCTTCGAAGAACATCTTCATTAATGCCACAACACACTTGTCTTACATGAACTAACACTTGGATGAGTCTTTTCTGACTAGCTCCAACTTTGCTGATAGCTCTTTTTGAGGATTGAAATGGTTTCCTTACTATGACCGTGATATGTGGTTGTTGCTCTTGATAAGAGTGTCTGCTAAATGACTCAAATGTTAAAAAAAACAAAAAAAAACATATATATATTAAAAGCAGATTAACATACAGACACAACCTGTTATGTCAACAGAGAGCAAAGAAGTTTGAGGAACAGATGAAGATCAAGCTACTATGCTAGATCAATACGATATTTATTCACAAATATGATGGAAATCTATAGTTGAATCAATATTTTTAGAGGCTACAGTCAATCCATTAATGGAACTGCCGGGACAGTAATTAGCTCCACTGACATTCATGTATATTCACAGAGATTTGCCGTCATTGATCAGTCATAATGACGAGAGACATCAGACATCAAAGCCTTTGTGTCCTCGCTTGACAGAGGCCTAATCACGGCATGATCACTATCCGTGTGAAATATTATTCCCCTTTTTCTCTTCGACCTGGTCTGGCTATTTGAAGATAACGGACTCATAAAAATGGGCTCGTATTGCCTGAAATGACATTAAAATAGACAGAAAAATTCCTAAAAGTTGGCTTTCCTGATCTTGTGTGTCAGTAACTCCTGTAATTTTCTAATCACCATTATCGGGTCTGTCTCTTTGTTCTGGGGCTAATGCGCTCTGACTGGTTCAAAGCAATGCTAATCAGCCCTCATGTGGATGTCAGGAGACCAATTACAACTTATGAGCTGCACTTCAGTTGCCCAACTCAAACATTGGTCGAGGCCTGCCCGGATCTCTCACCAATACAGAAAGTAAAGTTGACCTTACCAGGGTGAGTGAGAAAGATAGAGAGAGCGAGAGAGAGCGAGAGAGAGAGCGAGAGAGAGAGCGAGAGAGAGAGCGAGAGAGAGCGAGAGAGAGAGAGCGAGAGAGAGAGCGAGAGAGAGAGCGAGAGAGAGAGAGAGAGAGAGAGAGAGAGCGAGAGAGAGAGAGAGAGAGAGAGCGAGAGAGAGAGAGAGAGAGAGAGCGAGAGAGAGAGAGAGAGAGAGCGAGAGAGCGAGAGAGCGAGAGAGTGAGAGAGAGCGAGAGAGCGAGAGAGAGTGAGAGAGTGAGAGAGGGAGAGAGCGAGAGAGAGAAAGATGGTAACATGGGATACTGATGGAATGGCAACAGAAAAGCTTGGTTTTACAATTCATGTAATTTTAACTCCCATTCAATAGATGTTACTGTTTGGGTCAGAGCACCCCTATTCTCCCTAGTAAGTGGTTCCTTCCGAGTTGCATGGTGCAAATGGATGCCAGGGCGCTAGATACTCTAGTGGGTGCAGAACTGAGAAGGAGAGAGAGTGTAGAGTGACACACCACAGTGTTTGATTTGATTTTAACTGCCAGTGATGGGCAGGAGGTATCTTTGTAAATGAGTTTTATCAAGCTATGTAGCCTATTGATTCCTTCTTGATGAATATATACAACTGAAATGTTATGTTGTTTTCTGTACTACTAGTCACCTAGCAATTTTATGAAGTTGGCTTTAGTCAGCCAGCTAGACAGGTTCCCAAAATCATAACTAGCTACCAAACCATTTAAGGCTATCAATCAAGTTATAGTAGCTTGTCTAACTATCTTAGCTGGCATGCCTGCTGGCAAGTTTGCTAGACTTTAGAAAAGCAAGAAATTACTAAATGTATTGAATAATACTCACATTCCTTTCAATCTTTAACCCATTTTTTTAGCAGAGATGCAGAGAAGCAAATGTAGTTTCTTTAAAAAAATGACCATCAGTCCGGAGGATACAGACAGATCAAGATGTATGCTTTGATGTGCAGAAAAATACTTGGGTGTAAATGACAATTGAACAAGTAAAGAGAAATGCTTAGGTAACCTACGCAGAAAAATATACATATTTTTGTCATAGAACAAATCTGTTTCACAATGCAAAATGCTCCAATTCACCACCCCTCCAGCCTTCCTAAGGTACTTTGTACCCCTTTTAAAATAATGGTTGGAGTACAGTAGATTATGACCATGTTGTAAGCCATACACTAACTGCCTATTATGCTGTGTAGTTACACTGTAAGTAGTCAAGGTAGGCTGATTTGACTCCCAAGATGAGCCTGTAATGGGCTCCAGAGATGCACAACGGTCTAAGACCCAGGTTCGATCATGGGCTGTGATCATGAGTCCCATAGGGAGGCGCACAATTGGCCCAGCGTTGTCCAGGTTAGGGGAGGGTTTGGCCGGGGGGATTTACAAAGTAGGCCGTCATTGTAAATAATCATTTGTTCTTAACTGACTTGCCTAGTAAAATAAAGGTTGAATAATGGCCAAGTGCAATGGGAGGTTTGAGGATGGGTGGGGAGCACTGAAACCAGAGCAGCAGGTGATTCTTGCCAAGGTGACTTTAATCAAGCCCCACAATTCAGAGGCTCACTGAGCTGTCCTTTGAGGGTAAAAATCAGTCCCCCTTTGGGTGGGGGGGGGGGGGGGTGATAGAACAAGCGCATCTTGAACAATGAGCCCAGGTCGATCCAGCTGTTTGTTTTCCCGTATAGACAACGGAACAGAGGAATCATTCACCCATGGAACCCGCGTCCCAGCCGTCCCCTTTCAGCCAGGAGCCTCCTCCTAATCATCGTTCATCCATCTGTCTGTCCGTGGCAAAATTGATGTGCTTCTGGGTGCCAGCGAGCAAAGGGCCTTTGCTGAGCTCCCATACAGTTCTGTTCACGCCAGGACAAACTTGATTTGACCAGAGGGAGACAGTCGTGATTGATGATCGCAACGCATATCTTCGGCCACAGCAATCTGGCCAAGCCCCCTACCGCTGTGTGTGTGTTAACATAAAGAAGGTGTGTGTGTGTGGATGTGTGTGTCCACGCAGGGCATGTGTGTGTGTGTGTGTGTGTGTGTGTGTGTGTGTGTGTGTGTGTGTGTGTGTGTGTGTGTGTGTGTGTGTGTGTGTGTGTGTGTGTGTGTGTGTGTGTGTGTGTGTGTGTGTGTGTGAGATAGCAAAAAGCAGAGACTCCGGGTACAATCTCCCAGCATTCAGTTCTGCTTCACAACCATTTGACAGACTAAGATCCATCCGGAATTTGCTTGTCCACCCCGGGAAACGGTAAAGAGAGCAACATTGTTAAATACACTACAAAATGCCTGCAGCTCTTCCTCACACACAGACAGGTTATTCTATAGACCCTTAGAAAGTGGTTGCAATCAGCTCGGAGAGAAAGCCCTCCATGCCTCTGAGACTGAGCCAGAAGCATACACTCCACGGAGCTTCTCTCCCCCTCTCTTTCTCTTAAATGTCAGCTCCCATGATGTCTCTCAGAAAACATCAAAGCTCTTGTCACATTCTCGACTCCATCACAACCCTATTTTATTGTGAGGTTTATATTCAGTCCATATACTGTATACACATATACATCGGTGATGACATGACAGATATGGCATGTGATGTGGAGGATATAGAACTGGGAGAAAAATCAATGACGTAAGGTTAACAAACAGTAGGGCTGTGGAATCACTATAAAGGAAGGGAATGAAGTGCACTGAACACGAAGCCAGTGCATGGAGCTCCCTCTCCTGGCCCATCTGGGGTAGTACAGGTTGGTGCCATCTCCATCTCAACACTCCTCCAGGTAATTCAATTGAATTTCCTCGTAAAATTGTAATACGTAACTTTTTGGGCGACCTGACAAAATTCACATAGAAATGTGAGTTATAGATTTGTTGTTCTCATTGAGAGCAAGTCTAAAAAGCAGTAGATCTGTTGAATGTGCACTATTTCTATGCACCCATACTTACGTTTAGTTTTTATGTCATTCACTTTCGATTTCGTACACCAGCTACAAACAGAAGGAAATAGAATAGTTTTGGTTATGGAAAATATATTTCACAGTGGTTGAGGGTACAATGATTCTCTACACTGTACTTGCTTGTTTCGTCACAAACTGAAATTAGGTGAACTATTCGAATTTTAGCAACCAGGAAATGGCAGAGAGATTTCTGCATAGTGCACCTTTAAAGGTTTAGAATCCCAAAAGGTGGCAAGATGGCAACCAACCAGATAATTTACACTGTTGAATAATGAATATACCTGCCAAGTTAAGGCCAACTATATCAGTTTATTTTTGCTGGGGGTTATTACTTGATCGCTCTCGGCTCTATTAATGATGGAGTCCCTGATTTATCTGCTAATGCCACCTCAGCCCATCCATAAAGGTGACTCCCCGGTACAGACAGTAGAATGCACTGTCACCCGTTGTTTACGACACAATGAGGTCACACATTTCACTGCCTGTGGAAACAGATGGTTTTTGACCCATTCCGCCTCACGCCCGATTACTTCCCAACACCCGGTCGTAAAGCAAAGTGTATCTTCAGACACATGCATCACTCGATGATCATTTGTACATGTTTTTTTCTTCTTCATGTATTATGGAGTAGATGTCAAAAAGCAAGTTAAATGTATAAAATATGTTCAAAGTATTTCATCAGACCATTTATCTGTGCACTTCTATCATGATTCGGGGTAATTCCATTTCAGCGCAGTCAACTCAAGATGTACATTTCAATTCCAATGTTCAGCATCAAAATGTATACTTCCTGTATTGACCCCAAATATGACTTTAATCTTTAAAGAAGTGTATCCAACCGCCGTTATTGCAGTACCATAAGCAGCAACTGTTCTTTTGGTTTCTCTCCTCTGACATCATTCTTTTTCAATATCTCATTGATGTCTGCTGGGCCTTTGTTTTATATTTCACCCAGATAGACTGAGGTGTAGGACTCACTATACTACCTTTTCCCATCACGCACAATTTCCCAACTCTTTCATCATTCTAAATGCATCTAAATGGGTCTGGAGAAAGAATAAGCGGCTATAACCGTATCTTTGTGTTGGTAAGGGAGTGGGAATCTTTGATGATTTTTCCTCACATGAAATGCATTTACAAATACCTTGCGGAGGCCAATAAAAGGTTTACTATTTAATTAGGTATAAGGGCATCCAGCAATAACCGGGATGCTGTTGATCAATGAGATGACTGAGTAGCCTTCCTTCAACGTCAGCCACATAGGAAAGAGGCATAACTTCCCCTTTAGGTACCGTTCCGTTTACTTGCAAAGAACAGAGGCCAATGGACAGAATACTTCATCATCAGGCAAATACAATATGATTGCTGGATGCATTTGGAATGTGTATTTGATTGGGTTGCCTGTGAACATCTATGTTTGTATAAATTATTTTCTTGTGTAAATATGATTTTCTTACTCAAGTCCAACAAGGGACATCTTTTATAGGTACCATCCAATATGTTGCTATTGCTATTATCACATCAACCCCATTCTTCCAACTGAGGTCTCTTTTAGCTGTGTGCTGTTGTACTATACATCTTTTGTTCGTTGCACTCTCAATGTGTCTTCACCAAAATCACTGGTCAGACAGAGGTGCTGCACATTATTCACATTATTCACATTATTTTATGCACATTATTCAATCATGGCAAGAGTACCTCTGAAAAAGATGTGGACAGGTGTGTTCATACATGAACAACCTGCACCAAGCGACCTTGTCAAGAAGTTCAAATCTCTTGGAGTCATGGCTAAGGTGTTTTCATGATGGTCGCGGGATCGGGGTTCGAGTCCCGGTCGGGGTTACCCTCTAAATTCACTACATTTGTGTGGGATGGTGCCTATGAGGCCATTGGAGAGACCTTAACCCAACACCTAGTGACCTTATGAAAAGGTTTGAATCTCTATTGTGTAACAGTTAAGGTGTTGTCTTGACTGTCGCTGGTCCCGGGTTTGAGTCTCAGTCAGGGCTACCCACTGAATTCACTGCAATACTAAATTCTTTCAATGCAAGTGGCTTCACCTGTTACTGTATGTAACATCTTGATTTATCCGGAGGACAGGTTGATATATAACTTCTATCTTGACTCTGAAGTTTGTGACAGTCAACCATTGTCAGCTTAACTCCAGTGTTGTGTCATTTACCTGTAGAACTGGTGCTAAAACGCCTCATTTAAAACATGCCCTGCCATCAAAACACACAATACAGATTACAGAGCAAAAGCACTTCATTCTATGAAGCTGTCTTTACTCAATACCTGTCATAGCTGTAACAGTTTTCTTGAGAAACTGCAAGCTCGCTGAGTTATCAAACTTTTTTGGGGAAAACAAGCTATGACATCTTCCCCTACCAGCAAAATATTTACTCGGAGATGATGAAACCTTTCTTTCTCTGTTCATTTCTGCTTTAATCCAGCTGATCTACAACATACCCCCCCCAGGGCACACGCAAATAAAGAGAAACTTGTGCTCTACTTTGGAGACTTTCAGAGTGTTGCCGCTGAACTAACGTCAAAATGCACGGAGGCCTCAGAGACAAACGCGCAAAACATATAAATGCCCAATTACAGTAGCTTCAAAGAGAGACACAATCAAAAATTAATAATGGGGAGGCATCAAGTAATCCACAATGGCTAGGTTATGTAAGTGGCCTAAATAAAGAGAACAGACAGGGGTTTTGTTTTCGTTCTCGTTGCTTGAGAGCAAAAGGGGTGGAGGGATGGGGGGGTGGCACAAGAGGGACTAAGCATTGTGAAGACAACACACCACTCTTTCAAAGACCTCAAAGTAGCTCCTCCCTCAAGATGTCAACCCAATGCACTCTGACGTCGACTCGTTACCTCAATTCAACTTCAACGCTGCAGACTTTTGAGCATTTCCACCAAGAAACGTCTCATCCCAGGTCGACATGGTGCATATCCTGTGTAGTACTACAAGCCTCATTTCAGCTATAGCATAATATCTGTGGACACAGAAATGGGGGAAATATGAAAACAGGGTGAGAATAAAATATGTTATTCTGCACTATGTCTGACTAAGGATCAATATACTGTATAACATCCCACAGAACCCAAATATAACATAGAGATAACAGGAGCGGGTGAGGGGAATCATTAGCTCGTTGGCGTTAGCTAGTTTACCGTCGTATCCTCAGAGGAAGTGAGGCGTTCTTATTCATTACGTTGAAGAGTGAAGGAATAGTGAATTAATGGTCCATTTGCTCAAGACAAACTATGAATATTACAGAACACTGAAGTCACTTCAATATTAATATTGGGAGCAACAGGGAAAACACTTGCCCCGAGCCATGAAATTAATCAATAATAGCTGCATGCCTGTGTCATTTTTTATTAGTCTTTGGTGGCACAAATTGGTTTAAATCTGATTGAAATGCAATGAACAGGTTTTCTACTGCTTATTCATGATATATTACATTAACAGATAAGGACTCCTCGCAGCTTGTTATATCATTGCAATATACCAGGTTGGTCGCAGACACTGTGGCGGCATCAGAATCTGAGTTTCAGATGGTTACATTATGGGTATTTTCTGACTCACGTTGGGAATGATTATAGAGCAAACTGATTTGATTTACTATTTATGCGCTGTTGTCATCTGTGGGAAACTTGGTCATCCATTTCACCCAATCTGATAAATTTGACATGGTTTAACTATCAAGGGGAAAGCCATTCCTAGCTTGGACCTCGGGAAATCATTGAACATGATCTGAAATGTATAGTTTGAAGTATGATTTGTGGTCAGTTGTCTAGTAAGAGAGAGGTGTTATTTTCTGTTGTTTAAGATGGTATAGAGTATAACATAACTACACAAAAAAAAACTATACACTGTTTGATTATATCGAACATCCATGCATTTTACTTGGGACATGATGCCTATGAGCCCATGTAAAATATGTTTCTTATTGTAAGCCTTCACTGCTGAACCCCTTATTTCACACATATAACACTACAATAATGCATCAGTTGAATAACTTGCCAAGGTCTCCAGGCTTGCACATATACCCTTTTGTCATGTTCCCAATAGGGATACCTCTGTGCTATTGTGCTGCTGTTGATAGCCCAAGCAATGAGTCATGACAATAACACAAATCATGCGTATCCCAGGGGGCATGAGTCTCCATCACGGCTCCTATTCCTGCAAGATAAACAACCTGCAATAGCTTTAAGTCTCTTCAGCACAATACAGAGTGGATGGAAGTGTCAAAATGGGGTTTATTATCTTGCTTCTGTGTTGCTTTGTTCGAGATAATTAGCATGAAGTACGAGTGGAGGCTTCTTGATATGCCATGTAATCTATGCCATTGAACAGACACTTTTATCCAAAGCGATTTACAGTCATACGTGCATATGGGTGGCCCCAGCAGGAATCAAACCCACTATCCTATCGTTGCAAGCGCCATACTCTACTAACTGAGCCAGGATCAAATCATGATTGAAGCATCAGTGCTAAGACCTACCATGATTGACAGTTGTTCCACCGTTTTGCAAAGGTTATGTAAGTGTCCCTATACTATAGCATCCAATTACTTGAGCTGTCAAAATGGGGCACCTAGGCTCACAGATGCATGCAATTGCGTCATGAATACCTGTTATTTTTACCATTCACCAGTACTCATGCAGAGAGGGTATGAGACATTGGGAACGCAGACAGCGTTGGTTCGACCCAAATCCTTGCAGTGACAGCCTGTAATCTTCTGTCTTGAGAGAAAGGTAAGAAACCTGTTTGATCTTTTGACTGAGGATTATGGAACGAATGGGAGACAGAGGTAAAAGGAGCTCTATACATTTGGTGTAGTCTCTCCTTGAATAAGAGGACACTTTTCTTGAGCCATTACGCCTTACGTTACCCAGCACAGATCTTAATGACATTTTACAATAATATTTGTTGCCATATCAGTTGTAATGAGAATAGAAAATGCCAGTTACATCCCCACTCTATTATGCCTCAGCTAAGTCAGTCAGGAAGTGATGTAACCTATCATAAGTAAATTATATTTATAACAGCAACACAGTTGTGTCAACTTGTTAGAAGTAAGTAGCTTTTTCTGAACCAGAATGGTCCATAGGATAGGAGCCCATCTCCTGTTTCTGTAGCATGTGGCAACTTGATGTACACATACACCCCCTAGACAGGGGGCTAGTCTATCGCAGGACCAGGGTCAGTTGGTGTGGTCCATTCCTGGGCCCATCACTATTTATATTCTGCAAAACCACATGTTGCAATCCTATTACTTCACAATGTTAGCTGCAATGTACATTTTTGGAGACCAAACCAAGTCAGGGAGTTTAGCATGGCAATTATGCAACTGTGAAGTAGAACTGCTCTAAATGAATTGGACGATGATGTAGTCATGTAAGCACTAATGAAACCTGAATGAAACCCCATCTCTAACATAAGCAACCATGTCCTTTTGTCACTATGTTTAGTGTTCAAAGGACCATGAGTGGGTTCTGGTGAAAGCCTCCATTGCCCATTGAACATCTCAGCGTCCCAATGAAATCCCCCTGCTTACGCTGCATCCCAAATGGCACCCTATTCTCTATATAGTGCACTACTTTTGACCAGGACCTATAAGGAATAGGGTGCCATTTGGGATGCATATAGAAAGCTGTTGCAGGCCTTCCTCCTCGAGACATGCTCCTTTCCAATTATGAAGAAATATGGAAGGGAGACAGCAACTGTCACAGGTCCCCCCCCCCCATCTCCCTCACCTTCCCTACGAAATTTCATTTTAATTAATCTCTGGCAGAAATCGGCAGCTCGGCGACACGCGACACACATCACGGGCCCCTGAAGTACATCCAATTTTCTGTCTCAATAGGCATTAAATTAGCAAGAACATTTCCACTGTCGTCACCCCTGCGCATATAACAAATGGAATACATTTGGCGACGTGACATAATGGAGCGCTAACAAATGACTCGCTTGCGTGGACGTTGGGAGGGAGACAGAGCAGGTGAATCACTACCTTGGGCGCTCTGTCATGTAGTCGCTTAGGAGTTCGAAATGTGCAGAAAGGCAGATTTGGGGATGTGGAATGGAATGGGAAGGAGACTTTCTGCTCTCTGCGGATTCATGTGGATATCTTCCAGTGCAGTGATATCATGTTTGCTTTTACATAACGTCAATGGACTCTTTCTGGGCTCGTACCCATGGATGTTCTGAAGTAATGGTGTGTTTGACCTTTTTCGATGATGACTGCCTCAACTACAGTGTAATGTTCTGGCTGACTGCCAAGCTTAAAGAGTGACCACCCCAAAAAGCAGCTTCTTGATTTGAAAACGAACTATGTGGCATCGATATGAGTCCGAAACATTTATTATAGTGTCAAAATTGACTACAAAGTGTAAATAAAAGGTGGTGTGTCACGGAATGAAGGGTACCGTAAGAGTTGTATTTGGTTTGGGTTTATTTAAATCCTGCCCACATGCCCACAGCTGGTAGCACCCAAGTAATCATCAATTCAGAGCACAGCTGCACACAACCCGATCAATTTGGTCAATTTGGTTTGACATTCAATATCCCTATAGGACCAGTTAGAGAGGAACCATCAGTAAATTACACAATGTACATGGGTCAATATTTTAAAATGTCAATACCTCCAAATTTCAAATACCTAAAAACTTAAAAACAACTATAAATTGTGGAAATGCATATACACATATTGAAAGCCTTTAATGAGATAATTAAAAGATGTGAAAAATGAAAATATTGTCTCATTTACAGTACATTGTGTAATTTATTGACGGTCCCTAGCCCCAGAGATAAGCTATCCAATGTCAAACCAACTTTGCCATAGCTGCACACCAGCTGGCTGAAGCTAATTGGCAAAAGAGGCGACTTCAAGACACAAGGCCTAGTTAGACTGTATCAAGTTATCTAGAAGGGTGACTGACCGTAACCTGTGTACTGTGTTGGCAGAGTGAATGTATAAACGCTTGCCATGTGCGAACACATACACACAAGAGATACCCACATTAAACCACTCCCCCAAGACTACTTTCGTTTGGCTTCAGTCATGGCCGCTGCATTAATGATCAAGCCGAAAAACAGAGCCACACCAGGAAGGGCTGAAACTCATTGGCTAAAACTCGAATTGCTAGGGGGCTGGCCCATATGGGGAGAAATGTAGGGAAAATGGAATGGCACAGCTAAAAACAACTGTCACTTTCAACGCTTTCAAACCAGGGCATTTCGTGGCTAATTGAGGTAAAACAGTAATTCTGCTCATAGATTATGCATGTATGAACTACACATTGATGCATCCAGACCAAAACGCGAGTTTTTTCAAATGTTGCTCGTCTGACTCTGAATTTGATTTGTGTAAATTGATTTCATTTATGAATACAACACATGCTATTATTGGCAAATGTGAGTGTTTGCTGCATTTAGAATAACATATTAAAAGTCATGTTTTTTCTTTTTTGATTTATTTGTCACACGGATTGATAGTTGGGTTGATTAAGTATTAAATCCACTGGGAACACCAAAGTAATGTCTGTAAAGAGAAAAGACATGTGGTATGGCTTGGTCCCAAATAGCACCCTATCCTCTACGCAGTACTCTACTTTTGACCAGGGCCCGCACCCTAGATAGTGCGCTACTTACTTAAGTCGTGCACTATACAGAGAATAGGGTGTTATTTGTGACACATCCTATGTCTCTGGAACTCTTAGAACTGTTACAATCATCCAACGTAGGCTACTCTCATTCCCTCCGATGTGATACGGCACAAACAGAATACGACTTTGTCATACGATCCTCAAAAGTCACACTATCTATGCTCGGATGAACAAAAAGACGACAGCTCATTTCAAATGCATTACGTGCACACACACTTCCCTTACACAGTAGAAACTTCCATTCCTTAACCACATGCTCTCCAGTCGGCACACATCAACGTCTGATACTGTCCACTCTGCTCTATATTCCTGAACGATACTGTATATATCATTAAAGTGGTCATCTGGGATTTAAACAATAGTGGGCACCCCACCATTTTGGGTTAACAAATGAGTGATGGAGCTGGAGAAATGGAACCACTCTCAAATTCAAAGACTGAGCTATGGATGCAAGGACTAACCATCTATTTGATGAAAATAATCATTTTAAAGCCATAGAGCTATGCAAATTAAAAAATCTAAAAGTTGATGTACCGATCCCAAATTGCCCCTTTGAAAAGAAACAACCGTCCTCTTTCATACAACTTTGAAAGGGTGGATTCAAAATGACATTTCTAGGTCTTCTACGCTCGCGCTCTATGGCCGTTGTGTTCTGCCCAACAAAATGGACACTATCTTTCACTGTGGAATCCAGGTCAGGCAATTCACAAAGCCTCATCCAAACCCATGATCTGCTCTCTCTTTTCACCGATCCCTTTGTTCATGCTGTCGGCATGCTTTAGATGGCAGCCGTGTGTGTCATCGTGTGAGCGGACAACTAATGAGGGAATCACGACTTAAAGCTTGTGTGAGGATAGCGATAGATTGCACAGGTGAGGTATCCTATCAGAGCACTGCATAGTTGGATATAGTAGCATGTGGTACATTAATCTCAAATCATTGCTGGCGTATTGAAAATGTCATTTTTGTCACTGTTTGGTTGAAAAGGTTACAGTGTAATTATAGGCAGTTCCACCATTAGTTACTCTAAGGCCCATGTGTCATGATTCATTTATTTGGTCATATACTTTATGGTTATTGATCTGTATTCACATTATTGTAGCCATTGGAGAAGGTGTGGTCCATATAGAAGTTTTGGTGGAGCTGTCCATTCAGCACCACAAATAGCCTGGTCAGGACCATGGACAGCGCCTTATAAATCAATCCCCGATAACAGTGTTGGCGGTCTTAGTTGGTCTTGGTCTTTCCAGCTCAAAGGCCTCTGGCACTCTATCCATTAACGAGCACTGTGATACTTCACCATTTTTGAAATATCAAGTATCTATTCTGTATTATTAGTGTGTGTGTGTGTGTGTGTGTGTGTGTGTGTGTGTGTGTGTGTGTGTGTGTGTGTGCGTGCGTGCGTGCGTGCGTGTGTGTGTGTGTGTGTGTGTGTGCGTGCGTGCGCGTGCGTGTGTGTGTGTGTGTGTGTGCGTGCGTGCATACGTGTGTTTGTGTGTACAGAGATTCAGTGCAAACAGTCTCTAAGAGTCTCTAAGGTGAAGGTCCAAGCAGGAAGACAGCAAGGGATAGCTGTTTTGGAGGAAGCTGTCTCGGAGCCTGTCGGTCCGACACCACAAAATGCTCTCGACGGTACAGCTGTAGAACTTATTGAGGATCTGAGGGCCCAAATTTCTGCAGTCGCCTGCGGTTAAAGAAGGTTTGTTGCGCCGCCTTCTCCATGGTGTCAGTGTGATTGGTCCATGTCAGGTCCTCTGTTGACCCTCGCTACTGCAGTTGCATTAGGATGCGTTCAGACCCAGGGCCCTGAGCTTAATAAAGAGCTGTGCAGCTAGTTACACACTGCTTTTAACAACAATGTTTTCAACTGACATATTTGACACACATTAACACTGTGTGCGTGTTCATTTATACAGTAATTAATACTCAACATGTCCTCACCTGCTACACCACCATGTCTGTATCAATAACTGATTTCACCTGCATTGCTACACTTTGCACTTCAAAGTAAATCTCAGCTCTGTTAAAAGTATACTCAAGAAAACCTCTAATTTATCATAGTGATTAAGGAGTTAAAGCAGAGTAATATACATTAAAGCAGAGTAATATACCCCACTAACATTAAACAACTTTACAGAAAAACCTACACTTGCTAAAATAAATAAATCAAATCAATGATGAGAGAATAGTCCAATTAACTGATAATTGACACAGATATATTCCCAGGTGGGGAAATGTTGAATAATTAGTACTGTATGAATGGACATGCACAATGTCGACATGTGTTAAATATTTAAGTTGAAAACATTGTATGTTGAAAACACTGTTTGTGTGTGTGTGTAACCAGTTGCAAAGACTTTTTTAGTTAAGATGCTCAAATAATCATTTAGAGTTGAATGAACGTATGACACAAGTTGAACAAACACATAATTTTGAATTTTTTCTCAAGTTGGAGCTAAGTTTGGGCCAACTATTTGTTTGTTTTGTTTTAGGTAACACTTGGACCAAAAAGTTGTGGAAACAAAAGGCTGTGGAACCAGTTACTTAATAATAATTCACTGAAACAACTAGATTTGTGGGTTTTTTTTACAGCGTGAGTAAGAGTAACAGAAATTGCTAATAATGGCGATATACTTGCAATCAAAGCCTATTATGTGATCTCTATACGAGACTTATGGGGCGTAAAAGCATGGCTGAGCACACTGTTGCATAACCTTCCTCCCGTTTATCCTCCTCCCTTTGTCTCCTGCGTTTTAATTGGCTCAGACTGATTCAACCTTCCAACCCAGTCGGTTCCTAGCACATCCTGGCGCTAAGCATTATTCCACGCTAATTACCAACACAGCCTGCAATAATCTGCTTCATAACGAGCCTCCCTCCTGCTGATTTATCCCTTCTTATACTTCTCATTCTCTTTCACTCATTTTATTTCTCTCTCTCTCTCTCTCTCTCTCTCTCTCTCTCTCTCTCTCTCTCTCTCTCTCTCTCTCTCTCTCTCTCTCTCTCTCTCTACACCTTACCCTTTTGGCTCAACTTATCACACTCTCTCTGTACCTCATATTGCAGTTTATAGAGACCCCAACTCATGTGTAGAACAATCTTAAAATGATATACTTTGGTTTAGATACAAACATAATTTTGTGTGTGTGACTCTCCTATTGGTTGTCTTAGAGGTTTCATGCTGCTTGTATCTAAACCAAAGTAGATCATTTTAAGATTGTTATATACATCAGTTGGGGACTCTATACGCTGCAATATGAGGTCCTAAACCTAGCATGGAAGTGCATCCGTTTAGCTGTGTGGGCTAAAATGGTGAGTTGAGCCAATGGCCACGGGTGAGTTAAGCCAGCAAGTTGAGCAAATTGAAGTGTTTTCTTCCCAGGCATAATGCAAGACTTAATACCGGGCCTTGCCTATGTTAAACGTGTTTAAAAAAGTAAAAAGTGTTAAGCCTGTGTTAAAATATGCTTAAGATTATTAGAAGACAAAAAAGTGATTGTGATTGTATTGAATTGTGTTTGGAAAATAAAGATAGGAATGGTTGTTAAGAACTAGTGGTAATATTTCATTCACCACATAAATGTGTCGGCGGCTTAACTTACCCTGACCAAAAAAAGATACCGCTTTTCTGGACAAGCTATGTACTTTATGTTTTCACAACAGTAATGTTTATGAATTCTGCTCATTTCCAGGGATACACAACATCCTGAAACATATGTAGATATCTTTGTTAGAAAAAATACTACGTTTCCTTTGACAGAGTAATACGGAATGCAAAGAATGGCTCAATTTACGCCACTCTCCCCTAAATCCTTTTCCGTGTCCACGTTTTCCCAGATATCGGTTAGGTAACTTCTCACACACGGCGCTACAGCTTCGAGAACCCTGTCCTTCAAGACTAATGACGGTTAAAAAGCAATCAGGTGATAGCAGCGGTTGTGGGCAGTATATCTCCGTGGTTTATTGCTCACGCCATGTCATGGCTCCAGCACTGTTTAAATGATTGCTATGTAAATCACCTGAAATGCTTTCGTACTGGAAAGCAGCAGATTTAAGGTGCTGGTGATGGCGCTAAGACTAAGTGGACAGTAACCCGATACTCGAGGGGGATTTGGAGAGGGCCCTACTCAGCACATTTATCAGCATGTCTGTCTAGCGTGTGTGGACGCCATGTTCTAAGAAGTTCTCTCTCCGCTGAAACAAATGAAGCCCTCTTCCCATACTTTATGTACATAGTGGTTTCTGCTTACTGTGTTGAATTGGGGCCCTGTAATCAAAGTTGTGACTGTGTTGCAGAAGCATTGTTACTTTCAAGTACTTAAAGAGTTTACGTATGACCCTTTATTTACTTTGTATAACCTTATCTTAAGTTGTACATTAAGTTGTACATTTTCTTTTACACTGCTGCTACTCGCTGTTTATTATCTATGCATATAGTCACTTTACAAATGACCTCGACTAACCTGTACCCCCCACACATTGACTCGGTACCGGTAACCCCTGTATGTAGCCTCGTTAATGTTATGTAAATGTATTGTGTTACTTTTTGATTGATAAGATTTTTTAAACTTTAGTTTATTTAGTAAATATTTTCTTAACTCTATTTCTTGAACTGCATTGTTGGTTAAGGGCTTGTAAGTTAAGCATTTCACGGTAAGGTCTCCACCTTTTGTATTCGGCTCATGTGACAAATACACTTTCATTTGATTAAGTTGTAAGCGCACACTTTGAGAAAAGTGTGGAGAATTGTGAAGCAGTATCTGGTTTGTGATATTACATTCTGTCTCACTGTCTCACTGACGCCTATTCGAATCATTAGACTCTAAATCCCCCCAGCAGACTGATATAAGCCATGAGTAAGGTCAGGGTTTTATAAAGAACTGGCCTGCTCAACTCAATAGTCTTCATTCAAGTCTTTGAGCAGGGTTTTAAGGGCATATTATAACTCATTGAGAGTAGGCCTTGTCTTTAGCAGTGGTGGAAAGTGCTTAAGTAAAAATACTAAGTTGTTTTTTGGGGTTATCTGTACTCTACTTTATTATTTCTACTTGTACTTTTACTTCACAACTTTCCAAAAGAAACTGATGTACTTGTACTTCATACATTTCCCTGACAGCCAAAAGTACTTCTTACATTTTGAATGCTTAGCAGGACAGAAAATTGTCCAATTCACACACTTATCAACAGAACATCCCTGGTCATCCCTACTGCCTCTGATCTTGCGGACCCACTAAACACATCTGCCTTGTTTGTAAATGATGTCTGAGTGATGGAGTGTGCCCCTGGCTAACCGTAAATAAATAAAAAACAAGAAAATTGTGCCATCTGTGCATTTATATATTCAGAAGCCTATATACTGCAAATATAAAGGTGTGTTTTATATACTGTATCATGCATATAAGACACTATTCCTAAGACGGGTGATTCTGTGTATTCAGATTTAGATTCATAGTTTATTAGTCACATGCACAGGGTTGCAGATGTAAATGCAGGGTACAGCGAAGGTCAAAGGAGTTTATTAGTCACATGCACAGGGTTGCAGATGTAAATGCAGGGTACAGCGAAGGTCAAAGGAGTTTATTAGTCACATGCACAGGGTTGCAGATGTAAATGCAGGGTACAGCGAAGGTCAAAGGAGTTTATTAGTCACATGCACAGGGTTGCAGATGTAAATGCAGGGTACAGCGAAGGTCAAAGGAGTTTATTAGTCACATGCACAGGGTTGCAGATGTAAATGCAGGGTACAGCAAAGGTCAAAGGGAAGCTAATAAAACAATACAAATCAAAGAATAATAATAATAAACACTGCCCACGTCTAAGTGATGGAAACGGGGAGAATAGTCCGTGGCTCTGGTGGCTGGGGTCCCTGATGATCGACTCGGCCTTCCTGCGACACCTGGTGTTGTAGGTGTCCTGTAGGTCAGGCAGTGTGCACCCAATTGTGCATTCGGCTGAGCGTACCACCCTCTGTAGCGCCTTGTGGTCTGTGACGATGGAGTTGCTGTACCCGGCTGTGATGTAGCCCGACAGTATGCTCTCAATGGTGCTCCTGTAGAACACTGTGAGGGCCCTCACGGACAGACCAAATTTATTCAGCCTCCTAAGGTTGACGAGTCACTGTTGTGCCTTCAACACAGTGTCCTTGTGGTTTGACCATTTTAGCTCCTCTGAGATGTGTATGCCAACGAACTTGAAGTAAGTGCTTCCCCTTCTTCAAGTAGATACACTACTTAGTGTCTTAATGATGCCCAACTGTTGTGAAATGTAACTCTCAAAGTGGGATCAATGATGAGAAATACTTTGGTCTCGAGATGTGCCAAATTAATACAGCCCTTTATATGGGGTAATAGGGACCTCTGCTGGTGAATGGGTGATATTACTCATTTGAATCTGATGGAGATGATGCAAGCTTTGATTGGAATTACACAAACAATCAACAACACCAATTAAAACCGGCAACCAAATAAATAAAATAAATAATCAGTTGAATTTCAGAAAGGGGCGGGACATAAACTAGAACAGATCTTTTGTCCATTGTGATTTTCTTCACTGACTAGACAATTTAGACTTGGCCATAACCAACATGAACTTTCCACCAGACCTGGGTTCAAATACTATTTTAAATGATTTCAAATATTTTAGCTGTTAGCTTGATAGAGCTTGCCTGTTGCAATGGAACCAATAGAAAAGTCCCAGAAAGTCTAAACCCTGTCAACATGGCAGGTTAAAACAAATGCTCAAAGTATCTGAAAGATTTCAAATAGTGTTTGAACCCAGGTCTGGTTATCACTTGCACTCACGACCACTTGCCCTCAAGGTGCGAGACTGTTTTGCCAACTGGATTTAGGTGGTCAAATGAAATGCTATGAAATGCCAACCTAAACTATGATTATCAGCGGAACAATTTGTTAGCGTAACTTGTGACTGCTTAGCATGATTATCACTACAGAGCTTTGTGAGACTTGGTTGTTGCACTGTAACAAAGTAGCTGTTGTCTAGGCCTGCATATCTCGACGCATTGCCCTCCAACCCTACATATTTTCACTGTGCTGCCTCTATCCCTTGCCAAATATTTTGTGTGAAGTAGTATTGGTAGAGAAAAGGTCAGGGATATTTTAGATCCTTTTCTTTCAACACAGTCAAATTGCAGGGATGACAGGAATCAGTATGCAGTTGCAGCATATTGCCTTCATAAGGTTGTCATCAAGCGCCTGTCAGTTTAAGCTTTGGGCTGCATCTCAATCCACCACATCCGCCTGTGTCGACCTTCCAGATCTGCCATGGAAAGAGGCAGAGCTACAGCACTGTTTGTCAAATCGGTTTTCTCACAAAAACATTTTGGTCCATGACCCCCCACAAGTGTCACGGAACTGTCTGAAGGTAACCCATACAAATGAATGGCAGTATGGAGGTTGTTTTGTGGCAACAAAAATAAGGGCTATATACTGTATATATACAGTGGGGAGAACAAGTATTTGATACACTGCCGTTTTCCTTCTTACAAAGCATGTAGAGGTCTGTAATTTTTATCATAGGTACACTTCAACTGTGCAAGATGGAATCTAAAACAAAAATCCAGAAAATCACATTGTATGATTTTTAAGTAATTAATTTGCATTTTATTGCATGACATAAGTATTTGATACATCAGAAAAGCAGAACTTAACACAGAATCTTGGTACAGAAACCTTTGTTTGCAATTACAGAGATCATACGTTTCCTGTAGTTCTTGACCAGGTTTGCACACACTGCAGCAGGGATTTTGGCCCACTCCTCCATACAGACCTCCAGATTCTTCAGGTTTCGGGGCTGTCGCTGAGCAATACGGACTTTCAGCTCCCTCCAAATATTTTCTATTGGGTTCAGGTCTGGAGACTGGCTCGGCCACTCCAGGACCTTGAGATGCTTCTTACGGAGCCACTCTTTAGTTGCCCTCGCTGTGTGTTTCGGGTCGTTGTCATGCTGGAAGACCCAGCCACGACCCATCTTCAATGCTCTTACTGAGGGAAGGAGGTTGTTGGCCAAGATCTCGCGATACATGGCCCCATCCATCCTCCCCTCAATACGGTGCAGTCATCTGGTCCCCTTTGCAGAAAAGCATCCCCAAAGAATGATGTTTCCACCTCCATGCTTCACGGTTGGGATATTGTTCTTGGGGTTGTACTCATCCTTCTTCTTCCTCCAAACACGGCGAGTGGAGTTTAAACCAAAAAGCTCTATTTTTGTCTCATCAGACCACATGACCTTCTCCCATTCCTCCTCTGGATCATCCAGATGGTCATTGGCAAACTTCAGACGGGCCTGGACATGGGCTGGCTTGAGCAGGGGGACCTTGCGTGCGCTGCAGGATTTTAATCCATGACGGCGTAGTGTGTTACTAATAGTTTTCTTTGAGACTGTGGTCCCAGCTCTCTTCAGGTCATTGACCAGGTCCTGCCGTGTAGTTCTGGGCTGAACCCTCACCTTCCTCATGATCATTGATGCCCCACGAGGTGAGATCTTGCATGGAGCCCCAGACCGAGGGTGATTGACCGTCATCTTGAACTTCTTCCATTTTCTAATAATTGCGCCAACAGTTGTTGCCTTCTCACCAAGCTGCTTGCCTATTATCCTGTAGCCCATCCCAGCCTTGTGCAGGTCTACAATTTATCCCTAATGTCCTTACACAGCTCTCTGGTCTTGGCCATTGTGGAGAGGTTGGAGTCTGTTTGATTGAGTGTGTGGACAGGTGTCTTTTATACAGGTAACGAGTTCAAACAGGTGCAGTTAATACAGGTAATGAGTGGAGAACAGGAGGGCTTCTTAAAGAAAAACTAACAGGTCTGTGAGAGCCGGAAATCTTACTGGTTGGTAGGTGATCAAATACTTATGTCATGCACGTATAAAATGCTAATTAATTACTTAAAAATCATACAATGTGATTTTCTGGATTTTTGTTTTAGATTCCGTCTCTCACAGTTGAAGTGTACCTATGATAAAAATTACAGACTTCTACATGCTTTGTAAGTAGGAAAACCTGCAAAATCATCAGTGTATCAAATACTTGTTCTCCCAACTGTATATACTGTATATACAGTACCAGTCAAAAAAAGTTTGGACACACCTACTCATTCAAGGTTTTTTCTTTATTTCTACTATTTTTTACATTGTAGAATAATAGTGAAGACGTCAGAACTATGAAACAACACATGGAATCATGTAGTAACCAAAAAAGTGTCGAACAAATCCTTTGCCACCCTTTGCCTTGATGACAGCATTTGCACACTTTTGGCATTCTCTCAAACATCTTAATGAGGTAGTCAACTGGCATGTTTGAAGGAGTTCCCACATATGCTGAGCACTTGTTGGCAGCTTTTCCTTCACTCTATTGTCCAACTCATCACAAATAATTTCAATTGGGTTGAGGTTGGGTGATTGTGGAGGTCAGGTCATCTGATGCATCACTCTCTTTCTTGGTCAAGTTGCCCTTACACAGCCTTGAGGTGTGTTGGATCATTGTCCTGTTAAAAGCTAATGATAGTTCCACTAAGCACAAACCAGATGGGACGGCGTATCGCTGCAGAATGCTGTGGTAGCCATGCTGGTTAAGTGAGCCTTGAATTCTGAACAAATCACTGACAGTGTCACCAGCAAAGAACTCCCACACCATCACACCTCCTCCATGCATTGCGGTGGGAACCACATATGTAGAGATCATCCATTCACCTACTCTGTGTCTCACAAAGACACAGCGGATGTAACCAAACATCTCTAATTTGGACTCATCAGACCAAAGGACAGATTTCCATTGCTCTAATGTTCATTGCTCGTGTTTCTTGGCCCAAGCAAGTCTGTTCTTCTTATTGGTGTCCTTTAGTAGTGGTTTCTTTGCAGCAATTTGACCATGAAGGCCTGATTCATGCAGTCTCTGAACAGTTGATGTGTCTGTTACCTGAACTCTGTGAAGCATTTATTTGGGCTGCCATTTCTGAGGCTGGTAACTCTAATGAACTTATCCTCTGCAGCAGAGGTAACTCTGGGTCTTCTCATGGCGGTCCTCGTGAAAGCCAGTTTCATCACATGGCTTGATGGTTTTTGCGACTTCACATGAAGAAATTTTCTTGAAATGTTCCACATTGACTGACCTTCATGTCTTAAATTAATGATGGACTGTCATTTCTCTTTGCTTATTTGAGCTGTTCTTGCCATAATATGATATTTTACCAAATAGGGCTATCTTCTGTATAGAACGCGTACTTTGTCACAACACAACTGATTGTCTCAAACGCATTAAGAAGGAAATAAATTCCACAAATTAACTTTAAACCAAGCAACACCTGTTAATTGAAATGCATTCCAGGTGAACCTCATGAAGCTGGTTGAGAGAATGCCAAGAGTGTGCAAAGCTGTCAAGGCAAAGGGTGGCTACTTTGAAGAATCTCAAATATAAAATATATTTTGATTTGTTTCACACTTTTTTGGTTACTACATGATTATTATTGTTATTTCATAATCCTTATTTCTTCACTATTATTCTAACAATGTAGAACGTAGTAAATAAGAAAGAAAAACCATTGAATGAGTAGGTGTGTGCAAACTTAACTCATACTGTATATATTTCCTAAGCTTTCTTATATCTCCCAGATACAGGACAGACACTTCAAAACCTTATTCCTTATGATTAACTTTTTGACTGTCTTTTTGGCCATTTATAAATGTGTTATTAAACGTGTTTCTAAGGTCTATAGTAGTAAAGGTCAAAATCAATATTTTATTTATTTATTCCTAAAGTTCCAAATCAAATAGCAAACTGATCCATGGTATGACCATCTTAAAACAATTCCATATGTTTGCTTAGTATCAAGGCACAAGGCGAGACCCAGATGCAGACACAGGAAGCAGATGGTTGGAGTCTTACAATGTTTAATAATCCAAAGCGGTAGGCAAGAGAATGGTCGTGGACAGGCAAAAAGGTCAAAACCAGATCAGAGTCCAAGCGGTACAGAGTGGCGGACAGGCTCGTGGTCAAGGCAGGCAGAATGGTCAGGCAGGCGGGTACAGAGTCCAGAAACAGGCAAAGGTCAAAACTGGGAGGACTAGAAAAAGGAGAATAGCAAAAGGAGTGCGGGAAAACCACGCTGGTTGACTTGACTAAACAGACAAGACGAACTGGCACAGAGAGACAGGAAACACAGGGATAAATACACTGGGGAAAATAAGCGACACCTGGGGGGGGGGGGGTGGAGAGATCAGGGCGTGACAGTTTAGTAGAACCCCACTTAGACTTTTAGAGGTTCATGGCAGTTTATGACCATTTCTGTCGCTTTACATATACTATGTCCATAACTCTGTTATGAGGCATGACCTACTAAATGATCTGCTTGCTTTGCGAGGGCTCACTTGGAAAAGAGTTGTCAATATCAATGTGACTTCCCTGGATAAATGCAGGATAATACATCAGAGGACATGTTTATGAGCAAAACAACCACTAAATATTGATAAGGTTGTATCCACATCAGTTCACTTGAACAACCGTATCTTGGAATTTCCTGAAAACTTGCCTAGACAGAGGACTAGGAGCAGTCCTTCAGAACCACAGTACACTCTTAGTTCTAGATAGCACATTTTTCTTCTATCAGCTGTCCAAATAAAAGAACCCTTTGAAGAACCCTTTTTGGTACAAGGGAAAACCCTTTTGGGTTGCATGTAGAATCCTTTCCATAGAGGGTTCTACATGGAACCCGAAAGGGTTCTACCTGAAACCAAAAAGGGTTCTACTTGGAACCTGAAAGGGTTCTCCTATGGGATCCCATTTTTTGAAGAGTGCAGAGCTCTGATTCAATGTGGTGTAATTTGCAGGAGGCACCGACGAGCTCCGATCATGAGGCGTGGTCATCCCATCAGCAGTGCATCACAAGGAGGCATGTTGTAAGCCAGTCCCACTATTACCATAAGGGCATTCCTATGTTTGTTCAAGATATAAGAATGTGGACCTTAGGCGGTCTACAAAATCTGACCGTTTTTTTCTCTGAAGCCAACTAGGCAAGACATTATGTAATATGGGCCGATGCAATCATGTGTTTACTGTAGCAATAAGCCATTGTTTTATGCAGCTACATACACTATGGAAGTTTGGTTAATTGCAAAATGTTGGCATGCATGTTTACTTTGTGGTGGTTCATGACATAGACTGACCAGGTGAATCCAGGTGAAAGCTATGATCCTTTATTGATGTCACTTCTTAAATCCACTTCAATCAGTCTAGATGAAGGGGAGGAGGACAGGTTAAAGAAGGATTTTTAAGCCTTGAGACAATTGAGACATGGATTGTTTATATGTGTCATTCAGAGGGTGACTGGTAAATACAACATATCTGAGTGCCTTTGAACAGGGTATGGTACTGTAGTAGGTGCCAGGCGCAGCGGCTTAGGTCAAGAACTGCAACGCTGTTGGGGTTTTTCACACTCAACGGTTTCCCATTTGTATGAAGAATGTACATATGTGCTATAATATTAATGACTTAATATTAATCCATTTATTATCTCAAAACCATGCAAATGCTCATTTGTAGCCAAACAATTAATGTGCTTACTCAACTGTGTGGGAAGGTGTGCCCCATTAGTACATTTTTCTATCCAATATTTCTCTTCATTTAGGTGACCCCTCAGACGCAAAGGTTCCATATAGCCTCTTTAACTACTGTGAATTTATGTGAACTTGGATATATGAAGGAATGACTCTCATAATCACATGAACGAGATGAGACAGGAAAAGGAGAAGAAGGAAGAGAGGGGAGGGGGATAGTGGGCGCCAACCGAGAGGTTGAACAGCTCCTAGTTGCAGTGTTAATGACTCCCACTGTGCCTTTTTGACCAAGGGCAAGGATTACCATTAAGCTCCAGTCACATCTCACTTGATCAAAGAGGTTGCAACGGTTGTAGGCTACTTCACACACTTCACATAGACAGAATAGTAGTTAAGAGGAGGGATAATGAGGGAGACTGGTTGGTCAAGAGATGTCCACATGCATGTGTATGCCGTTTGGGTTTTAATGTGCACCCATCCAGAAAAAAACTATAGTTTTAATTTCATGTTGACTCTCTTGCACCTGTGGTGATATTTACTCAATACTTATGGGGGTATCTGTTATTATTTTTGACATGTATAGTAAGAGGTTGCCCTACTTTGTAATGGGAGTGGGCAGCATTGTCTTAATTTTAACCACGTATCAACTTCTGATATGCATTCTTATATTCATATATATTCAGATGATACTTTAAACTATGAATATGCATGAGGATTCCAAGGTTGTGGGTATGTTTGTAAAATGGTGTGTGTTTTTGGTTTTACTATTTTGGGGACCAGAGGTCCTCACAAGGATAGTAAAACAAGAACACACAATTCTGGCCTCCCGGGTGGCGCAGTGGTTAAGGGCGCTGTACTATCAGAGTCCCTGGGTTCGCGCCCAGGCTCTGTCGTAACCGGCCGCGACCGGGAGGTCCTTGGGGCGACGCACAATTGGCCTAGTGTCGTCCGGATTAGGGAGGGATTGGTCGGTAAGGATGTCCTTGTTTCATCGTGCACCAGCGACTCCAGTGGCGGGCCGGGCGCAGTGTGCGCTAACCAAGGTTGTCAGGTGTTGGGTCATTGTCCCAATGAAAAAAAAATGATAGTCCCACTAAGCACAAACCAGATGGCATGGCGTATCGCTGCAGAATGCTGTGGTAGCCATGCTGGTTAAGTGTGACTTGAAATCTAAATAAATCACAGACAATGACATTAGCAAAGCACCATCACACCTCCTCCTCCATGCTTCAGGGTTAACCACACATAAAGAGATCATCCACTCACCTACTATGCGTCTCACAAAAACATGGCGGTTGGAACCAAACATCTCAAATTTGGACTCATCAGACCAAAGGACAGATTTCCACCAGTCTAATGTCCATTGCTCATGTTTCTTGGCCTAAGCAAGTCGCTTCTTATTATTGGTGTCCTTTAGCAGTGGTTTCTTTGCAGAAATTCAACCATGAAGGCCTGATTCACGCAGTCTCCTCTGAACAGTTGACGTTGAGATGTGTCTGTTACTTGAACTCTGTGAAGCATTTATTTGGGCTGCAATTTCTGAGGCTGGTAATTATAATGAACGTATCCTCTGCAGCAAAGGTAACTCTGTTAATTGAAATTCATTCCAGGTGACTACCTCATGAAGCTGGTTAAGAGAATGCCAAGAGTGCGCAAAACTGTCATCAAGGCAAAGGGTGGCTACTTTGAAGAATCTCAAATATAAAATAAATGTGGATTTGTTTAACACTTTTTTGATTTCTACATGATTCCATGTGTTATTTCATAGTTTTGATGTCTTCACTATTATTATACAATGTAGAAAATAGTAAAAATAAAGAAAAACCTTTGAATGAGTAGGTGTGTCCAAACGTTTGGCTGGTACTGTAATACATAACCTTTCATTATTGTACAGATGACCTGCTTGAGTTAACCAATGATATACAAATTAAGGTATTTTTGCAACTAAAACAATTATCAGAATGGATACCAAAGGACCAGAATTAAGGTTCACTGACCTATATATATTACCTCATAATTGTCACCCTCTGATCTGATTCACCTGTCTTTGTGCTTGTCTCCACACCTCTCCATGTGTCACCAATCTTCCCCATCTTCTGTTGACAGTTAATTTTGTTTTGTGAAACCTGCCAGCCTACCAGTGTTTTCTAGTTTTACCTTTCTGCCTGCCCTGACCCTGAGCCTGCCTGTCGTTCTGGACATTTTGAACCCTATCTAAATTACTGACCTCTGCCTGCCCTTGACCTGTCATTTTGCCTGCCCCTGTATTAGTAATAAGCTTTTGTTACTTCAACACTGTCTGCATCTGGGTCTTACCTGAAACGTGACAGTACGAATTGGCCATGACTGACCCAGCAGACTCAGACCAGCTCCGCAACGCAATCTCCTCCCAAGGAGCCACCATTGGAAGGTACGAGGAGTTGCTTCATGGTCTTATGGAAGGGTTCCAGACCTTGGCCGAATACCATGACAAAGCATTGAACACATTGCTGGAGCAATTCCGCAGGTAGTCTGTTAGGCAGCATACCATGATGGTAACCTCCCACCCCCTCAGCAACCCGGCTGTTAGCAGCATCGCCTCCCTAGTCACCCCGGTTTCCCGTTGCTTAGGCTAACTGATTTCCTCCGAGAGCCTCCGAAGAAAGCCGATTCACCTCTTCCAGAGCCTATGCAACTAGGCAGAGCTAGGCTGTCTCCAGCTGAATGGCTATACAAACTTCACACTAAGAGTTGCCTATATTGCAGGAGTACTGGTCATTTCGTCTCCACCTGTCCACGAAAAGACCAGGCTCACTGGCAGGAGCGAGTACTCTGGTGGGCCATATGAATAACTTTTCCTCTCCACTTACTCTCCCCGCTTTGCATGCCATTTTGCTGTGGGGGAACGAGTCAATCTCTCCGGGTACTCATCTGAGAGCTTTATGGATGCTACACGCTACCCTGGCCACCGTGTTCTCCAAGCTGGTCCATGGAACACCTAACACCTGGTGTGGATACAGGAAGGGGAAGAGTGTAAGACTGCCTTCAACACGGCCAGCGGTCACTACGAGTATCTGGTCATGCCATTTGGCCTTACCAACACCCCTGCTGTGTTCCAGGCTCTTGTTAATGATGTTCTATGCGACATGTTGAACCGGTTCGTCTTTGTCTACCTCGATAACATCCTCGTCTTTTCCCGCACAACCCAAGAACACATGATCCAAGTTCGACAGGTTCTCCAACGCCTCCTTGAGATCCAGCTTTTGATTAAAGCAGAGATGTGCGAATTGCATCGCTCCACCATTCCCTTTCTGGGTTACATCATCGCTGCAGGGAGTGTACAGATGGATCCCGGGAAGATGAGAGCGGTGGTGAATTGGCCCCAGCCTACGTCAAGGGTGCAGCTGCAACGTTTCCTAGGATTCTGCAACTATTATCGCCACTTTATCTGGTGTTACAACACCCTGGCTTCCCCCCTGTCTGCACTCACCACTCCCAAGGTTTCATTCACATGGTCCCCAGCTGCTGACCGGGCGTTCCAGGATCTCAAACACTGCTTCACCACAGCTCCCATCTTGGTTCATCCTGCAATATCTTCGCACCGCCAAATCCTCAATTCCAGGCAAGATAGGTGGACCCTGTTGTTCACCCGGTTCAACTTCTCTCTCTCATACCGACCAGGATCCAAGAATGGTAAGCCGGATGCGCTGTCACACTGCTATAGCCCCACGCCTACAACCCCGGAACGCGAGACCATCCTTCCCACCTCATGCCTGGCAATGGCACTCAGCTGGGGAATAGGGAAGCAGGATGCCCAGAGAACCGGATGTTCATTTCTGATGCAGTCCGCTCCTTGGTCCTGGAGTGGGCCCACTTCTCCAGGTTTGCCTGCCACCCGGGCTCCCGTCGGAACCTGGCCTTTGTGCGACAACACTTCTGGTGGCCTACCTTAGTTCCTGACGTCTCTGCATTCGTCGCCACATGCACGATCTGTGCACAGAACAAGACTCCTCGGCTAGCTCCGGCTGGTCTCCTTCAATCTCTATCTGTCCCTCACGTCCCTGGTCTCACATATCCCTGGACTTTGTCATGGGTCTCACCCCATCTGATGGCAACACCTCCGTGCTGACTGTAGTGGATCGGTTTTCCAAAGCCACCCACTTCATTCCTCTCCCCAAGCTACCTTCTGCCAAAGAGACGGCCCAGTTCATGGTGCAGCACGTCTTCCGGATCCATGGACTGCCAGTGGACATGGTCTCTGACCAGGGTCCTCAATTCTCGTCCCAGTTCTGGAAGGCGTTCTACACACTCATTGGGTTGTCGGCAAGCCTGTCCTCCGGGTTCCACCCCCAGTCCAACGGCCAGTCGGAGCGAGCCAACCAAGTCCTGGAGACGACTGCGCTGCCTGGTCTTTGCCAACCCCACCACCTGGAGTCAGCAATTAGTGTGGGTTGAATACGCCCGCAGCACCCTTCCTTGCTCTGACACGGGTCTATCGCCATTTGAGTGATCCCTGGGGTATTAGTTCCCGCTTTTCCCTGAGCAGGAAGAAAAGGTCGGCATACCTTCGGCCCAGATGTTTGTCCGCCACTGTCGTCATACCTGGAAGAGAGCCCGGTCAGCCCTTCTCAAGACCACCTCCAGGTATCTACGACAAGCGGGTCACCACCGGACACAGGCTCCACGGTACCGGGCAGAAGGTACGGCTATCCACCAGGGTTCTGCCCCACAGTGTGGAATCCTGCAAACCTCCCCCCCCCCGCCCCTCTGCTGTTCGTTTTCTGTTGTCCCGTACCCTCCATATACATCCCACTGTTCATGTGTCCAGAATTAAATGTCTCATGTCTCACAGCCCTTCGTCTCCTGTTTCCAGGAGCCTTTGACCTCTGCCTGACCTGTCGTTTTGCCTACCCCTGTATTAGTAATAAACTTTTGTTACTTCGACACTGTCTGCATCCGGGTCTTACCTGGAACGTGATAATAATGGCTTAAATGCGTCAGAACATTATCTTCCAGGACAATTGCTTGTTTAATTATGAAATGTATGTATATTACTATACTATGAAATACAATTGCATCAATAACTTATTACAGTTAAGGATTGTTTGAGACAATATTTATTTTGTCAAATTATTACATTATCAAATATTTTTAACCATGACAATGTACTTGCATTTCAGTTAAAGAAAGGAATAACAGTTCAAAACCAATTCACATTGAGGTTTAGTGATGATTCAATTCGGGGCTATGCACAGACTTTTAGAAGGGCAGTTGCTCAAAGTGACCCATTACATTTACATTTACATTTAAGTCATTTAGCAGACGCTCTTATCCAGAGCGACTTACAAATTGGTGAATTCACCTTCTGACATCCAGTGGAACAGCCACTTTACAATAGTGCATCTAAATCATTAAGGGGGGGGGGTGAGAAGGATTACTTATCCTATCCAAGGTATTCCTTGAAGAGAAGGGGTTTCAGGTGTCTCCGGAAGGTGGTGATTGACTCCGCTGTCCTGGCGTCGTGAGGGAGTTTGTTCCACCATTGGGGGGCCAGAGCAGCGAACAGTTTTGACTGGGCTGAGCGGGAACTGTACTTCCTCAGTGGTAGGGAGGCGAACAGGCCAGAGGTGGATGAACGCAGTGCCCTTGTTTGGGTGTAGGGCCTGATCAGAGCCTGGAGGTACTGCGGTGCCGTTCCCCTCACAGCTCCGTAGGCAAGCACCATGGTCTTGTAGCGGATGCGAGCTTCAACTGGAAGCCAGTGGAGAGAGCGGAGGAGCGGGGTGACGTGAGAGAACTTGGGAAGGTTGAACACCAGACGGGCTGCGGCGTTCTGGATGAGTTGTAGGGGTTTAATGGCACAGGCAGGGAGCCCAGCCAACAGCGAGTTGCAGTAATCCAGACGGGAGATGACAAGTGCCTGGATTAGGACCTGCGCCGCTTCCTGTGTGAGGCACGGTCGTACTCTGCGGATGTTGTAGAGCATGAACCTACAGGAACGGGCCACCGCCATGATGTTGGTTGAGAACGACAGGGTGTTGTCCAGGATCACACCAAGGTTCTTAGCGCTCTGGGAGGAGGACACAATGGAGTTGTCAACCGTGATGGCGAGATCATGGAACGGGCAGTCCTTCCCCGGGAGGAAGAGCAGCTCCGTCTTGCCGAGGTTCAGCTTGAGGTGGTGATCCGTCATCCACACTGATATGTCTGCCAGACATGCAGAGATGCGATTCGCCACCTGGTCATCAGAAGGGGGAAAGGAGAAGATTAATTGTGTGTCGTCTGCATAGCAATGATAGGAGAGACCATGTGAGGTTATGACAGAGCCAAGTGACTTGGTGTATAGCGAGAATAGGAGAGGGCCTAGAACAGAGCCCTGGGGGACACCAGTGGTGAGAGCGCGTGGCGAGGAGACAGATTCTCGCCACGCCACCTGGTAGGAGCGACCTGTCAGGTAGGACGCAATCCAAGCGTGGGCCGCGCCGGAGATGCCCAACTCGGAGAGGGTGGAGAGGAGCATCTGATGGTTCACAGTATCGAAGGCAGCCGATAGGTCTAGAAGGATGAGAGCAGAGGAGATAGAGTTAGCTTTAGCAGTGCGGAGCGCCTCCGTGATACAGAGAAGAGCAGTCTCAGTTGAATGACTAGTCTTGAAACCTGACTGATTTGGATCAAGAAGGTCATTCTGAGAGAGATAGCGGGAGAGCTGGCCAAGGACGGCACGTTCAAGAGTTTTGGAGAGAAAAGAAAGAAGGGATACTGGTCTGTAGTTGTTGACATCGGAGGGATCGAGTGTAGGTTTTTTCAGAAGGGGTGCAACTCTCGCTCTCTTGAAGACGGAAGGGACGTAGCCAGCGGTCAGGGATGAGTTGATGAGCGAGGTGAGGTAAGGGAGAAGGTCTCTGGAAATGGTCTGGAGAAGAGAGGAGGGGATAGGGTCAAGCGGGCAGGTTGTTGGGCGGCCGGCCGTCACAAGAAGCGAGATTTCATCTGGAGAGAGAGGGGAGAAAGAGGTCAGAGCACAGGGTAGGGCAGTGTGAGCAGAACCAGCGGTGTCGTTTGACTTAGCAAACGAGGATCGGATGTCGTCGACCTTCTTTTCAAAATGGTTGACGAAGTCATCTGCAGAGAGGGAGGAGGGGGGAGGGGGAGGAGGATTCAGGAGGGAGGAGAAGGTGGCAAAGAGCTTCCTAGGGTTAGAGGCAGATGCTTGGAATTTAGAGTGGTAGAAAGTGGCTTTAGCAGCAGAGACAGAGGAGGAAAATGTAGAGAGGAGGGAGTGAAAGGATGCCAGGTCCGCAGGGAGGCGAGTTTTCCTCCATTTCCGCTCGGCTGCCCGGAGCTCTGTTCTGTGAGCTCGCAATGAGTCGTCGAGCCACGGAGCGGGAGGGAGGACCGAGCCGGCCTGGAGGATAGGGGACATAGAGAGTCAAAGGATGCAGAAAGGGAAGAGAGGAGGGTTGAGGAGGCAGAATCAGGAGATAGGTTGGAGAAGGTATGAGCAGAGGGAAGAGATGATAGGATGGAAGAGGAGAGAGTAGCGGGGGAGAGAGAGCGAAGGTTGGGACGGCGCGATACCATTCGAGTAGGGGCAGTGTGGGAAGTGTTGGATGAGAGCGAGAGGGAAAAGGATACAAGGTAGTGGTCGGAGACTTGGAGGGGAGTTGCAATGAGGTTAGTGGAAGAACAGCATCTAGTAAAGATGAGGTCGAGCGTATTGCCTGCCTTGTGAGTAGGGGGGAAGGTGAGAGGGTGAGGTCAAAAGAGGAGAGGAGTGGAAAGAAGGAGGCAGAGAGGAATGAGTCAAAGGTAGACGTGGGGAGGTTAAAGTCGCCCAGGACTGTGAGAGGTGAGCCGTCCTCAGGAAAGGAGCTTATCAAGGCATCAAGCTCATTGATGAACTCTCCGAGGGAACCTGGAGGGCGATAAATGATAAGGATGTTAAGCTTGAAAGGGCTGGTAACTGTGACAGCATGGAATTCAAAGGAGGCGATAGACAGATGGGTAAGGGGAGAGAGAGAGAATGACCACTTGGGAGAGATGAGGATCCCGGTGCCACCACCCCGCTGACCAGAAGCTCTCGGGGTGTGCGAGAACACGTGGGCGGACGAAGAGAGAGCAGTAGGAGTAGCAGTGTTATCTGTGGTGATCCATGTTTCCGTCAGTGCCAAGAAGTCGAGGGACTGGAGGGAGGCATAGGCTGAGATGAACTCTGCCTTGTTGGCCGCAGATCAGCAGTTCCAGAGGCTACCGGAGACCTGGAACTCCACGTGGGTCGTGCGTGCTGGGACCACCAGATTAGGGTGGCTGCGGCCACGCGGTGTGGAGCGTTTGTATGGTCTGTGCAGAGAGGAGAGAACAGGGATAGATAGACACATAGTTAACAGGCTACAGAAGAGGCTACGCTAATGCAAAGGAGATTGGAATGACAAGTGGACTACACGTCTCGAATGTTCAGAAAGTTAAGCTTACGTAGCAAGAATCTTATTGACTAAAATGATTGAAATGATACAGTACTGCTGGAGTAGGCTAGCTGGCGGTGGCTGCGTTGTTGACTTTGTAGGCTAGCTGGTAGTGGCTGCGATGTTGACACTACACTAATCAAGTCCCCCATCAAAAAGAAGGCAAGAGGGTTATGGTCATTGCGAATGTAGATTATGTTAATCAACTAGTTAGCTAGCTGCAGGGGTAGTGCAGTGTGCGCGCTCATGTCGGGACAGAGAACCGGGGAAGGTGAATTTTCCAAGATTTAGCTAGTGATGGGCAATTAACTTAAATAACAACAGAGAAAATAAAAGTGAAATTAAAATGTAATTAAAAAAAAGCCTGCCAATCTGAAAGGGCACTTTTCTCCTAGGAGGGCGAAAGGGCAAAAGTGCTCAGGTACCCCTAGACCTATCTGTACACGTGCCTGTTTAAATCATAAAAGGAAAGGACTGTAATTAATCTATGTAATTCACTATTTCCCTCAACAGTAACCTGTGAATCTACAACCCCTAAGGAATGTATGTTCATACGTATTTCATAAGAATGGGATAACATCTTGGTTATCCTTACAACCCAATTAAGAAACATTACACTGGCTGGTAATATGGCTCCAACAATGTGAAATGCATGTGACTGATTTGAATCTTTTTTTTGAATCTCCTCCACTATGTGTGCTGACAGCCAGATGAGAAAGCTGGCAGGTTCTTTCTTGTAGGCCTACATGAAGGCTGATTTGTAAGATTAATACATTGAAGTGATACTGGGAAGGGCAGTGTGCAAGTGTCTCTTTTCATTTAAGATATGATCAAATTACTCCCACGCACATATGCAATATAGATTCTTAATGAACTTTTCCATTGGCAAACAATTCAACTCCAATAGTACAGATAATATTAGAAGTAAATCAAGGACTTGTTATTTTTATTTGTTATTTTTCCGCCCCTAAATGTATTTGTTAATCATTTCTACTTTAGCTAAATTGGAAAAATGGCAGGCTTTCTTTTGTAGGCCTTCATGAAGAAAAGAATGTGGCGGATTCATAATTAATCTTTACCATTGGCAAAAAGTCTAACTCAGATCTTACAGAGAGAGTTAGAAGTAAATTGAGGACTTATTATTGTTTCTTTCCCTAAATGTACTTGTTTAATTATTTCTACTTCCTTTATACACTTGCCAGCCTACACCCTTCTTCTGCCTTTCAAAATGAGGTGGCTCTCTATACCTTTAATTGTTAAGATTTTTTAAGGAATGTTGGCTTTCTGTCAAGTTATTTCTTAAAGTGCTGTGAAGTGGGAAACAAACATATGGTAATTGAAAGCTAAGAACCTGCCATTAAACTTTTTTTTCAAAGCACTCATCTGATGTTTTCTCCCATCTCTCAAACCATAGCACCGAGAAAATGGCCGTTCTCTAATTAGGTGTTCACCCTCCTGAGGACGTCGATATCGTGCATGTCCTAGTTATTGTGAAATAATGACTACTAATTAGTGCAACTAAACAACTATTGTCTGTATTCGGAGATGCCCTCAGAATAACCCACTGCCAAGCAAATAGTATACCCATTGGGAACACCGTTGTTTCCACGTCATTTCAATTGGTAATGTGGGATTGATGAAGTTGCGCTTACTGTGACGTTGAATGCTCTAAAGGAATCTTTAATTATCTGCCTTGCAGGTTATGTTTTGTCCTTTTGTGATTAATTTAGTGGTGTTGCATTAGGTTAATATCAAACTAAATTCTGCTGTTTTGCAATGCATTCAAAATTCATGGAACCCAATAGAGCTTGATAAGGGAATGACGATGTAGTCCCAACTAAAAGATCATTAAAAATACTTAAATGCTACCTGTCATTTGAAACCACCAGCTGAGGGTTTGGATAAAAAGGTCCTACAGGATATGCTCTCCACTCCTAGAGGTGAAAGTAAAGCTGTGGGCTGTAAGAGATATAACACTTTCTCACTATACCATGCTGCCAACATCACAAGGGCCTCCAAGGGTTCTTGGCTCACACGAGGAGAGAAGGATTGGAACGAGGAAGGAAAGGAGGTAGGGTGGAGGTGTAAAGTACACTGTAAAACAAAATCCTGTTAATGTACAGTAAATTTTGGCAGCACAAGTGCCAGAAATAAAACAGAAAACTGCAGACAAAATGTACATAAATAATCCATATAAAAACAATGATTTTACGACATTAACTATTTTAACCTGGAATCCTCTTTTTTTTGGCAGACATTAGTTGTGAAAATGAACTGGCCAGCTAAAAAGCATAAAAAACTCCTTAATTGATGACAAAATATAGCTAGAACACAGATTATAATCATAATATTACAAAAAACAGTTAAATGTAACTGTTATCAGTTGTGAAAATAGAGAATCCGACCGTGTAAACCCAGAAATGACTCATGAATTGATACCAAAATATAGCTAGAACACAGATAATGTATTACTTTTCAGGTAAGACCTAGATGCAGACAACATCGAAGAAACAACAGTTTATTAATCGAACAGGGGCATGCAGGTCAAGGGCAGGCAGAGGTCAGTAAATCCAGATAGGTAGGGCAAAGGTACAGGACGGCCGGCAGGCTCAGGGAAGGCAAAGGTCAGTAATCTAGAAAGGTGGGGCAAAGGCACAGGACAGCAGACAGGCAGAATGGTCAACACCGGGACAACAGGAACAATCGCGACAGGAGCATAGGGAAAACTGCTGCTAGGCTTGCCGAAACAAAATGAATTGGCAACAGACAAACAGAGAACACAGGTATACATACACAGGGTGTAATGGAGAAGATGGGAAACACCTGAAGGGGGTGGTGACAATCACAAAGACAGGTGAAACAGATCAGGGTGACATGATTGTCATAATATTACAAAAACCTACCGTCAATATAACTGGTATCAGTTGTGAAAATAGAGAATTGGTCAGCTAAAAACTTAAATAATTCCTTAATTGATGCCAAAGTTACACAAAAATACAGATAATTGTCATAATATTACAAAAACTTACTCTTGATCTAACTGGCATCAGTTGTGAAACTAGAGAATTGTTAAGTGAAAAAAAAACAGACTTTACTCCTTAATTGATGCCAAAATATAGCTAGAACACAGATAATTGTATATTACAAAAACTACTCTCAATTCAACTGGTATCAGTTGTGAAAATAGATAATTGGTCAGCCAAAAAAACAGACAACTCCTTAATTGTTGACAAAATAAAGCTAGAAAACAGATAATTCTAATATTACAAAAACCTACTCTCAATGTAACTATTATTGGTTGTGAAAATAAAGTATTCTCCAGCAAAAAAAAGAAGACATGACACAGGGATTTCCTTATATATTTATTACAAGATTTATGACGTATATTAAGTTATTCAATACATGTTCAAACTTTAAACTGTGCGTGCAGTGGCATGGCAGAGAGGTAAAGGGGTAGACAGAGAGGGACGGGAGGGGTGTGTTAAGAAGGTAATCTCAGTGTACAAACATTTCTGGAACTATACACTTGATAATTACGGTGTCAAACATAAGAAATTCAATTCAAGATTTTTTTATTTTTAACATCAGTATTTTGACATTTTGGTTATAAAATGTAGGTCAAGTTATTATTCTGTCATCCTAACCCAAAACTATCTGGGGGGGTGTAGGACAAGGTATATCAATCCTAGTGCAAAAAAACATTTCTTGAACTCAAACTTTACTTATACCGTGTCAAACATTCACTTAAAAGCAACTTACAACATGCTAATGTAAAAACATTCAGTTCTAACATTTTGGCCGTGTTGATCATCTGCCTGTTTCTTGACTGTGTGCTGCAGTCGGTGGATTTAAGTACCTGTATGTGTGCGTGCGCAAGGCTACTCCCTCCATTCATAGTCTGCGATGTTTGAGATCAGAAAAATAACTTTTGGGATTGATTGCATGCTGCTTTCTACTTCTTCTCCACTTTGGACCCCTTGTCTGGGTTGATCTTGAATAGGCACCTGCATTGGATGAAATAACATAAATAATGTAATTCTATACAAGTGTGTCCGCCCTTCTTAATCACTAGCAGTGGTCGTCTACCCCTTCAGATACAATCATTTGATTTGTTGACTAACAAAAATGTACCTGCAAAAATCAATTCATCTAGTTTAAAGGGGCTACATGTTTGCAATGTAATATTAGAAAATGTCTACGATACAGTTAAACAGTGGAACGACAATGTTTTTTCACCAGAAAGTATATTTGGGTGCATAGAAAGTGTATCCTGAAATGCTACATTTCTATTGGCCAACAAGGGACTGGTGTGGTTCTGTTTTGAAATTGAAAGTTGTAGTTAAGGCATCCTAGATGACAACACCAGAACAGAGTTAGTTTTAATATGCAAACGGCCCTTGCATCGTGTCTCATTGTGATACAGCAGACTCTCTATGATGATGACGAATATGACTTTTAAAAGCATTATATTTTGTGAACTGAGATTTGCAGCTCAGCATGCAGCATACATATTGGCCATATGACTTTTAAAAGCATTATATTTTGTCAACTGAGATTTGCAGCTAAACATGCAGCATACATATTGGCCAGATGCCAATTATTTGGAAAGACCTGACATGTTCCCAATTTCTCTATACTTATTAACTTACTTGTAACAAAGAAAAACAAGATTTTAATCTTGGTTCCAATTAACTATAGAAGTGTATATTTCTGGTTTGCTTGATTAATGACAATGGACTTCAAAAGGGGACAATAACGATTATTTCTTTGTACTTCCTGTAACGTCGGGTGAATGATGAGTGAGGAGTCAAATGCAGAGAGCGAAGTGAACGGGAAAAACGCTTTAATGTCCTTCAAAACGTAACAGGTCCAAAACATGGGTGAATGCCTAAAACACTGGCGCTAAACAAACCCAAAAACCTAGTTACAAACACTGGACAGCGAAAACTCAAAACAAACACAATACATCACCAAACCAACAAGCCCGCACAAACACCAGCGGGCAAAACGAATTTCAATTAACACCCATTCCAAAACCCCAACAAGGACAGGTGAAAACAATTAGACAAAAACAAACGAAAATGAAAAAGGGATCGGTGGCAGCTAATAGACCGGCGACGAGGACCGCCGAGCGCCACACGAGCAGGAAAGGGAGCCGCCTTCGGTGGTATTCGTGACACTTCCATGCTAAACGACTCAGTTTGCTTCACTAAACTAGCTATGAATATTACTTCAGTTTGCGGATTGCAGGGCATTTCCTCAATTCCAATTCAAGTAACTGTTGAAGGAGAAAGAGAGAGAAAATATGTTATAAAGGTGGGATTGGTTTACAGCACACTACCAAACGTGAACTAGCAAGTTAGCGCAGTAGTTAGGTTATGAAATGCAGCTGGCAATCTAGCTAAATGTCAATGTTTCAAAATTCAGAATAAATAAATATTTAACTGTCAACATATGTTACAAAAAACGGTTGCTTATCATAGCTGGCTTGCTGCTAGCTAGCCACGGTCTGGTTGGAAACTAGCTCGGGTAGTATTAACGTTAGCTAGCTATCTTGCTCAGGCGTCTGAGCTGCCAACCACAACCTCCACGATATTAACTAGCAAATACATCACAAAGTTAACGAACTGCACATCTAGCAATTTCGTCAACTATTTAAAACGTTATGTTAAACAATCGTTTGGTGGTAATGCTCACCTTGGTATGATAAATATCTGCTCTCCTATCACTGCATGTGCCAAGTTCCTGCACAGTCTATGTTTGTAACAGAGTGATCAACATTTGTAACATGACAGACAATATCATTCTTTTTACATTATCTTTCATAGCTTTATGCATTTTTAAAAATCCTTAAACTGTACTTGTCCATTCATAAATAGTAACTGCACTGGCTTAATCAGTTAGATAACAGTCACTATCTGTTACTAAACTATCCATAAAACAATGGTATATGTAGTTGTTTCTTTATAACGTATATTACTGTATTTCTACAGCTTATTATTGTGGAAAAGGTATGCATGTCTATAAAAATACAGGACGTTTAATGTATTTCGCATTTACTGACATTTCATATTGTTCTACACAACGAAAGTTAAATATAAGTGTATCCCTGTCATTTCACAGTATTCTACCATTATTCATAAATATAGAAAAACCATGTGAAAATTAACAGGCCTCTCCTTTGGATCATTCCTAATTGTTTACACAGGTTCATGAGTTCATGTTAGAACGTGAACATGTTACCAAAGTCTTTTGACTTCTCACGCAGCACCCCTTCCTTCCTACCTACACTGTAAAATAAAAATACGTTTTTTTACCTTACCTTGTATTACCTTTAACTTTGTATAAAAAGTTTTATCTGTTTTTGAGAAAATGACTAATATTATGATTATATCGTAATGATATTAACACTATTTCAATGATCGTCAGGCCTAGGTGGGCTATCTCTTAGATAATAACATGAAGATGAGTCGGTCTTATTAGTGATAAGATCCACATAAATATATGCAGGCATAATAACATGGTATGGTTCCATTTTATTCTAAGTGACACTTAACCAAGTAGCAGGCAACAGTTTTATTGCAGCGTACTTTATCACTTCATAAAGTGGCAGGCCTAGGATACCATTAGAGACCACCTGCCATACCAATTTGTGGATTTCAATGAACCCGTCAGGAAAATATTATTTTGGCCATGTAATTTTAAGTGTAATACCTTTTGACAAAATGTGGTGAAATTGGTCTAGAAGTTCATAAACATGAATTGATGTGGTGAAAACTGGAGGACAGCATTAACTCAATAGCTTGCACAGGTGACATGTGTGCTTAAATTCTGTTTTAGGTCTATGTTATGTACTTTCTAACCATGATAAATCACATCCTTCTCAAATATCCTGAGAATATCCTTCTCAGAATGTTGGTGTATCTCGTAGTAGTAAAACAGTGTGCATGACTGCCTAGTCGTAAAATAGTGTGCATGACTGCCTAGTAGTAAAATAGTGTGCATGACTGCCTAGTAGTAAAATCGTGTGCATGACTGCCTAGTAGTACAATCGTGTGCATGACTGCCTAGTAGTAAAATCGTGTGCATGACTGCCTAGTAGTAAAATAGTGTGCATGACTGCCTAGTAGTAAAATAGTGTGCATGACTGCCTAGTAGTAAAATCGTGTGCATGACTGCCTAGCCTCTATCCTTCTCAATCCGGTAGGAAATGTGATGTGATCACGAGGGGATCAGAAATCCTGGCATCCAGTCATGCGCTAATGTGGTATTTAAAGGCTAGAGGTTTATTTGGATGGTGTGTGGGCAATTAGCTGCCTACAAGAGGACACAAGTGCGCACAGAATACCAACTATGAAGTGATGTGGTTTCGAGTAAGGTACTGACTTCTATTAGAGTGTGATTGAATAAAGAGAATTCGTTGATCCACTGTTCCATTTAGCAAACTTTCTGGTGTGCGTCTTTTTGCCTATTCTTTGCCTATGTGGAAGTACGGTTTGTTGGTGCTTTTCGGCGCCCTGTTTGTGCGCGGGCAGTTTCCGAGGGAATGTGTGACTCTGGAGGGACTTCGGAGTGGTCAGTGTTGTCCATCCCCGTTTGGGGTCGCGAATGACGCCTGCGGGTCTGCCACAGGACGTGGACAGTGTATTTTGATAGCGGCAGACGCAAGTCCACACGGCCCCCAGTACCCCCACGATGGACGGGATGACCGTGAACGTTGGCCCATCCGCTACTTCAACCGAACCTGCCAGTGCAACGGGAATTTCACCGGTTATGATTGTGGCGGTTGTATGCATGGATTGGCCGGGTTAAACTGTGACCAACCCGTCGCTATCGGTACGTTTTGTTTTATCCCACTTTAAAACAAATAATCAAATGTTGCAGTTTAATTTAATTGAAATCATCAGTCCACATATATGTTGAATAAAATAAGCTATGGTGTAAAGTCCTTAAGTATAAATAATTGAAAGTACTACTTAAGTAGTTTTTGGGGTTATCTGTACTTTACCAATTATATTTTTGACTACTTTTACTTTAACCTTACTACATTCTTAAAGAAAATAATGTACTTTTTACTCCCCACATTTTTCCTGACAGCCAAAATAACTCGTTACATTTTGAATGCTTAGCAGGACAGGAAAATTGTCGAATTCACACACTTATCAAGTTAACATCCCTGATCATCCCTACTGCCACTGATCTGGCAGACCCACTGAACACATGCTTCGTTTGTAAATTATGTCTGAGTGTTGGAGTGTGCTCCTGGCTATCCTAAATAAATAAAAAAATGGTGCCGTCTGGTTTGCTTACTATAAGGAATTTGAAACAATTTATACTTTTACTTTTGATACATAAGTATATTTGAGTAAATATAATTACTTTTTATACTTAAGTATATTTAAAAAACAAATACTTTTAGACTTTTACTCAAGTAGTATTTTACTGGGTGACTTTCACTTTTACTTGGAGTCATTTTCTATTAAGGTAACTTTACTTGTACTCAAGTATGACAATTGGGTACTTTTTCCACTACTGAAAATACACACCGCACCAATGCCCCGTACTTTACCAGGCTGTTGTCATAGACTAGACGTAACATAGTAGACGAAAATCCGGGACGCTCAAATTAGTAGGCCTGGATGTATGGTATGGTTGTATACGACAGAAGGTTACTTAAGGCAAAAACGAATGAAGGGTGATGCGAATGTCTAAACCCAAAGTTTGCGTGTTCGAATCTCATCAAGGACAACTTTAGCATTTTAGCTAATTATCAAGTTTACAACTACTTACTACCTTTTAGCTACTTGGCAACTACTTAGCATGTTAGCTAACCCATCCCCCCAAATTAACCTTAACCCTTTAGCCTAACTCCTACCTTAACCTTAACCCCTAACCAGGGTGGAAAAATAACAAATGAGCATGCTTTTTAATGTTTTTAAAACAAGAAATGTATTAGTCGTAAGAAGTAATGTGGTATATTGCTCAATTCAATTTTATTTTTGTGACCTGAGTCTTTCAACCAATGTATGTTAAAATAAATCATTTAGATACAATAGTAAAAAGCAAAACAGGTAAACAGTTCTACAAATGAACATCAAGAATCAACAAAGTGCCTGTCCTGCCACAAAATGCTGAGTGATACGACTTATTTATTGGTATTAGTTCAGGGCTTTTAACGCTGATTTACTTTTATTAGGAGTACATACATTTATATTTAGGAGTACAAACAAAAATGTAGGTCCACAATACGATTATTTGAGTGTTTTAACGATAAGAAATGACAACTGGAATAAAACAGTTTTGGAATGTTCCATGCTCAATCAAGCACAATTTACCCCCAAATATTTGAGTCATTAGGTTTGATAAAAATGTTCAGCTACCCCTTTAAGGGGTGGCCATTACCATGGTAATGGCACTCCTTGTCTGTCAGAGATGATAATCTCATGTCTGCTCTACCAGCATAAAATTGCAGCAAACTCAAAACTAATATTGAAAAAAAATCTAGCGTTTGAATAAAGCAATGTAACTAGCCAAGAAACAGGAGGACAAAGTCACACTTTAGAAGCCTTTCAGGTCAATTTGACCAACTTCTACGTTTGGGTTGAAATAGACTGGCTGGTGAAATGGACATTTTTACCCGCTAATAACAAAATCTACCCATATTTGGCTGGTGATGGGTGTTAATTTCCCACCCTGCACCTAACCCCTAACGTTAGCCATCTAGCTAACGTTAGCATTAGCCACCTAGCTAACATAGCCACAACAAATTGGAATTTGAAACATATATGTATAGCTAATTCATAACATATTGTACGAATTGTAATTCGTAACATATTATATTAATTGTAATTCGTAGCATATCATATGATGATGGAAATACACAAATTAATATTATAACAAATGTAACATATCACACTAATTTGAGTCCCAGATTGTCGTTTACTATGTCTTTGAGTGAAGGTTGACTTTATGCACTGCCAGTCAACTGGTTGAAAGCCACATTTCTACAGACTATGGAAAGCATACAATATTTTTTTTTGAAACGACACGAATGTCGTTACATATAGCTGCATTTTATGTTTGATATAATTACATTTTTGCCTCATATTCAGGCAATGGTGTATGCGTAAAGATTAACGGTGACTGCGGATAGGTTACATGCCCAATAATTTCTTAATTTCTTTCCACAAAAGAAGGTGCTCATTAACGTATGAATGAAGAAGTTTATCAAATGTTATTTTTCTCTTTAATTCTTCAGTCCGGAGAAACGTGATGCAGCTAAGTGCGGCTCAGAAGCGAGCTTTCGTGACCGCACTAGACCAGGCCAAGCGCACCGTACATCCGGACATTGTAATAGCTACGCGGCGATACCAGGATGTCTTCGGACCCGATGGAAACACCCCGCAGTTTGAGAACATCACCATCTATAATTACTTTGTGTGGACCCACTACTATTCGGTCAGCAAGACCTTCTTGGGGGCCGGTCAGCCGAGCTTTGGCGGAGTTGACTTCTCTCACGAAGGTCCCGGTTTTGTGACCTGGCACAGGTTTCACCTGCTCCAACTTGAGCGCGACATGCAGGTGAGATGGGTTACCAGCAATTACATGCATGTCCCTGCATGTAATATGAACTGAAATAGTCAATAATAATGTAAATAACTACTTTTTTTAGTGTGCCTGATATTCAATTGGATATCACAATATAATAGTCCGTTATCTAATGGTATGATGGATTTTCACCACCAGCAAAATCCATTTTAATCTGTAGGCTGGGCCTATTTTTACCCATCAATAGTCATTTCACTTTCCCTATTGTTTGCTTGAATTAGTGCCGCATTAAGCGTGAGGATATATTTAGAGATGAAGCAATGTTGTACCATAATCAAGCAAGCTTTGCAGAAAATGTGCTTAAGCGTTTACTAGTCTGAGCCTAGATTTCCCATCTAATAGGGCACAAAAGAGCATCTGTTGCCCAAGTTATTTCTTGAATTATGCATTACTAATTGGCATTACTGACAAATGACTGTTTATTGTTTTCAAAGATCTTTATCTTGGATGTCAGTAGGCCAGCTATATTTGGCCTCAGCAATAAAGACAAATCATTATTTCATACAATGGAAAAAGTTGAATAAGGTGCAGCTAAATATTGAGATTGTGATACAGCTGTATGTTGCTGGATTAAAATAATGCAGGCACAATATACTTCTCCATGACCATTTGTAACAATTTTATTTGCAGTTCATTATTGTGGTTTCTAATTGCACAAACTAATGATTGTAATTGTGTGCCCTTTATGTAATTCATTCTAACCCTACTCTCAATTTAGGATATGCTGCAAGACCCTTCCTTTGCCCTGCCCTACTGGAACTTTGCCATTGGTGGAAGCACCTGTGACATCTGCACAGATGACCTATTGGGAGCGAGGAGCAACCTCAATATGAATTCCATCAGCACCAACTCCATCTTCTCCAACTGGAGGGTGATTTGTGAGAGTGTGGAGGACTATGACACACTGGGAACCATCTGCAACAGTAAGCAGTCAGTAGTGCGCTTATATCCTTCCAAGTTTTAAAGAAAACACCCTATATGGTGGGTAGAAGTTGCCTGTAGGCACAGATCTAGGATCAGCTCACCCTCCTGAAATGTTAAAATATGTAAAAGTCATTGAAATTATAGAAACATGCTCACAGGGACACCTGTGTCACCATTCCATATTGTGATACTTGTTTGCTATCATTACTATCATTGCTTACGCCCGGTTCACTATTCATACTTTGGTGCTATTGGCGCAACACCTTGTCTGACAACAAGACAAAAATGGCGTTGTACTGGATGGCCACCATTTGGCAAGCTCCGACCCAATTTAGCTATTTTATATATGATTATTGTGTACTTTATTTTTACTTTATTTTCCGATCGAGGATTTGCTACCAACAGGAATCTCGAAACTGCAATATTATTTGCTTTTCGGAAACATGGCTGTCGGACAAGATACCCCCCATGGCTATCCAACTCGATGGATTCTCCATTCACCTGGCAGACAGGACAGTGGAGTCGGGGAAATTGAGGGGGGGAATGGTTTGCCTCTATATCAACACCAACTGGTGTGCTAACACCAGCTCGGTGGAAGTCTCAACCCACTGTTCACCCATCTTGGAATACCTGATGATCAAATGCCGACCATTCTACCTCCCAAGGGAGTTTTCAGCTATTATTGTGACTGTTGGTTACATTCCACCTCAGAACAAGAAACATAACAAGCTGGCATTTAACAAACTGTACAAAGTAAGAAAAAAGCAAGAAAATCTACGCCCAGCTTCCATCAACACTTCAACACCACTAGGGGTGATAAAGACCACTGTTATTCTACACACAAGCAAGCATACAAGGCCCTCCCTTGTCCGCTATTCGGAAAATCAGATCATTATTCCATACTCCTGCTTCCTGTTTACAAGCAAAAACTCAAACAGGAAGTACCCGTAACTCGCTCTGTTGAGAAATGGTCACCAGAATCAGAGATTAAGCTACAGTACTGCTTTGCTAGCGCTGATAGGAATAGGTTTCAAGACTCCACCGATAACATTGACGAGCTAACCACCTTTATCCCTGGCTTCATTAGGAAATGCATCAGCGACATTGTCCCCACGGTGAGGGTTTGCTGCTTCCCCAATCAAAAGACCTGGATTAACACCAAGGTTGAAGCTAAACCAAAGGACATGGCTACCGCACACAGAGCTATTGTAGACAACCCTGAGGCTACGGCTGAGGACATGAACAAGTACAAGTCTCGCTATGACTGCCACAGAGTCATCAAATGAGCAACAGGACACAATTGGAATAAGGTGGAATCATATTACACAGACATGTGGCAGGGGCTACAGTCCATTACAGATTACAAAGGAAGACCCAACTGTGATCTGCCCGATGATGCTTCTCTACCAGACAAACTCATTTTTTGCACGCTTTAACAACAACACTGTGCCGGGTGTGAGGGCTGTGACCGACCCAGAGGATTGGGTGATCTCGCTCTCCAAGGCCAACGTGAGAAAGGTCTTTAATAAGGTCAACACCCGCAAGGCCGGTGCGGCCCGACGTTATTCCAGAGTGCGTTCTCAGAACAGCTGGCAGGCATATTCACTGTAATTTTCAATTTCTCCTTGTCTCAATCTGTAATCCTCACATGTTTTAAGATGACCACCATCATTCCTGTCCCCATGAACTCTAAGGCTTCATGCCACAATGACTACTGCCCTGTAGCACTCACTTCTGTAATCATGAAGTGCTTTGAGAGGCTGATTATGGCACACATTAACTCCACCATCCCATTCACCCGAGACCCACTCCAATTTGCATACCACCCCAACAGATCCATAGATGACGCAATCTCAATTGCTCTCCACCCTCCCCTCCCCTCCCCTGCCCTCACCCACCCGGATAAGAGGAATACCTACAGTATGTGAGAATGTTGTTCATTGACTACAGCTCAGTGTTCAACACCATTGTCCCCGCCAAGCTCGTCACCAAGCTTAGGACTCTGGGTCTGAACACCTCTTTCTGCAACTGGATGCTGGACTTCTTGACAGGCCGACCCCAGGTGGTGAGGGTAGGCAACATCACCTCCGCCACACTGTACTCTCTGTTCACCGCCAGGCTGTACTCCCTGTTCACCCACGACTGGGTGAATGCTGTATGCTGACAACACAATTGTTTGAAAGGCCTGATCACCAGCGACGATGAGTCAGCCTACAGGGAGGAGGTCAGAGACCTGGTAGTGGGGTGCCAGAACAACAACCTCTCTCTCAACATCAGTAAGATCAAGGCACTGATCGTGGACTACCGGAAACGGGTACATCGAAGGGTCTGCAGTGGACCAGGTCGAGAGCTTCAAGTTCCTCCGTATCCAAATCACTAAAGACTTAAAATGGTCCAAACACGCTCGGCTCTTCCCCTCAGGAGGTTGAAAAAGTTTGTCAAGAACCCTCAAATCCTCAAAGTGTTCTACAACTGTACCATTGAGAGAATCTTGACTGGCTGCATCACTGCCTGGTATAGCAATAGCACCACCCTCAATCGAATAGCGCTACAGTACAGTACATCATTGGGGCCGAGCTCCCTGACATCCAGGACATCTATATCAGGCAGTGTGAGAGGAACGCCCGGAAAATCGTTAAAGACTCCAACCACCCAAGCCGAAGACTATTCTCTCTGCTTACACACAGCAAGCGGTACCGGTGCATCAAGTCTGACACAAACTTGCTCTTGAACAACTTCTATCCCCAAGCAATAAGACTGATAAATAGCTAACAAAATAGCTACACAGACTGAGTAAATCGTGTATCTTTATTAACCTTTTATGTACATTTTTGCACTCTCTATGCATACTCACAGAGCCCTACACACTCACACACACACTCACTCACTCCATCATCTGCTCACTCACACATAATATTAACATACATTTATACTGACTCTACACACACACACTCACTCACATACCATACAAGCTTCTTCTACTCTGCTCATCTTATATCCTGATGCATAGTCCTTACACCTATACATATCTACCTCCATCACACCAGTATCCCAGCACATTGTAAATATGGTACAGGAACTGTATATATTATGTTTACTTTCTTATTATGTTCTTCATATTTCTTCTTTCTTGTGTGGTCTTCCGAGTATTACATTGTTATTGATTATTGCGTTGATGGGTTTTGAGTTTTCAAGAAATGCATTTCACTGTACTTGTGAATGTGACAGTAAAACTTGAAACTAGGGTTTCAAAGCGGAGGGGGCCTTGGACCTTCTTCTCCAATAGGGTGATTCCTGGAAGGAAGGTTGGAAGTAGGAAGAAAGGAAAGAAGGAAGAAAGAATGGAAGGAAGACTGAAAGAAAGGAGCATCTAAATAGTATTTAAACTGGGCCCGGGTGTGTCCTTTAGCACTTGCAAACTTCCCAAGCCTATTTACTATCGCCTCTTAGCCCAGGTTACTGAGACCCCTCTTAACTCTCTCCTCTCTCCCCCCCAGACACTGAGACCACCCCCATCAGGAGGAACCCAGCAGGTAACGTGGCCCGCCCCATGGTGCAGCGTCTCCCTGAGCCCCAGGATGTTGCAGACTGCCTGCAGGTGAACACCTTCGACACCCCTCCCTACTACTCCACCTCCTCAGAGAGCTTCAGGAACACCATTGAGGGTGAGTGGCTATTGCTGGTCTACACCAATAGATGCAGTCATTCACATTGATGCACACAGATATCACAGACACCTACACATACTGTACATATGCTTACAACCCTCAACTGAACATTGAGGGTTGTTGTGAATGCTGACATACACAACCGTCTTAGCCAACAGAGAAAGAGGCAAATCTGTCACTCCGTGAGCTTTAGATCTCCGGGAAGGTGTGATGTCGCTGATGTACTCCAGCCAAAATGCTATGGGCGAGTTTCACATCAATTAAGGATGATTCCCTGTATTTAATCTCAAACTACTTGTGTTGTGTGCGCAGGCTATAGTGCCCCCCAGGGAAACTACGACCCTGTGGTACGGAGCCTTCACAACCTGGCCCACCTGTTTCTGAATGGAACAGGCGGACAGACCCACCTCTCGCCTAACGACCCCATCTTCGTGCTCCTCCACACTTTCACCGATGCCATCTTTGACGAGTGGCTCAGGAGGCACGCCCCAGGTAATAGATCCCATCCTACGACTGATGTCATGTTCAAGACCTGATCATTGTGTCTTCTTGTGCTAGTATCTTTGTCTATGCTTGCTTGTCTGAAAATATGATGCTCTTCCATCCTTTTGCCAACTAAAAATATAGTGTAGAAAATATTAAGAACATCTTCCTAATATTGAGTTGCAGCCCCCCCCCTTTAGACCTCAGAACAGCCTCAATTCGTCGGGGCATGGAGTCTACAATGTGTCGAAAGCATTCCACATTTATGCTGGCCCATGTTGACACACACCGTAAACTGTTGAGCATGAAAACCCCAGCAGCTTTGCATTTCTTAACTCAAACTGTTGCACCTGGCACCTACTACCATACCCTGTTCAAAGGCACTTCAATATTTTGTCTTGCCCATTCACCTTCTGAATTGCACACTTACACAATCCATGCCTCAATTGTCTCAAGGCTTAAAAATCATTCTTTATCTGGTCTCATCCCCTTCATTTACACTGATTGAAGTGAATTTGAAGTGAAGTGACATCAATAAGGGATCATAGCTTTCACCTGGATTCACCTGGAAAGTCTATGTCATAGAAAGAGCAGGATTTCCTAATGTTTTGTACACTCACTGTATGTGTTTGTTGAATATGCTGTATTTTACAGGTTGCTTTATACCTTGTAGTTACTTCTAAATTACATGGTAAAATTGTAATTACACATCAATTACATGATTACGTTGTAAACTAAGATTCATAATACACACACCACTATGCAACATTTGTTTAGCTCTGGGAGGCTTTTTTTGTTGTACGTCAGGGCCATTTGTTCAGAAGCTGACTCTTAGCTGATATATTTTGCAGATTCTGCAGTCTATCCTTCAGAGAATGCCCCCATTGGTCACAACAGGGGGTACAACATGGTTCCCTTCTGGCCTCCAGTGACCAACGCTGAGATGTTTCTTACAGCCCCTGAGAACCTTGGCTACTCCTACGAGGCCGAATGGCCAGGTGTGTATTGTCATTATAACTACAGACTGAATGGCCAGGTGTGTATTGTCAATATACATACAGGCTGAATGGCCAGGTGTGTATTGTCAATATAACTACAGGCTGAATGGCCAGGTGTGTATTGTCAATATAACTACAGGCTGAATGGCCAGGTGTGTATTGTCAATATACATACAGGCTGAATGGCCAGGTGTGTATTGTCAATATACATACAGGCTGAATGGCCAGGTGTGTATTGTCAATATAACTACAGGCTGAATGGCCAGGTGTGTATTGTCAATATACATACAGGCTGAATGGCCAGGTGTGTATTGTCAATATAACTACAGGCTGAATGGCCAGGTGTGTATTGTCAATATACATACAGGCTGAATGGCCAGGTGTGTATTGTCAATATAACTACAGGCTGAATGGCCAGGTGTGTATTGTCAATGTACATACAGGCTGAATGGCCAGATGTGTATTGCCAATATAAATACATGCTGAATGGCCAGATGTGTATTGCCAATATAAATACAGGCTGGATGGCCAGATGTGTATTGCCAATATAAATACAGGCTGGATGGCCAGATGTGTATTGCCAATATAAATACAGGCTGGATGGCCAGATGTGTATTGTCAAAATAAATTCATTATGGATATTTGTCTTATCTACTATGTATATAACAATGTGGTCCACGTGTTAAACAGTACCAGACAAAAGTTTGGACACCTAGTCATTCCAGGATTTTTCTTTATTTGTACTATTTCCTACATTGTAGAAAACATCAAGTATCAAACAACACATATGGAATCATGTAGTAGCCAAAAAAGTGTTAAACAATATTTTATATTTGAGAATCTTAAAAGTAGCCACCCTTTGCCTTGATGACAATTTTTTTGTTAATGCGTTTGAGCCAATCAGTTGTGTTGCAATAGGGTAGGGGTGGTATACAGAAGATAGTATTTTACCAAATAGGACTAAGTCCATATTATGGCAAGAACAGCTCAAATAAGCAAAGAGAAATGACAGTTCATCATTACTTTAAGACATGAAGGTCAGTCAATGCGGACATTTCAAGAACCATCAAGCGCTCTGATGAAACTGGCTCTCATGATGACTGCCACAGGAAAGGAAGACCCAGGGTTACCTCTGCTGCAGAGGATAAGTTCATTAGAGTTACCAGCCTCAGAAATTGCATCCCAAATACATGCTTCACAGAGTTCAAGAAACAGACACATCTCAACATCAACTTTTCAGAGGAGACTGTGAATCAGGCCTTCAGGGAGAATTGCTGCAAATAAACCACTACTAAAGGACACCAATAGGAAGAAAATACTTGCTTGGGCCAAGAAAAGTGAGCAATGGACATTATAGTGGTGGAAATCTATCCTTTGGTCCAAATGGGATATTTTTGGTTCCAACCGCCGTGTCTTTGTGAGACGCAGATTAGGTGAATGGATGATCTCTGCATGTGTGGTTCCCAACTTGAAGCATGAAGGAAGAGGTGTGATGGTGTGGGGGTGCTTTGCTGGTGACACTGTGATTTATTTAGAATTCAAGGAACACTTAACCAGCATGGCTACCACAGCATTCTACGCGACACACCATCCCATCTGGTTTGTGCTTAGTGGGACAATTGTTTGTTTTTCAACAGGACAATGACCCAACACACCCCCAGGCTGTGTAAGGGCTATTTGATCAAGAAGGAGAGTGATGGAGTGCTGCATCAGATGACCTGGCCAGCACAATCACCCGACCTCAACTCAATTGAGAAGTTTTGGGATGAGTTGGACCGCAGAGTGAAGGAAAAGCAGCCAACAAGTGTTCAGCATATGTGGGAACTCTTTCAAAACTGTTGGAAAAGCATTCTAGGTGAAGCTGATTGAGAGAATTCCAAGAATGTCTAAAGCTGCCATCAAGGCAAAGGGTGGCTACTTTGAAGAATCTAAAATCTAAAATATATTTAGATTTGTTTAACACTTTTTTGGTTACTACATGATTCCATATGTGTTATTTCATAGTTTTGATGTCTTCACTATTATTCTACAATGTAGAAAATAGTACAAATAAAGAAAAACCCTTGAATGAGTAGGTGTGTCCAAACTTTTGACTGGTACATATATATTTTTTTTTACCACGGTGAGAGTCCCTCTGTCTGTCTGTGTGTGACTCTTTGCTAGTGTCACATTCCATACAATTACAAATGTAACTGTTATAAATCTTGTCTCCTCACTATAGCTGCTCCTTTCACTTTGACCGAGATCATCACCATTGCCATGGTGGCAGCCCTGGTCATCGTGGCTGTAATCTTTGCTGCCACCACATGTGTTGTGCGCGCCCGCTCCTACAGCAAACTGGAGGGCCGCCAGCCCCTGCTGGGTGAACAATACCAACGCTATGACAACGACAAAAGCCAATCCGTGGTCTGAGCTGAATGTGAAACTACAGGGTCATGCTCATTAGGGCACAGCAGAAAATGTGTAGTCGTTCCCTGTTTTTGTCCGTTTTCTTTTGTTTATTGACTAATGAACTTGATTCAGGCTTAGCTGAGTGTCACATATTTACATACTTTTGTATTGTTTGCAGTTATGTAATTAGATTACAAATGAATGTTTTTATCATTTCAAATGCCGTATAATATGCGTCACAAACTATATTCCCGGGAGTGGTCAAATGTTGGCAATGGAGCGTGGCAGTGTGGGTATAATTAGGTGCGTTAATGCTGGTCGGGAACAAAAACCTGCACACAGCGGCCCGTCCTCTCATGGCCAAGTTTGAACACAACTGCCGTAGTCCATAAAATGGAATCTAATTGACTGTATTACTCATAATATGGAATCTAATCGACCCTGTCACTCATTCTACTATTACTATTACGGAGTTCTTTGACCTGTATAACTATAGATTCTGAGGATAACAATGATTTTCTGTAAATGTGTAAACATATTTCATTTTATTTTAATCATTTTGGTTCAAAATGGAACATTTTTAATTCCATTGAAAATATGAGTTGATTAAAGAAAATAAAAGATTAAGATTTTTTATTGTATTATAATTTCTGGAACACATGTGGAGTTTAATGTCATAATTCATACATAAGCACTCTCCTTAAATATAATTTAAAGAATAGAAAAACAACAGGGTCATATCTAAAAAGTTGAATAGCCTAGTTTCCCACTCTGGTGTAAGCAATGTAAATTTCCATGAATTGCCACAAGGTGGTAGAAGTGAAGTTGAATACAACTTGAACAGAGTAGTGAGGGAGAGGACAGTGCCAATCAAGGCAAAATGTGTTGCTTTGAATACATATATGATCATTAATTAGATTTTACATTAACATTTTAGTCAGTTAGCAGACGCTGTTATGCAGAGTGACTTACAGTAGTGAGTGCAGACATTTTAATACTTTTTTCGTAGATCAAGCTTAGGTTAATTAGTTTGCTTTTAAAAGATAGCTTTTAAAATGTATTGATTTTATTATGCTGGTATAATAAAACTGTAGCCTAATGACGATGTAGCATACAACTATGCAAATAGGCTACAGGCCTATTGGTTTGAATTAAAATACATTCAGCACGAAAGACCGCTTACTGTAACCTACTTTGCTAGCACAAAATGTCAATTTAGTCGTTTGTATGATTGAACTGATGATTAGTAAATTACTGTAGGTTAACATATGGATGTATTTTGTGCACAATTAACCAAAACATATGCTGTGACAGTTGCCTTACGATTACAGCAAACAGGCGTGGTTTCAAAGTCCCACCTGTCTGGGTTCATAAGCTCCATATGGGTGTCTCTGTGGCTGTTATCCAACTGTGCTGTTCGACTATTGTTTCAGTGGACACGACTGACACCGGCGTACGGGACTTCAAAAACGATAATTTTCACGGATGAGTGTAGTGGCTTTGCAGTAGGCATCATAACGGGATATGTATCTATTTTGTTGTGGATTGCACACTATATTTTGAATTGGTGAGAATAATCGGATGGGGCAACTTTGTTTTTGAATTACTTTTCTCTGCAACTGTGTGCCTATAGATATATAGAAGTCGCTTTCAACCTCGGATCTCAGACCATCCTAAAACATTCATAGACGCATACGGATAAGAAGGCTTTTCGAAAGTTTAAAACCATCAAGGCTATGACCTTTTATTTTCTTTGAACGTGAAGTCAGCGCGAGTCCTCAAGCCACGGAACCCTATAATTTGCTCTCTTGGTTGTTCCTATTGCACATTTTGAAAAACGTAGCATATATTTATTTTTTTCGTTTATAGGCCTAGTCTTACTGTAATTCTACAATGGACGGGGAACACGTTTTACGCGATTTTAAAGATATTGAGACAAAGTTGGGTCGCAAAGTTCCTGAAAGTCTCATTCGTTCCCTTGCAGGAGGAAATAATCATCATGACAAACATGAGGATACAAAATTGGCGACACCGAAAAACCAGTCGAACTCTGCTGATTTGAAACGACTGGAGAGCAAGATGTTATTTTTGAGACAGGAAATGGTAAGTGATTGTCCCAAAGATGCGTCTCCAAATATATTTAATTCAGTCTGTCCCTGTCGGTTTGGATCAGTGAGTTGCTTCATACCACAGGAGGTTGGTGGCACCTTAATTGAGGAGGACTCGCTCGTGGTAATGCCTGGAGCGGAATTAGTGGAATGGTTTCAAACACATATTTCTCATGTGCCATTCCATTGGCACCGTTCCAGCATTTATTTGAAACATCCTCCCCTAACCAGCCTCCTGTGCTTCATACAGTAAGCATTTGATAACGTTTTTTGACTACCGAAGCAGACATCCAAAACAGGTACTGTTGCAATTCGACCAGGCTTTTTCAAATCAGTTCACTGCATTTTCGAAACCTTTCTTTATATTCAGTGATGCATTGCATTAAATGCAATTTACACCAGCCCCCCAATGTCTGGTCTGGAGCGTGAAGTCTCTGCTAATCTGGCTACTGCATAGCAACCAATGATATATATAAACCCTGGATTTCGGATGATATGTGTTGGCCATTGAGAGGCTTTGAACCACTGGTCAGCCATATTGGCACTCCCCAGTAGGAGCAGACCTCCATAGGAATGAAAGAAATTAAACAGTATTTCAATTAAAGACTAAATTAACATGTATTTAAGCATTTTGTTGGTGTAGTGGAGAGAGTAACATTAGTAATCTAAAATAATTCTACTTTAATTACATTTTAAAATATATTATTTCATTTTTTATTTGTATGTTTAGCGCACATAATATACATAAAGGTGTCTGTAATAAAATAAATTAGGCAAAAACAAATGTAGAATGTAAATGCATTTCTATAGCCTCCAAAATATTTTTAACACCGGTGAGGGAGTGCCAAGATGGAAGCATGGTGGCTTCAACACAGCGCTCCCAATTAGTCATCTAGTGTGTATATAAATTATTGGTTGCAACGGAGTGGTGCCAAAAGCCCTGGTCTTCCTAGAAAGAATATGTAAATTAGGATCGCTAGAAAGGTGTATGAATATATAAATAAATAATAGATGGCCACTTTGGGCTCTAAAATTAGTTTATTATGATCAAGTTCTATCCTCGCAGTGAATTATTTCACAACAAATCAAGATATTTAATGAAATAGTGATCCATTATACTACTACAGTTGACGTCACACAGGACCATGTGCTGACACAGAACAGTCACATTCATTGCACGTGCACCTAAAGGGGCTGCATCTAGCAGCTCTAATCATTTTTTTTTTTTTTATCTAGCGGCTCTAAGCAGGATGAAAATGACTACATCGACCACGATCCTTTGCTAGTTACAGCCACCTTTGCAAATTTTTGCCATTCAACAATATGGCGTGCTTCAAATTCAAGTACTACCGGTTTTCATGCGCAATCGTGAGTTTTCCAGAGGAATACGTGGATTTGTCAGGGCTTTCACTGTCTACTGGTTTTAATGTATATTAATTTACCCAAGCTAACAAAAGAGCTTTTAGCTGCAGTAGTCTGGTTGTTGTCCAAGGTTATTGCAGCTGTTTGCTTTAGGCAATATTGAACGTTCACTGACCTGTGATATCTTAACTCAGCATGTTATGCAATAACTTCCAGACGCCTCTGATGGCAATCCAACTTTATTGCCCTTGTGTTCATAGGCTATACTTTTGTCTTCTCAGACGTTTATGGATTACTTATAATGTGATCGCATGTTAGCCCATTCATAGATGCTAACTACCTTTAGCACCTTTTGATGGTAGTATCTTCTGGCTGGGGGAGATTTGCTAAGAGCCCTGACACTTACTATAAATGTTAACACGCATCGCTTGCGGTACGGTTCTGGAAACATAAGGAACATATCTTTCATATCCGCAGGAAATATATATATATATATATATATATACAGTGCATTCGAAAAGTATTCAGACCCCTTCCCCTTTTTCCACATTTTGTTACGTTACAGCCTTGTTTAAAATGCATGAAATAAAAAATGTTCCTCATCAATCGACACACTACCCCATAATGACAAATGTAAACAGGTTTTTAGAAATATTGGCAAATACCTTATTTACATAAGTATTCAAACCCTTTGTAATGAGACTTAAAATTGAGCTCACACACTGCATCCTGTTTTCATTGATCATCCTTGAGATGTTTCTACAACTTGATTGGAGTCCACCAGTGGTAAATTCAAATGATTGGACATGATTTGGAAAGGCACACACCTGTCTATAGGCACACACCTGTCTTACCCAAGAAGGCTCAATGCTGTAATCGCTGCCAAAGGTGCTTCAACAAAGTACTGAGTAAAGGGTCTGAGTACTTATGTAAATGTGATATTTCAGTTTTCTTTTGCTAAAATGGATTAAAACCTATTTTTGCTTTGTCATTATGGGGAATTGTGTGTAGATTGACGAGAAAAGGGATATTTTAATCAGTTTTAGAATAAGGCTGGAACATAACAAAATGTGGAAAAAGTCAAGGATTCTGAATACTTTCTAATTGCACTGTAAGACTACAAGAGTACTCTGCTGTCCCTCCCTACGATAGCGAATGCCCCATTTGGGCCATCTAAGGCTTTTGTGCTGTTTTCACCTCTTACAATCTCAATTTATTCTTTAATCCAATCAGGCTGCTTCTCTCCTGGCCAGCTGGCTGTTTCACTTCACAATAGTCCGCCACAGTGGACACATCATAATACCCATAAAAACACAGAAATGGTTCCAATGGTTTTTCAGCCATTCATTTTTCACATTGTGAATTTTACAAAATATTCAAATTAATTGTTTCTTCGGTGTAGGCTTACCTTAGCGTGACTTTATGATAGCCATGTAATTCTCTCTCGGACAAGGTGAGTTTTATCAATATATTTGCCTCAATTTACTCCCAAAAAATTCACAATGCTAATTATTGATAAAAGTTACCTTGGCCGAGAGAGATTTGCGCATTTATCAAAAGGTCACGCCAGGGTAAGCCTACACTAAACACAGACCTTATATGAAGCAGTCCCACATGAAAAAATGAATGGTAAAAAACCCCAGAATGGAACCTTTTCCGGGTTTTATGACTCATATGGTGGTTCTCAACCAGTTGTCTGTATCCATGTATATCTTGTGTATTACTCAACAAATATTGCATTAAAATAATGTATATTGTTATAACATAGGAATAAAAACATTTTGTTGAAAAAAAATTGCCTATAGCCCCATTTTAGACAAAAGCCCAGAATAATGAAACTTGTTTTAAGCGAAGTTCAGAAAATATCTTAAACTTAACGCTTGTAAGTATTGTTGGAGGGTGGCTAAATCAATAAAGTTTAATGACTAACAAACTAAAAAGCAAGCAGCAGTAAATCACATTAGCTAGACCTATCTTGTGATTCAATACCCCATTCGAACCAACTTTAATTGACACTGCTAATACTGTTGTAAAATTCCACTATGCTCCAGCTCAACATGTGTGCACACATAGAGGACGGGTTATATCAGCAAAGCAAACACTGGCAGAATTATGAGCTAAACGGGGCTTGTCACGATCCACTCCCAAGAAAGGGCTCTTTTTTATAAAGCCAGTTGTTCGGGAACATTGTATCAGACATCAGGCGTAATGCCACTATCTATCCATTGGCGTAAAAGGCTGGCTATTTGTCGCTGGTAGCCTGGGAGAATCTTTCAGAATGAGACCATAGACAACCTCCCCCCACCCCGACTCTATGGGGATTGTCAAGCTGCGGTGGTAAATCAATGGTGGTACTGTATAGGCATCTGGGCGAGAATGTCCTTCTATGCAGTCACAGGCCACTACTGTTACATGCCAAGGATGGAAGGATTTCCTGTGGCATCCTGTTCTGTTTGTCTTTGTCTACATGACATTTCCAAAGAGTAGAGTGGTGTCTTTACTATCCCCCAGGGGCAATTTGCTTTTCACCATTACCAAAAGACATGCTGGTGTTGGCAGCTCACAAAAATGGAATAGGAAAGCAATATATATTTAAAAAACAATATTGTAGGCCTACTTGTTGGAAGTGTGTTATTGTGTGACTAATACATGTGGGTTTCAAGTTGTCCAGTTTCTAGTCCAAATCTATAACGATAAAGGCCTTAAATGTATCTCCTTCTCACACCAAACGCAGGCCCACCTCCGTGCCATCGATGTCAAGCTGATGCAGCAGCTAATGTCCATCAACGACGGCATCGAATCCATCAAATGGGTAATGGAGGACAAGGAGGGCCTAGCCAGTCGTGAAAGCAGCCTGACAGGCAGCCTGTACAGCCTATTGGACAGCCAAGATGACACCTCTTCACGCGGCAGCTTCACCAGTCTGCACGACGGACACAGTGATGGATTGGACGGGATATCCGTGGGCAGTTATCTGGATACGTTGGATGAGTTAGCCGAAGACCTTTCGGAACACACTTCTCCGACGGACCTTGATCTATTCTCTGATAAACCTGTTATAGAGGACGAGACTTTCAGCAAGCCAACAATGCGACTCAGAGTGGACTCCGATGAGTACTACTGCTTTGGATAGCTCTGCGTGGCTATGAGGCTAATACAAACGCAGACAAAGACCAGAGGGTTATTTTTGCCTAGCGTTGTCAAGATTTCAAATTCATATCAAATCAAATACAGTTGGCATGGTAACTTTGATAACATTTTTAAATTATGAACGAGGACTTCAACTGGTTGAAATTTGAGTAGTTTAGAAATGTTTCATAAGGTGGCTTGTTCATTGAGTTACTGTGTGAAATATAGAACATGGATTTGTTCCCTTGATGACCTACATTATTTTCCAGCTGCTAAGTGTTCTACAGTGATGTCACAGTGACATAAGTGGTTTTACAAAGGGCAACTATTCACAGTTGTGCTATTTTGTATCTTAAAACCAAATTATTTTTTGTCTAATGCATGTACACCTCACTAAACCTTAGCTACTTGTCCCTTCACAAAAACAAGTAAGGATGAGCTTTAAACATAATTATGGATTGAATTGTCATACTGATAGGAGGTTAAAGGTGCAATTTGTAAGTTATCTGTCCCAACAAGAGGAACTGCAACCACAATCAACCTAAAACAAATACAAAATAATGCTAAGTAGTGCACCCTCTTCCTCCTCATTCTTGGTGGTTACTTGCAGTGCTCTCCAGGAGCGTTGGAGTCCACTTTTTTTAACAGAAAATCGAACTTACGAATTGCACCTTCTTAATAATAATTTTGCTGTTTGTTTTATTTTTATTGACACAGCTCACTTGGCAAAAGTTAGATGAATTTTTCACAATTTTCTTTCAGTGCACACTGACTGTACTCTGAAGAATCTGATACCTCAGTGTCTTGTTTCCCTTTTCACTTAGATACCATGTTTTTGGTTAGCCATTCATCCATCAGAACTAAGGTAATGTAGTATATAAGGAATTAGTGGTAATTTGGAGCATTAGCGGTTCCATGCTGAGACATCGGCTGGAGTGGTTTAGTGGGGCAAAAATACTACATTTCTTTCAGGCTATAGCATCCAAGTGCAATTTGAAATAAAAAATAGATTTTGACAGCTATGTGCTTACATGCTAAACATTGGACAGGTACTTTGCTCTTTCTTACTTTTTTTATTTAGACAGATTGCAGTCAACATTGCCATGCCCAGGTCAACAATTTATTTTTGTTTTGTTTTACCACAAGAGATTAATTGCAAAGAAGTTCCAAAGCGGAAATCTTGAAGTTCACAACACTTAATTAATTGAATTACTAGATGGTATTTTTTGGTTACGTTTAATAACCTAATTTTTAATCTAGTCAACACTTTAATGACTGCTAACTGACAAAGTTAAGTACAAAAGTAAAGCCATTCATTTCTGTATAAAGATGATTTTGCTTTAAATTCCACTTTCTGTGTCTTCACATGACCTGTGTGTGTTGTGCCCTTCATGTTGCCTACTTTTTAACATTGTAACTTATTGTTTTTATTGGTGTTGAAAAGTCTGTTGGGGAAAATAATATATTGTGATTTTCTTCTTTCTCAGTTTCTGTGTACTGTTTAGTTTAATCTACATACACGCTAACACACACACACTGGTTCGCATGATTGCCAGCTAATAGTCTATTTGTGGTAACATGCAATTATTGGAGAGAAATTGACTCCATTTTGGATTATTCAGTAAGACCACAGAAGCGCTCATATGCACATTTTTATGCTGAGACAGTCTTGCTCCATTTTTGTCAGACTAGTGAAGTTCCAACGTGGTAGTTTGAAAAATGTACAATGGAAAATTGTGCTCAGTTTGGGCTAGATTCTATCAGATTTCACACTAGCTGACAACTGTGTTAGAGCTACAAGCTTCTCCCAGCATTATACCTAAAGCTTTGCTGCACGCAATCGCATTAAGAGAAATCCCATGCAGCCTTGTTTACAAGTTTAAACTTTGGAATGTGAGACATAATCTACACCTCGATTAGGCTGATATAAATCCCCCTTGTTTTGTTGAATGATTTTCAATCTGAGCATCATTATTTCTATATAGCCTACTCTTTATCGTTCTAAACTTCTAATGCAAGTGGGGTGGGTGTGGCTTTGTAACAATGATCACGAGCAGCTGCTCACCGATTGGATAGCTTCAACGCAGGAACACCTCCGACACAGTCAAAACATCAGCTATGCATGCGGGTGTATGCTATTGCCGGTTAACGCTTGATCTGATTAAATCTAGACCTTACTTGGAAAAAACACAAAGCAAAGAGGGCTATTACATCTTCTCAATTCATGAAATGAAAGTACATTTTCTTTTTTAAAACATTTGAACTATTAGTGGAAGGAAACCCATTTTGGATTACACTCAAGATTGACATGACATAACTTCTCATAGACGAGGCATCATGTTACTATACATAAACCTTGGGAGTATTCATCACAAAATATTATAGCCGGATTATGTAAATCAAAACAAATGTACGCCAGAGAGAAGACGGAAACAGAAAAGGAATGCTAACCACAGTGCTTTTTTATGTCCATTTTAATTATTCTCACTGGCTTGTTGCTTTTCTACAGGGATAAGTGCATTTCAAGACTGGAAAGCAGAGGCCCTTGTGGTACAATGAGCAGCCCCAGGACATTCCTCTCCAGTACTCTATTTAACTCTGCATACTATGACACTTCTCCCTTTATTTTTGCATAAATGACACACTACAATGCCAGCCATTGTAGTCACATATGCCTCTGAGTCATAGATGATTCTGAGGATGGTTAGCATGCAAAATAAATACAAATACCCTTGCACGGGGCATGATAACGTTTCCTGGTTCAAATGACATGTTCTCCTTAGCATTGAAGGTGCAGAGATTCACCATATAAACTGAAATAGGAAATGCATAGAATTGTTAAATGAATGTGTATGAATTACATATCTCAGTCAATACCACAAGGATTTGTATTGATTTAGCTGCAGTAAAGTAAATGCCTTGTGTACTAAATTGTTGGGTGTCAAACGTATTGGTCACATACTGTTTATCACTTAATATAGCTCTTTCATATTTTTCAGCCTCATACCTTATTGTCTGAAACCACACAGGGTCAAATTGAGAATACTGTTGATTCCCCTAACTAACTAATTTTCCAACTAATTTCCTTAGCTAATATATCTTTCAAACCAAGATGTTTTTCCGCCAACTTTAGCATCCCACCAGCTTTTTGTCAACTTGTCTTTAAATCAGAAAGGTGTTGCAGACAACAAAGCCTGTAGTCATGACTGCGGTAATGTCAACCCCTCAGTATAAACATCACTTTTCGTTTTACCATCTTTGGCATGCATTAAACCATGAACATTCTGCTGTTGTTGTCAGACATCATACTTGTCCTTTTCATTATGAAAAAGCATAAACAAAATGGCAGTCTGCATGACATCGCAGCAACCTGGTCCAAATAGCAAAATCACGTGCTATTTTTTTTTGCACAAAAAGAGTTTATTTATTTTATTTTTACAGGGACAGTGCACATTAATCAACGTTTCAGTAAAAGTGCCGGTTTTAGCCAGCCGGCTAATTTTCAACCGCAGTCCCTGGGCAGGTTATTAAAAACAATTACAATATAGACAATAGCAACATAGAACAAGCAAGACAGAGCAACATAGGACAAGCAAGACGTAGCATACAGACAGAGCAACATAGAACAAAAAGTAGCAAGACAAAATTCATAAAAGCAACAAAGTGTTTCCACACCTCACAAGCTACAGACAACAGACAACATGGAAAGCGGCAACACACAGCTAGAGACCATGTTCACAAATCTGATTGACCTTTAGCCATGTCTTCAAGCATTTTGTGAAAGTGTGATATGTGGTGCAGTTATGTGTGTCTGATGGCAGTGTATTCCAGACATGGGAAGCTCTCACAGACCCAATAAAATTACCAGAACCTATCTGACAACAGTTTGAGTTTAACTGGAGCCAACTTTTTATTCACCATAAGAGGAATAAATGACACAATGACTGCTTGTTTTGTTGTATAATTTTAGCAATCAGAAAATGGCAGAGTGATTTAGTGCATCTTTAAAGGTCTCTTGATCAGCTGTGACAAGCAATGGCGATATAAAAGATGAATGCTAAGATTGTGGTAAAAAAAAACTCTAAGGGGACCAATTATGCCCAATAATCTTTTCAGGCAACACACCAAATATCCTATGTGAATTAGGTATAATTCACATTCTTAGTGTCTTTGGCACACTTAAGCCACCTGTCAAGACTAAACAAAGCCAAAATAACCACCCCAGAAAGCCATAAAGCCTTGAATGACAGTGTTGAATGACAGTGTGACTTCTGGTTGACTATCTTCCATTAAAACAGATATTATTTGCTCATCATTTCCTGTCGAACAAGCTTAACTGTGTCGCCATTGGCAATTCTTTGACTATCCCCTTCAGGAAAAATACATGACTAGACCTATTAGCCCATAAAGTAATTGGAAGATTTCAATAAACAAGAACAGGTTGATTTGCTAATAACCCTTCTATGTGTTGGATTTTCTGAGAAAAGGACAGGGTATAATACCCATGTACAGTCATTGCTATTTTTTCTTTCCAAGACGAAGATTAAAGGCTTACTTTCTCTCCATGTGCTCATATTCCTTAAGCACCTTTGTGACAAAATATTCTAAAGCTCTCTCTTTTACGTAATCATTCACCAAGTCAAGTCTCTCTTTAAATACTGACTCAGCTAAACATCGTCTTGGTTGCTCTTGTAAACAATGCAAAGACAAGGGCTTTCTTTGACACAGAGTGGGGCGTGGCAGTTTATATACAGTTTGTTAATTAAGTATACACCTTCAGCAGAGGCGCGCCAACCCAATGAATCACAAGGGACATACATATGCCCCTTCTATTTGAGCAAAACTTAATGTGAACAGAAAAGTTGATGTTAAAGAAAGGCATATCTTACTTGGTATATTGTGTTTGTGTAAAAAGGCCTGTAGGATAAAAAATATAGTTTTAAAGATTGTAAACACAGAAGGAATTTATATTTCAAGAAGGTCAGTACTGAATATGGTTTATGAAAGCTTCCTTAATAAATTCCCCTCGAACCTTGAGCTAAGAACGACTGAAAAGTACAGAACCTTTTTTCTTGGCACCTCTGCTCTGTAATCTTGAGTATTCTGTTCTATCAATAATGTGTTATTCAGCTCAAATTGTAGGCCAGTGTTCTTAAAGAACCACATTATATCTCGCCAGGGGGTTGAATAGATTATCTTAATAATCATCTCCCTTCAGTGCTGTCATGTCCTGACTGTTGTATTATGTACTGTTTTTCCTCTTCATGCCATACAATGGTATGATTACCATGCGGTCAGTCAGATCGTATATAAGTTAGTATTGTTTTGGATGCCACAAGTCATAAATCAGACCTGTTTGGCAAAGAATCATTCCGTATTCATTTTTTTAAGGCTTTGGTAAGGCCACTTTTTCTGGGATATCCTAACTTCGATCACTAATAGTGTGCAAAGCTGTCATCAAGGCAAAGGGTGGCTATTTGAAGAATTTCAAATATAAAATAGATTTTGCTATTTGTTTAACACTTTTTTGGTTACTACATGATTCCATATGTGTTATTTAATAGTTTTGATGTCTTCACTTTTATTCTATAATGTATTAAATAGTATGTAATAATGCAAAACCCTTGAATGAGTAGGTGTTCTAAAACTTTTGACCGGTAGTGTGTCTCCATAATAATTTTGAATTGAAATGCCAAGTATATGTCAAAGATCCTTCCTCCAAAAGACATATTTGTACTGAAGAAAAATACACAATTTCATAGGGCATTTCAGTTCCAAAGTCATGCCATTGTCTGAACTACATCCGAACGTGAAAGATACGCATGGGAAGCAAACACAGGGGGCCTAGCCATTTCCCAAGTCAAAAAGATCACACAAGTCCAATATAATTATTTATTCATTTAAGTTGGCATAGTCCCAATTAGTTTCCTCCGGAGCAATTAATAACACCGACATGTGTCTAAGAAAAAGGGCTTCCAGAGGAGATCCATTAGCGAATTAGACACGGTATTGTGCATGTGGTATATGGGAAACTGTCACCAAGTGACACACTGGACCCACAAGATATGGGTTAGTGGGGATCAACAGGATATGGGTTAGCGGAGGATGGGGATAATCAGGATATGGGTTAGCGGAGTATGAGGATCAACAGGCTATGGGTTAGTGAAGTATGGGGATCAACAGGATATGGGCTCGTGGAGTATGGGGATCACATGATATGGGTTAGTGGAGTAGGGGGCTCAACAGGATATGAGTTAGTGGAGTAGGGGGATCAACAGGATATGGGTTAGTGGAGTAGGGGGAGCAATTGGATATGGGTTAGTGGAGTATGGGGATCAACAGCTTATGGGTTAGTGGAGTAGGGGGATCAACAGGATGTGGGTTAGTGGAGTAGGGGGAACAACAGGATATGGGTTAGTGGAGTATGGGGATCAACATGATATGGGTTAGTGGAGTAAGGATCAACAGGATGTGGGTTAGTGGAGTAGGGGGATCAACAGGATATGGGTTATTGGAGTATGGGGATCAACAGGTTATGGGTTAGTGGAGTAGGGGGATCAACAGGATATGTGTTAGTGGAGTATGGGGATCAACAGGTTATGGGTTAGTGGAGTAGGGGCATCAAAAGGATATGGGTTAGTGGAGTAGGGATCAACAGGTTATGGGTTAGTGGAGTAGGGGGATCAACAGGATATGAGTTAGTGGAGTATGGGAATAAACATGATATGGGTTAGTGGAGTAGGGGGATCAAAATGATATGGGTTAGTGGAGTAGGGATCAACAGGATATGGGTTAGTGGAGTAGGGGGATCAACAGGATATGAGTTAGTGGAGTAGGCATCAACAGGAAATTAGTTAGTGGAGTAGGGGGATCAACAGGATATGAGTTAGTGGAGTAGGGATCAACAGGATGTGGGTTAGTGGAGTATGGGGATCAACAGGATACGGGTTAGTGGAGTATGGGGATCAACAGGATATGGGTTAGTGGAGTAGGGGGATCAACAGGATATGAGTTAGTGGAGTAGGCATCAACAGGAAATTAGTTAGTGGAGTAGGGGGATCAACAGGATATGAGTTAGTGGAGTAGGGATCAACAGGATGTGGGTTAGTGAAGTATGGGGATCAACAGGATGTGGGTTAGTGGAGTAGGGGGATCAACAGGATATGAGTTAGTGGAGTAGGGATCAAGAGGAAACTAGTTAGTGGAGTAGGGGGATCAACAGGATATGAGTTAGTGGAGTAGGGATCAACAGGAAATTAGTTAGTGGAGTAGGGGGGATCAACAGGATATGAGTTAGTGGAGTAGGGATCAATAGGATGTGGGTTAGTGGAGTAGGGGGATCAACAGGATATGAGTTAGTGGAGTAGGGGGATCAACAGGAAATTAGTTAGTGGAGTAGGGGGATCAACAGGATGTGGGTTAGTGGAGTAGAGGGATCAACAGGTTATGGGTTAGTGGAGTAGGGGGATCAACATGATATGGTGTTAGTGGAGTAGGGGGGTCAACATGATATGGGTTAGTGGAGTATGGGGATCAACAGGACAAGGGTTTCCATACAGCAAAGGTACGGGCCCCTGAAAACAGGAAGGAAGGCACAGATATAGACTACTCAAACAAGAATCCAAAGTCAATTTAATTAGGTGCCTGTCAGTATGCTCTGCTACATTAATGGGGCAGTGTTATCCCAGCATTGAGAGACTTTTGAAAGTGGTAGAACATTTATTTCTGGATGAATATTTGTAATATCTGAACAAGGTATTAGTGTCAATGCCTAGCTCAAACACATTTTATTCCGTAGGTCTTGGTTTGGCTAATTCTTTTGCAACCGCAATCCTCGCAGTGAATCGGATCCACCGTGTCAACCATTCTGCTTTCCCAGACATAAAGGAGTGCATGTTGGGAGATGTATCAAGCTGTGGTATGTCTTTTACCAATAATATCTTATTTCTTACTTGGAAAAATACTTACTGAATGTCAAGGTTAACCACACTTCACAGTGTTATGTTTGTCATGTAATTTTCTGCCCGACGATACCAGTCAACTTTACAGCCAAGCCCACAAGCATTTGGGCTGTTTAATGCATCTCTAATATAGAGTACAGCCCCAGTTGGACACTGTCCAAGCTGTAGTCCCATTACTCCATCTGGGGAACTGTCTCACCAAGCATGGCAGAAATCATCCCAAAATACTTTCTTGTATAGTCATCCATCGCCCTTTTGCAATACAAGCGAGATTAACAATGGGGGTCTGAGACTCGGACCATAAATTCTTTGAGGTTTACTACAATTACCATTGGTACGTTTTTGTAAACAAGATTGTGTAAAGTTATGGGAAGCTGAAGTATACAAGTACACACCACCCTGAGATCATTCTACCCTCAAATCTGCCGTGGTGAATTCCGGACACAGTCATTTTCTGTGAGACTATTTCAAAAAAATACAAGCAGACATTTATCAGATTTTAGAGTGGGTAATTTTTGCTTGAGTACTATAGACATTCCCAAGGGAAGGACATAGGAAATGCTAAAGGTCAATTCTTCCCCTCTGGTATTTAAGGTTAACTTAAGGTCTCTAGTTGAGAGTTGTTAAGTATATTTATTTACCTATTCACCCATTTACTTTGTAATTAACATGATCAGTAGTGCTTGCCTCATTTACTGTGTGCAATTTGTGCTCATTACAAATAGTGTGGGATATGGTGCTCCATAACAATAGTAGTAGTGTAGCATGCAGCGAGAAAATAGGAATTTAATCAGCAGCATATTGAATATTTCACAGTGATGGTAATTTATAATTTCAACCTAATTATACACTTGTACGGATCAAATGTGACATTATACTATGCAGGAAATATAATTGATGATAGGCATTTTTCCCCCACTACTAGTTTATCATGTTTACTATTACGCAAGACACACATGTAAAATCCAGGTTCTGATGTGCCTACTCACTCCATCCTCAGCTGGAGAACCAGTGTATGACATAAAGTAAAGTGAACATTTCTGGGGAGACATAGCCGTTCTGGTACGTTTCTATGGGACTAGGGATGGGCTAATTTGTCAGTATTAGTCACACAATTTAGGCCTAGGATGTGAACTCTGGCCAATAGATATAGACAGCTGACTCTTTTTAAACTATAATCTGGGGCACGTACAGCAGGACTCAATGATTTGGAATGTTCAGATAGAAACATGCTATGTAGAAAAAAAACTTGCCTCTCTGACATGTAGAATAATGAAAAATGTTGGCTCTTTGTGACATTTCTATCTGCAGTGTTGAACAATGTTTGGCTACGTGGCCCTGAAGGTGACTTTACTGTGTGCCATAATGATGTGGTTATCCAGATTTGAATTGACAATGGCCATGTGTGAATGACAGATGTGTCATCACTATAGGAGCATTGGGTTTAAATATCGTCTCCCTTCATGCAACGTAAACACATAGAAGGTAAACATTTAAGACCAGATACTGTGTTATAATTAATCTGAGCCCTAGACCTATCTGCAGTTTAGCAAGCAGTAGCACATGAATATACAGAAACCACATGAATGTGCTCAAGCGCAGCACAAGCAAAGCCCGTCTCAAGCATTGGTTGAAAGTGTTGATTAGTAATGCATGGCTTTGATTAGTAATGCATTAGAGTAGCAGCAACATTAATCCCAACCATATTCAAAATGACATGCAATAAGGCCTTCTGCATTGAAAATAGCCAGCAATACTTCCATAAACTTTTCAGAATTTGTAATTTCATATTTCGATTCAATGTGGAGATGATATAGGAGTTAAACAGCCGAAAAAACGCTGATTCGGGTTTAGCTCTGCCAAAACGGGGTGCGGGTGTGCTTTAGGACCATGCGGATGCCTCAGAGAGGTTGGGTAGGCTGTTTGGAGTGTTTTTCCAACTGGATAAAAAAATGTACAGTACCAGTCAAAAGTTTGAGCACACCTACTCATTGAAGGGTTTTTCTTTATTTTTTACTATTTTCTACTTGTAGAATAATAGTGAAGTCATCAAAACTACGAAATAACACCTATGGAATCATGTAATAACCAAAAAGTGATAAACAAATCAAAATATATTTAATATTTGAGATTCTTCAAAGTAGCCACCCTTTGCCTTGATGACAGCTTTGCACACTCTTGGCATTCTCTCAAACAGCTTCATGAGGTAGTCACCTGGAATGCATTTAAATTAACAGGTGTGCTTGGTTTAAAGTTAATTTGTGGAATTTATTTTCTTCATAAATGTGTTTGAGCCTATCAGTTGTGTTATGACAAGGGAGGGGTGGTATACAGAAGGGTTATTTGGTAAAAGTCCATATTATGGCAAGAACAGCTCAAATAAACAAAGAGAAACGATAGTCCATTACTTTAAGACATGAAGGTCTGTCACAAAAACCATTAAGCTTTATTTGGAATTCAAGGCACACTTAACCAGCATGGCTACCACAGCATTCTGCAGCGATACGCTATCCCATCTGGTTTTCGCTTAGTGGGACTATCATTTGTTTTTCAACAAGACAATGACACAAAACACACACCTCCAGGAAGTGTAAGGGCTATTTGACCAAGAAGGAGACTGATGGTGCTGCATCAGATGATCTGGCCTCCACAATCACCCAACCTCAACCCAATTGAGATGGTTTGGGAATAGTTGGACCGCAGAGCGAAGGAATAGCAGCCAACAAGTGCTCAGCATAAGTGGGAACTCCTTCAAGACTGTTGGAAAAGCATTCCCCATGAAGCTGGTTGAGAGAATGCCAAGAGTGTGCAAAGCTGTCATCAAGGCAAAGGGTTGCTACTTTGAAGAATCTCAAAAAAAAGATTTTGATTTGATTCCATATGTGTTATTTCATAGTTTTGATGTATTCGCTATTATTCTACAATGTAGAAAATAGTACAAACAAAGAAAAACCCTTGAATGAGAAGGTGTGTCCAAACTTTTGACTGGTACTGTACAAACTCAGCAAAAAAAGAATCGTCCCTTTTTCAGGACCGTGTCTTTTTTATAAATATTTGTAAAAATGAAATTAACTTCACAGATCTTCATTGTAAAGGGTTTAAACACTGTTCCCATGCTTGTTCAATGAACCATAAACATATAATGAACATGCACCTGTGGAACGATCGTTAAGAAACTAACAGACATTAGCCAGCAGCATACCACCCTGCATACCACTGCTGGCTTGTTTCTGAAGCTAAGCAGGGTTGGTCCTGGTCTGTTCCTGGATGGGGAGACCAGATGCTGCTGGAAGTGGTGTTGGAGGGCCAGGAGTAGGCACTCTTTCCTCTGGTCTAAATGTATTTTTTATCCCAATGCCCCAGGGCAGTTATTGGGGACACTGCCCGGTGTAGGGTGCCGCAGTCTTTCGGATGGGACGTTAAACGGGTGTCCTGACTCTCTGAAGTCATTAAAGATCCCATGGCACTTATTGTAAGAGTAGGGGTGTTAACCCCAGTGTACTGGCTAAATTCCTAATCTGGCCCTCAAACCATCACGGTCACCTAATAATCCCCAGTTTACAATTGGCTCATTCATCCCCCTCCTCTCCCCTGTAAGTATTCCCCAGGTCGTTGCTGCAAATGAGAACGTGTTCTCAGTCAACTTACCTGGTAAAATAATGGATAAATATATATTTTTAAAAACAGCTTACAGACGGTAGGCAATTAAGGTCACAGTTATGAAAACTTAGGACACGAAAGAGGTCTTTCTACTGACTCTGAAAAACACCAAAAGAAAGATGCCCAGTGTCCCTGCTCATCTGTGTGATGCATGCTGCAAGGATGAGGACTGCAGATGTGGCCAGGGCAATAAATTGCAATGTCTGTACTATGAGACACCTAAGACAGCGCTACAGGACAGACAGCTGATCGTCCTCGTAGTGGCAGACCATGTGTAACAGCACCTGCACAGGATCAGTACATTCAAACATCACACCTGTGGGACAGGTACAGCATGGCAACAACAACTGCCTGAGTTACACCAGGAACGCACAATCTCTCTATCAGTGCTCAGACTGTCCAGAATAGGCTGAGAGTGGCTGGACTGAGGGCTTGTAGGCCTGTTGTAAGGCAGGTCCTCACCAGACATCATCGGCAACAACGTCACCTATGGGCACAAACCCACCGTCGCTGGACCAGACAGGACTGGCAAAAAGTGCTCTTCACTGACGAGTCGTGGTTTTGTCTCACCAGGGGCGATGGTCGGATTAGAGTTTATCGTTGAAGGAATGAGCGTTACACCGAGGCCTGTACTCTGGAGCGGGATCGATTTGGAGTTGGAAGGTTTGTCATGGTCTGGGGCAGTGTGTCACAGCATCATCGGACTGAGCTTATTGAAATTGCAGGCAATCTCAACGCTATGCGTTACAGGGAAGACATCCTCCTCCCTCATGTGGTACCCTTCCTGCAGGCTCATCCTGACATGACCCTCCAGCATGACAATGCCACCAGCCATACTGCTTGTTCTGTGTGTGATTTCTTGCAAGACAGGAATGTCAGTGTTCTGCCATGGCCAGAGAAGAGCCCGGATCTCAATCCCGTTGAGCACGTCTGGCACCTATTGGATCGGAGGGTGAGGGCTAGGGCCCTTCCCCCTAGAAATGTCTGGGAACTTGCAGGTGCCTTGGTGGAAGAGTGGTGTGACATCTCACAGCAAGAGCTGGCAAATCTGGTGCATTCCACGAGGAGGAAATATACTGCGGTACTTAATTCAGCTGGTGGCCACACCAGAAACTGACTGTTACTTTTGATTTTGACCCCCTCTTTGTTCAGGGACACATTATTCCATTTCTGTTAGTCACATGTCTGTGGAACTTCTTCAGTTTGTCTCAGTTGTTGAATCTTGTTATGTTCATACAAATATTTACACATGTTAAGTTTGCTGAAAATAAACGCAGTTGACAGTGAAAGGACATTTATTTTTTTGCTGAGTTTATCATTATGTCCCCCCACTACTAAAACCAAAGTTGCGCCCCTGGTCATCTGAAGTACTCATCCATTTGATTAAAATCTATATGTCCCCAACCCCAAAGTGCACTGAAGTGGACAGACAGTCAGAAATATCGGACAAAGAGGTAATCTCCGTCTGATTGAGTCAGTATGGAATATGTTGTGATACATCTCTGTCAAGGTAAAAAAGATAAATGATTACATGGCCTTCCCCCTGTCTTTCACTCTTGTGTAGTTTTATTCCTCCCACTCTATTTCTCGCTCCCATTTTCCCTATTTTTTCAGAGAATCTCATCCTCTCTCCCTCTCTCATTCCCTTATCTCTATCATATAGTCTTATTCCTCCCTCTCTCATCCTCTTATCTCACCTCTTCCTCCTCTTTTAGTCCCTCACCTCACCCTCTCCCTATCGCTCTGCCTCTCTCACCCCCACCCCTTTATCCCTCCCGACCCTCTCTCCAACCTCTTTCACCTTGATGTTTGTCAGGTCACCTCCCAACACCCTCTGTGTCTGTCCTGTTTGAACTCTGTCTGGGATAGATGCACTCTCTCCTCTACCACGCTGTACTGAGGCTCTGTTCCAAGTGGCAGTCTATTCCCTATAAAGTGCACTACTTTAGACCACAGGCCTATGGGCCCTGGTCAAAAGAACGGTACTCTAAAGGGAAAAGACTGCCATTTAGTACACAGCCAGAGGATCAATCCACTGAACTGTGTAGATTTAACATAGTGGGACATCAGCCAGGATGCTTCAACTGTCAAAAATATAGAGAATAAAACAAACTCCCGGTTGCATTTGATCTTAAAAAAAAATATATCAGGCCCGGAAACCTTTACATGGCTATATTCGGAATCAAAGACTGTTTCAAGGATTTTAGCCCCTTCAGATCTTTAGACTTTGCTGTCTGTTCTTTGAAAGCTAACTTATGTGTCATGAGTAGGAATAGATTGCAGAGAAGGGAGGGGGGATGTTTGTTTACTTTGAAGAACTTGAAGATGGTTTAGACCTACTTCACATCTAATTTCTGCCAATTATTTCCACGATCTTGGAAATGTTCTCATGCCCAGTACGACAAATGCAGAAAGGTGTAAGTTCATTAGTGTAAAGAGCTGAGGATTCCACCCAACACCACAGACACTGACCTTTGAACCTAAGGTGAAATTAGGCCAGACACCACAAAAAAAAGACAGGCTTACACAGATCAAGTGAATTTGATCAGGTTTTTGACAGTTTCCCGGGTGAACTCAATTGAGTCATCTCTCCTGCACTAACACTCTTTTGTCGATGAAAATGTTATTGCAAACTTGTGTGTATTTGATGTTTAAAAAGGCTGCTAAAGTTTGTAATTTTCACTTTATAATGTACGACTTGATTTGCACTAATGAAAAATGTATTAACCCCTATAACAAATGTCCATAATCCACATAATTGTTCACATTGCCAGTTGCTGCAGGATTGTTTTCCTGCTTTAGCAAACTGGCTCAAATTAAGATGCTACATCTGTAGAAGATGACCACCCCTCTGAATCACAAGGGGCTTGCACTTGTGACTCTTGTACTGATATGGTAAATAAATTATATTTAACTCTAGAATGTTCCCGTGTGGCAAACGCATTACACATACAAATATGAAATGTTATGTGTTTCTAATTCAACATACCTTCATTGCATTTGTGTATTTTTTATTTTATTTCATTCCATCCGAGAATTCCTCCAGAATGCCATATTTGTTTATGCATATACCCATTAGCTTTTTCAGAGGCAGCAACTATTCTTCCTGGGGTCCACAAAAAACACAAAACATGACAAGTAGCAAAACACTCATACACTGATAGACAAGGACAGTAACACAAATTTAAAATACAATAATACACAAACTATACAACAACAAAAATATAATGATAATCATGAAACAAACAAAAATTATGTGTGTCTGGGTGTGTGTGTTTCTTTGTGTGTCTCCTCACAGTCCATGCCGTTCCATGAGATGTTGTTTAATCTTTTTTTTAAGGTAATTTTTCTGTTTGCTTAAGTAATTGGAGATGGAAGGGAGTTCCATGTTATCACGACTCTGCGTTGCCATGAATTAGTTTGTCACGCCCTAACCATAGAGAGCTTTTAAACTCTATGTTGGTTAGGTCGGGGTGTGATTTAAGGGTGGGTTATCTAGGTGAATTATATTTCTACGTTGGCCAAGTATGGTTCCAAATCAGAGGCAGCTGTGTATCGTTGTCTCTGATTGGGGATCATATTTAGGTAGCCATTTTCCCATTGTGCTTTGTGGGATCTTGTCTATATACAGTTGCCTGTGAGCTTTATAGTAGCATCACGGTTTGTTTTTGTTGTTTTGTTATTTCAAGATTTCTATTCCACAAATAAAGGATGGAAACATACCACTCTGCATCTTGGTCCACTCCTTATAACGGTCGTGACATACAGTGCCTTGCGAAAGTATTCGGCCCCCTTGAACTTTGTGACCTTTTGCCACATTTCAGGCTTCAAACATAAAGATATAAAACTGTATTTTTTTGTGAAGAATCAACAACAAGTGGGACACAATCATGAAGTGGAACGACATTTATTGGATATTTCAAACTTTTTTAACAAATCAAAAACTGAAAAATTGGGCGTGCAAAATTATTCAGCCCCCTTAAGTTAATACTTTGTAGCGCCACCTTTTGCTGCGATTACAGCTGTAAGTTGCTTGGGGTATGTCTCTATCAGTTTTGCACATCGAGAGACTGAAATTTTTTCCCATTCCTCCTTGCAAAACAGCTCGAGCTCAGTGAGGTTGGATGGAGAGGATTTGTGAACAGCAGTTTTCAGTTCGTTCCACAGATTCTCGATTGGATTCAGGTCTGGACTTTGACTTGGCCATTCTAACACCTGGATATGTTTATTTTTGAACCATTCCATTGTAGATTTTGCTTTATGTTTTGGATCATTGTCTTGTTGGAAGACAAATCTCCGTCCCAGTCTCAGGTCTTTTGCAGACTCCATCAGGTTTTCTTCCAGAATGGTCCTGTATTTGGCTCCATCCATCTTCCCATCAATTTTAACCATCTTCCCTGTCCCTGATGAAGAAAAGCAGGCCCAAACCATGATGCTGCCACCACCATGTTTGACAGTGGGGATGGTGTGTTCAGGGTTATGAGCTGTGTTGCTTTTACGCCAAACATAACGTTTTGCATTGTTGCCAAAAAGTTCAATTTTGGTTTCATCTGACCAGAGCACCTTCTTCCACATGTTTGGTGTGTCTCCCAGGTGGCTTGTGGCAAACTTTAAACGACACTTTTTATGGATATCTTTAAGAAATGGCTTTCTTCTTGCCACTTTCATAAAGGCCAGATTTGTGCAATATACGACTGATTGTTGTCCTATGGACAGAGTCTCCCACCTCAGCTGTAGATCTCTGCAGTTCATCCAGAGTGATCATGGGCCTCTTGGCTGCATCTCTGATCAGTCTTCTCCTTGTATGAGCTGAAAGTTTAGAGGGACGGCCAGGTCTTGGTAGATTTGCAGTGGTCTGATACTCCTTCCATTTCAATATTATCGCTTGCACAGTGCTCCTTGGGATGTTTAAAGCTTGGGAAATCTTTTTGTATCCAAATCCGGCTTTAAACTTCTTCACAACAGTATGTCAGACCTGCCTGGTGTGTTCCTTGTTCTTCATGATGCTCTCTGCGCTTTTAACGGACCTCTGAGACTATCACAGTGCAGGTGCATTTATACGGAGACTTGATTACACACAGGTGGATTGTATTTATCATCATTAGTCATTTAGGTCAACATTGGATCATTCAGAGATCCTCACTGAACTTCTGGAGAGAGTTTGCTGCACTGAAAGTAAAGGGGCTGAATAATTTTGCACGCCCAATTTTTCAGTTTTTGATTTGTTAAAAAAGTTTGAAATATCCAATAAATGTCGTTCCACTTCATGATTGTGTCCCACTTGTTGTTGATTCTTCACAAAAAAATAGTTTTATATCTTTATGTTTGAAGCCTGAAATGTGGCAAAAGTTTGCGAAGTTTAAGGGGGCCGAATACTTTCGCAAGGCACTGTAGTTTTGGACTTGGGGACTAAAGAGACCCCTGGTGGCATGTCTTGTGGTGTATGTATGGGTGTCTGAGCTGAATGTTCTTTGATTATGCAGAGAATCTGGAATTTTCATTACAGTAATGCTTCTCATTAAACTATATATTGTACTGTCATTTTGTGGCTCTTGTCTCTGCATGGTGGAAAGAACAATATGCAGTTTAAGACTGCACAACCTCATTTTAGTTCTGTCACTCTTTTGGTCTTGTGTAAGTGCTGTTGTATTAATGTGTTCATTCGGACTAGGAGATCAAGTCTTCTTATTGTCACTTAGAAATGGGTTCAAATACTCTTTGAAATCGATTTAAATATACTGCACAAAAATATAAACGCAACAATTTCAAAGATTTTCCTGAGTTATAGTTCATATGAGGCAATCGGTCAATTGAAATGAATTCATTAGGCCCTAATCTATGAATTTCACATGACTGGGAATGCAGATATGCATCTGTTGGTCAAAGACACCTTAAAAAATGGGCCTCAGGATCTCTTCATTCGTGGTATCTCTGTGCATTCAAATTGATATAGATAAAATGCAATTGTGTTCGTTTACCGTAGCTTATGCCTACCCATACCGTAACCCCACCGCCACCATGGGGCACTCTGTTCACAACGTTGACAACAGCAAACCCCTCATCCATACGATGCCATACAAGTGGTCTGCGGTTGTGAGGCTGCTTGGATGTTCTGCCAATTTTTCCCTCAAAACTTGAGATATCTGTGGCATTGTGTTGTGTGAAAAAACTTCACATTTTAGAGTGGCCTTTTTATTGTCCCCAGCACAAGGGGAACCTGTGTAATAATCATGCTGTTTAATTATTGATAGGCCACACCTCTCAGGTGGGTGGATTATCTTGGCAAAGGAGAAATGCTCACGAACAAGGATGTAAACAAATGTGTGCACAACATTTTAGAGAAATAAGCTTTTTGTGCATATGGAAAATTTCGGGAATCTTTTATTTCAGGTTATGAAACATGGGACCAACACTTTACATGTTACATTTTTCTTCAGTGTACTTGTGCTGGGCTTGATTGAGCTTGCCTTGCACAATGGAACCAATAGAATTGTTGGAAAAGTGCAAAGCCCACAAATCTGGCACTGTATGTAGGCTATACCAAATACTAAATGTATTTGAAAGATTTCCAGGTAGGTCATTATGGGGCACCCATCATCCTCTGTTTCAAGCTGTCTGTCTGCACTACCTCATAAAAGCATCTCCCTGCCTGGGAACGTTTTGACAGCGCTTGGCGGGATATGATCCCCTTGGGAAGATGCACAAACTACACTCCCTCTCACTGTCTTTCCCAACAAGATCCCTCCCTCTGATCTCGATCACAGGATGTGTTTCAGGATTTTCTTCCAACCGATGGCTGATACCTCTGATATCATTTCACCTTAGTTGTAAGTTGTATGGACAGTACGAACATTTTACACATATTCAGATCTGTTTGGTGATGTAGTGTAAATTGTGGATTGTACATTTTTCTGTGTTTGCAATCATTACATCACCACAGTTGTTCCCAATCATATCAGATGGGAGCTGGTTTGTTTTAGGCCTAGGAGGCAATATAAGTGTCTTTAAGTTTTAAATCCTCTTAGCACTACTGGCTGAGCGGTTTTGGTGTGATCGTGTAACTAACTCCATCGGATTAGTATATGTCTTCCTCTTTCATAGACCTCCAGTTGTTACTGTCTGATGATGTGACGCCGCGAAACAGACAAAGGTCTGATTGTCCATCCCGCTGCCCCTGGTGTGGCTTATGGTGCCAAAAATAGGAATTCACTCATCAAATTTGAGGCTAGATTGCAACAAAATCCCCTTCTATCGCTAGACATTTCTGACAGATGTAGTATATAAAAAAAAGCTACCCTGGCGTCCAATCCTCACCAGGACTGGGTTCAAATGCTATTTGAAATCTTTCAAATACTTTGAATGTTTGCTCTAGCCTGCTTAGAGTGCCAGATGGGCAGGGTTTACTGTTTTGAGACTATTCTATTGGTCCATTAAGCCAGACAAGTTCAATAAAGCACAAATAAAGTATTTTAAATGATTTCAAGTATTATTTCAACCCAGGTCTGATCCTCACTCAACCATTAAGACTCTCTATGTGTAACAGGACCTTTGCTATTTCTTCTCGAGTGCTTTGGTTCAAGAGGTAAGGAACCTCTAATGTCCTTACAGATTAGGCCTTGATACTTGCAATGGTTATTTGGCACGGTCTAAAGCCTCCTCATTCAAATGGGACACTTCAAAAAGAAAGAAAAAGATTGTTTCCACTTGAAGGGGATTTGGAGTGTCCACCTCAGAAGCAGCGTAATGTCTGTAGGTTCAAATACCTACCAACGACCCATCTACGACCTCTGTGGTGTGGGACCCCAGTAGGGTCAGATCTCAAAAGGACACTGAGACTTTGAATTGTAGACTCTCATGTTACTTGGCTTCTGTTTTTCCAAAAAGAACCATATTTCAAATGAGTTGTACATATGCACCATGATACTCGAGCCTGATAGATAACTAAGCGGATTTGTGCAAATCAAGTCGGTTATAACTACTTTAAATCTTCTCCTATTAAGTGGCCATAAGTCATTGCCTACTGTTGAGGGAAGCAATTAAGCATGGAAAAAACATTTGACCTCTTTAACCCTTCTTTAACCTTGTAACCACCTCTTAGCGGCCATTTTGAACTGCCCCAATGTTTATCACTGCTAATATACACACTTCCTCTCTGGTTGAGTGGGCGTTCGTGAACAGAATACCTTTGACCCAACCATGGTAAATATGTTGTTCAACATTTAGAAACCGTTCAAGAAACACACCACACACCAGCCGACACCACCACAGTGCTTATGTCTCAGGCTGGTCTCTGATTACACTAACAGCCGCCCATCAACCACCCTCCCAGCCCCCACATACACTCCCCGTGGGGATAGCCACCTGTCCCAGTTGACTCCAGGGATCCCAGGATCTCCACGGCCTAACAGAAAGCTCTTTGTGCTGAAGATAAAATCCTCTTAGCAGCCTGTTACCGATAGGACTCAAGAGGGCCTCTTCTGTTCAAAGAGGAAGTACAACGCCGTTTGTTCAATCTGCTGTCGTGAGTTTCTATGGTTTGGTTTTTACTTAACAAATACATGCTTTTCGGGGGCAATGCATTAAGGAATTGAAGTTGCTCTTAGTCGCTCTTGCTTAGCTATCATTGCTACTCAGTTCCACTTGAATGAATTTCTACATTTATAAATAACGGTGAACTGAGGTTAAAGAGCCAGGAGTCATTTGAATCACTTGCAGTTAAAGCCATTGAACCTCCCCTATGCCTGATTACTTTACCAGACACATAAAGTAGCTGCACTTCAACCTACATCCTTACACTGCCTTGACCTATTTGTCATTGGTCCTTACCACAAGGCCTGATTGGACAATTGCAACTTTAACATTTTATACAACACATTGTAAATGTGTTTGATTTCTTATTACCTGAGGACACTGACCAAGCTCTATGCCAATTTACAATGACGTCATCTGAAATGCACGCCAGATAGACAATGTTTGCTTCCCGAATGGCACCCTATTCCCTACAAAGTGCACTATATAGGGAATGGCGTGTCATTCGGGACACAGCCATTGCTATTAATTACATGATGACCTAGCTGGCTGTGCATTGCAGCGACCAACAGGTGAGGTAATTGCAGTCAGGCAATCAGCAGTGACTGTTAATGATTATCTCTAGGCAGGCTAATCATTATGCATCCCACTGGTGGGCCACTCACTGACAGGGAGCTTGTCTGTTCATTGAGATTGATGTCTAACCCTTGCCACAGTCCTCATTTACTGTTGTCATTGGATAGAGAGACACATTGTGCAGCTGCGAAGACTGATAAAGACAAATTAGTTGTCAGATATGACGATGGTCATTGATGTGTGAATGCATACATTCTTGTGTAGGTCTATCATTTGAGAATTTCTCTCCTGTCCTCAGAGTCAAAGTCTGTTAAGTATACACTGGCGTTGAAATCAATGGCACGTTGTCCCTATTGAACCTTGTAGAAGTTTATTTAATGTTGGTGAAAAGCATTTGAAAGTAGCTCTCTCATAGCTTTCACTGTATTTCCTCGTTTAAATTATCTCTTTGAAACATCTCTTGTTAGTGTCTTCAGAGACTATCCCAAAAGAATAGCCAGAATGGGATGTCAGAAATCACACTAAGATATTCCCTTAGTGTTACTCTGAAAAAGGAAGCCTTCTATTGCCTGACGAAAGAATGAAGAATGCTGCTCATTCTCTGTGGATATGGAGGTTTTTCAAATGGAGCCGGAAGTCTTCCCGTCTGTAGCAGAGTAAATGTTTGTACAAATAAAAGTAATTCTGGCATAAGCACAGATTAGTAGCTGACAGTAGCCATTTGCTGGTGATGACTGAAGGAGAAAAAAAGCATGGGAAATCTCTGAATCTTGGCTAGTGTAGTCACATGGCAGGAATTCCTCTAAAGCCCACCAGTGAAAACAGTAGGAGGATAGATTCCCATAACTAACTGGTTGACTGAGGGACCTGTTTGTGGTCAGAAAAGGGCTATTGTCGGTAGCACTCTGGCTAAAATGTTAGCATTTACTGTGTTAGCCTTTACTTATTCAAATTTAAGCATTTAGCATTTTAGTGGAATACGCAGTTATATTTTCAACTCAATATTTTTCTCATGGATATTTGCCACTAAGGACTAATGTCTAATGTACAGAGCAGGGCAGATACAGTGCCTTCAGAAAGTATCCAGACCCCCATTTTTACGTGACAGCCTTATTCTAAAATGTATGATATATATATATATATATATATATATATATGTGTGTACCTTTCCAAATCATGTCCAATCAATTGAATTTACCAAAGGCAGACTCCAATCATGTTGGAGAAACAGCTCAAGGATGAGCAATGCAAACAGGATGCACTTGAGCTCAATTTCGAGTCTCATAGCAAAGGGTCTGAATACTTATGTAAATAGGATATTTCTGTTTTTATTTTTTTGCTTCGTCATTATGGGGTATTGTATGTAGATTACTGACATTTTTTCAATTTTATTTTGTATTTTAGAATAAGGCTGTAATTTTACAAAATGTGTAAAACAGTCAAGGGGTCTGAATACTTTCCGAGGGCACCCTATGCCAACCAGATATACCAACCAGTAACTAGCCTATTAGCAAAACTGGAACATTAAGGTAGATGGTTGGTGATTGATAACCATCAAACTTCAAGTTTGGAATCACACACGTTCAAAAGAGCTGACTGAAAGGGACATGTTCTCCTACTGTATCAGGCTGTTTCACCTAAGTGGATTGAAATGACATTGGAATGACATCTATTAAAATGCAAACAGACCTAGCCCCCAAGCAATGTTCCCTCAAATTTTTGTGGGGCACTGAGCAAATTTTAGGTCTTGTGAAGAAGAAACTTGAACATTATAATAATTTTGTGCAACTTCCGGCACGGCACGCGTTTACAGTCAACGCTGACATTGTACCCTTACAGTTTTAGACAGTAGCCAAAAGAGACTACAAACAAAACCAATGGCGTGAATCCCATAACATTTTCTTCAAAGAAGTAGGAGGTGAAGATCTCCTGCACAAGGATTGCCTCTCTTGCTGCGTTGTTGGACCCCATCCTTGAAACATCTTGCAGAGCAGCAGACTATTCCTCTGACACACGGCGGCAAGCTGCAGATCCCCTCCTGGTCCTCGTGTCCATTCTCATGAAGTTATGCAGGATACAGGTAGCCTTCACACACCTGAATTCCTCCAGGAGGCAGTCCCAGATGGCTCTGGTCACCCAACCTTGCAGTGCCCTACACTGTAACTGTGTTTTCTGTCTGTGCCAGTTTGTCTTGTTTGCGAAGTCAACCAGCGGTTTTCTCTCAGCTCGTTTTTCCCAGTCTCTCTTTTTCTCGTCCTCCTGGTTTTGACCCTTGTCTGTCCTGACTCTGAGCCCGCCTGCCTGCCTCTGACCTCGAGCCTGCCTGCCGCCCTGTACCATTTTGGACTCTGCCCTGGCTATGAACGCTTGCCTGTCCCCGACCTGCCTTTTGTCTATCCCTTGGATTATAATACATACCAAAGCTCAAACCATCTGCATCTGGGTCTCGCCTTGTGTTGTGATAAGCCTACTCTCTCACTTTTGACAGTTGGGGCTGCTCTCCTTTCACTCTCCTCCATGGTTGTTAGCTCGCTACCTACAAATGCATTTGGAGTTTGTTTTTTACAGTGATGAATACATCAAGATAGTTAGCTAAAATGAAGTTAGGCAGCTGGTTATACTTAATTCACTTAGGTAGCTATCGATACATTATGTAAAGTTGGCTAGATAGCTAGCTACCCAACTAGCTTGCTCATTTAGCAGCTAATTTGAGTTAGACTGCACTGTAGCTAACTCGCTAATAATACCTTCTTTTTTTTACATTTTCCAAATGTATTTTTTCTGACTTTAATACGTTATCCCACCAGAGCGTTTTAGAGCATATTACTATTGAACTGTTTACCAATTTAATAACCAGACCTTCATACAAACTTTCTATGCTGAATTCTTGATGCACAATCGAACATCCTGCCATATGCTGCCAACGGGGCAATTTACCGCTTGCTACTGAACATGCCCCGTCATGCATCTCTGCGCAGCATGGCATTTCTTCTGAGCGGCAGTACTTCTGCGCAGCAGTGAGCGGACGCACTTCCATTCACAGAAAACAACACATGGGAGGATTACCTGTTAATTGAATCACATCACCATTAATCATGAACCACATTGGTGATTATTTTGTACATACAGATTTCGATCCAGGCAAGTGTGGCATGCTGTGATGTTCTGTGAAGTGCACCAACAAAAATACTTCATCTTTATACAGCCTTTCTGTGGAGTGGGTCTGAGCACTTTGTTTTCAACGCTCTCAAATTTCAAAACAAAAGCCTTGGAGTAGACATATGTAGACAAATGTGAGTAGTGCTAAGTAAATGAGAAAGCATATCGTATCGATACTGTGTGTTAGCATAGCCGTGCGGGGATGTCTGTCAACAGTTCACTGTCTATGCATGTCAACACACAATGTGCTGACTCTACAGATTTCACAACAGGGACACTTGGGTAATAATGGTGTTTAAGTGAGAGCTCAGAAACCCATGTAGACATGTCTGATCTTCTACGGAATCTAATCTGGCTATAAAATATATGTAATATATAGTATGCTTGTGAATTATCATCTATCATTCTTTCTTTGATAATTGCTTGTAGGACAGTAGTTAACATGAGGTATGAGCACATGTCAAAGCTGTCGTTCCAATGAACAAGTTCATACATGTTTGATTGAAAAATGAAGAACATTTCAGTGAATGAAGACGCTCCCTCATCAGTGTCGGATGCTTAATGCAGCCAAGAAAGACCTATCGAAAACGATTACCACAGTTGGGGCATTGCAAACCAGTGTCTTGTTCAGTAGGTACCAAATGGCAAGAAAGGTTTTGATATACTCCCTGAGCTATCTTTCATTTTCTGGTTCAAAATTAAACTATAGGGTCAAACCGAGCCAAGCCAGGACAATCTGTAAAAGAACCAGCACAGTACAGTCCGGGTTGGCCCTATAGTGGCATAAGTGCAATATTTTGAAAGTACTGAACTGACCACACTTCAAAATCTGAAGACCTTTGCCTGTACTTTAGACAGACATTTGTCTGAGTTTTGTCTATGTTATGTGCTTTAATGTGCCATTAATTATATCCATGTTTTTTGTCACACCAAACTGGACATTTTCTGTGGCCAATTGCGAGGTTTGTGGCGTGTCTCACATGCTTGTTCAAACACTTTAGCCTCTAGCCTCTACCATGGCATGCTCTAAAACAGACTATAAGGGATCCACGGCGTGAACATATTTCTGCGGTAATTATCGCCTGGAGACATGCAACAGCACCGGGCGACATTCCTCTCTCCACGGTGCAAAGGTGAAAGACAGCATTTGTGTCACAAAATGACCACCATGAAATCCACTTCCAAGAAGAGAGCAACAGAGTATGCTACTCTTAATCAGCAGCAGTATGTAACCTATACCTTCAATGTTTACTTCTGTATTTGGCTAAGTACATAATAGATTGGTACAGTGGCTAGGGCTCTATAAAGTCTGTTATATATTTTTTTACATGATACCATGCCCAAATTTCATTTTCTCCGTTTTGTTTCTCCAGGTTGTGTTTTTTTCCGTTTTTTGTCTTTCAAAATCACAATTTTTTAATAATAGAAAAATAATACAATTAAATGTTCTGAGTCCACAACAATGCTTAAACCACATCAGGAGGCCACTTTTGAGGTCTGGGAAAAATCTATACAATTCCTATATTTGGGTATAGTTACCCTTTAATTCAACTGTGCAACAGCCAGAGCAACCCATTATTACAGATTGTTGTGAAATAGACATAAATTGCTTCTTGGAAATTTGTGACAGGCGCACAAAAACATTTACACTTTTTGTGTGCGGTACATGATTTTGTACATAGTGCATTTCAATCACAGATATAGGCCGTAGGTTACTTAAGACAGAAACCATCGGCAGGAGGTTGGTCAAGGAGGATGGGTGGGCATATATGAATGTCTACCAACTTGAAAGTTGTGTGTTCAAATCTCATCCTGGACAATTTTAACACATTTTCAACTACTTTTTAGCTACTTTGCAATGAATGCACAGTCTACTTGTATTTAACATTTAAGTGAGAAGGTTTTTGGGAAAGTCTTTCCATCTACCAGAAAACTGTTTTCATTACGTTAGCATCATCGGTAATGGATACACAATGTGGTAGACAAACATGCACACACAGACAGGGGCATTCCTGTGCTGTTGCCTCTTCAGAAAGTTGAAGGAAAATGCAAATCATTGATGCATTTTGTTAACATGTTATGATAATCTTAAGGAAATTAATGCATTTTGTTAACATGTTATGATAATCTTAAGGAAATTAATGCATTTTTCGAATAAGAGCAGTACATTTACTTAATTTCCTACTAAGTACTATAAAACAATTATACTGTTGAATGCTATTTGAATGGCTGGATTCTGTGATTCCATCCGCCCACGTTCTCTCGCAACGCAGATTCTACAATTGACAAAGTAAAACAGTACATATTCTGTCTCATACTGGACATAACCCACAACCCTCTGCACAATAATACAACAAACGAAACACTGTCAATACCAGTGAGTCATCAAAGCCAAATAGCAGCCAAGGTTTATGGGGCTACATATTTAACGGAATTTGATAGGGAGTTAACGCTCATCTGGCAATGGGAGTGTAAACACATTTTAATGCCCCGTTGAGGAGGTTATATTGCACGTCACCTCTGTTTTAAAGGCATATGGCAGCTCTTACTAGAATGCGTCCTAAATGGCACCCTATTCTCTACATAGTGCATTTCTATTACCTAAGTAGTTCTAAGAATGGAAAAGGGTGCCATTTGGGACATAACGCTACTGCTACCCCTCCAGGATATGCTCGTAAGTCAAATGGGGAAAACTGAATTTAAAGCACTGCACACGCACAGCTACTATGAAACGCTGGTAGGTCATCGTACGCCAATACACAGTACAGTATTAGGATACAGTAGACTATTGTTAGCAAAAAAGTCCCTGTGGTTTGACACAATTTATGACAATGGCATTCATTTCTGTGGCCTCCATTACGTCTGTGTTATCATATTTCTTAAATCTCATTGGCATATAACGTAAAGCCAGAGTGAATTGAACATGTGCAACACCTTTGAACGTAGAGAGACATACGTATATATTTCAATAACATGTATAGCTGCTCCTTTGGAGTGTGGGAACCAGTCTGTTGTGGGTTGTTTTTACGTTTTATAGGTCCTTCTGAGTGCCCATAAAAGAGAGCCGCACACTCTTGGAGCTCAGATGCAAAAATGTAATACCAACGTTTCGACAGCCAAGCTGTCTTCATCAGGGTATGGCTGTCGAAACGTTGGTATTGAATTTTTGCATCTGAGCTCCAAGAGTGTGCGGCTCTCTTTTATTTTGAAGTTTCTACTCCGCTAGCCAGCACCTCGTCTTAATAGGTGTGCGTTTCTTTTTCTTCTAGATCCTTCTGAGTGCCCAAACTTTCAAGAATGTCCTGGAATTCCAGTGTGACACCTCACCAATTTTCTCTCTTTAACTTCTTATAACCATCACTGGAACACTGCTCGGCTGATAAGACAATAATAGCATAAAAAAGCTAATGAGGGGTTTTGTCTGGGAAGCAACATTAGAGAGACAGATTTTTAGGACTCTTGGATCAAGCTATTGTTATGATGACACAATTATTACATATTACACCATAGGTTTCATCTGGGAACTCCTTCAAGACTGTTGTAAAAATATTCCAGGTGAAGCTGGTTGAGAGAGTGCCAAGAGTGTGCAAAGCTGTCATCAAGGTGGCTACTTTGAAGAAACTCAAATATAAAATATATTTTGATGTTTAACACTTTTTTGGTTTCTACATGATTCCATGTGTTATTTCATGGTTTTGATGTCTTCACTATTATTCTACAATGTAGAAAATAGTTTAAAAAAATAAAGAAAACCCTTGAATGAGTAGGTGTGCCCAAACTTTTGACTGGTCCTGTAATTGAACCTCATAACAAGATGAAAGACAATGGCTGTTTTGACTGCCGTTGACAAATGCAATGACTGACAATAACATGGAACGGCAATGGTTATATGTAGTTTTAATACTTGAAATTACTAACCCTAAAAAACCTATTTGTCTATACATTTAGGGTTGGTTCACACTTCTTTATGTAAGGGATTTGAGTGTTTACATATTGACAAAGAAGCCTCCCCAAGCTATACCTGAACAGATATGAATAGACATTTAGATCAAAGCTTGAAGAAACCTGCTTGACTCCTTGCGTGACATATTCCTCAGAAGATATATCGTACTTGATGACGATACATATTGTAGGACCTAATCTGAATCCGAGTGCATTTCTATGAAATGGTTCAAAACATGCATAGCTTGTTAAAACCAAGCCTATTCCTCTCACTCAATCAATGGACTAGATTTTTTTTTTACATCCATGGCAGAGACATTTCAGTCAATAATGCAGTAAGTCTATTAGCAATCTGAAACACAAACATATGATAGACCCTAGTAATGGAGAAGCTTGCGTCACTAAGTTAGGTCCCTTATGTAACACAATGTTCTATCTTTGATAAAGGGATAGCTCACCCAAATTACACCATTATGTATGTGGTTACTACTAATACGCAATTCACAGTATATGAACCAGGAGAGACTGCAATCTACGGATGTATTTTATTTACCTAGCCACTGCCACTAATTAATGATATTTAGCCATTGATTGTTAGAGTGTAAGTTATAAATGCCTCATGAGCTTAGTTCAACTGTTTGACCAATGATGTATATAAACCCTGGAATGCTGATGCTACGTATTGGCCATTGACAGGCCTTGAAGCCGCCTGTCAGCCATATTGGCACTCCACAGTAGGAGCAGTCCTCCAATGAAATTCAACAGTATTTCAATCAAATGTTTCAAGGACAAAATTACATGTATTTAAATATTTTGTTGTTGTAGTGGGGACAGTAAGATGAGTCATCTCCAAAAGTTATACTTTTAGGAAAAAAATGTATTCATATATTTTTTCATTTTATTTAGCTCACATAATATAATTAAAAAGTATGCGTTAAGGGTGTCTGTAATGTAATAAATGTGGCAGAAACCAATGTAGACATTAATAAATGCATTTCTATAGCTTCCAAAATATGTTTTACAATGGTGGAGGAGTGCCAAGATGGAAGGCACGATGGACTCAACACGCTGCTATTATCAGTCATCTAGTGTATATCAAAATGGTGTCTTACACCATCAGAACCCAAAATATATATTTTTTCCCTACATTGTTTGCAAACAATGTATAGCTTCTAAACATGGTTAAAACTACCATTTTGATGTCAGCGATGGTCAGTCCTTGCATCCACAGCTCTGTCTCTGAATTTGAGAGTCCGAATGCACTTTTTCATCAAATTGAATTGAAAAGGATCCTCAAAAGGCTCTCTTTCTAAAATGTTGCTTGGACCACCATTTGTTCGTAATTCGTTCCAATATCCCAGGTAACCTATCTCAACGTATCGGCTAAACTCTGTCAGGTTGAAAAATGGTCCTTTACCAAGGTTAAGCAGCACATGTCTATATTGTGCTTAGCCTTGTGGTTTCCCTAACTTCAGCTCTGCAAACATACCGGCACTCGCTGTGTCTTTGCGTCTCTTTCCACAGGGATCATAAAAGGTTGACTTATCAGGCCGGGCTGATGTGACAAAATAAGTTGGAAACTCTAGTTAGAAAGAAAACATACTGTACCAAAAGCAGCATACAATGTGTGTATTTAAAGATAAACCCACCCTCCCTTCCAAGGAATAACTACCTGACAAACCTACACATGAAAATCAGGGACACATAGTAGTTGAAAATCAGTGACACTCCATTTAGTATGATAGGTTATGTTTGGTATGGTATGTATTCATTTGTGGATTTCCATCATCCATTTCATATGATGTTACAAATTATATTTCATATGATATGTTACAAATTACAATTCAAGTTTCAAGTTTTTATTGTCACGTGCCGTGAAATGGTTTTACTGCTTGCTCTTTCCCAATAATGTAGTAATCAAATCAGTAGTACTATAAATACACTGAATAAAGTAAATTAGAATGTCATGCCCTGATCTGTTTCACCTGTCGTGTGCTTGTCTCCACCCCCCTTCATGTGTTGGACATCTTCCCCGTTATCCCCTGGGAACTTATACATTTGTTCTCTGTTTGTCTGTTTGTCTTGTTTCGTCAAGCTTTCCAGCATTTTCCCCCTCTATTCCTGTCTCGTTTGTTCCCGGTATTGACCATTTCTGCTTGACCTCACCCTGAGCCTGCCTGCCGTCTTATGCCTTTTCCCCACTACTCTGGATTAACGATCTCTGCTTGACCTCACCTCGAGCCTGCCGTCCTGTACCTTTTCCCCACTACTCTGGATTACCGACCTCTGCCTGACCTGACCCTGAGAATGCCTGCTGTCCTGTACCTTTACCCCACCACTCTGGATTATCGACCCATGCCCGCCTTGACCTTTTGTTTGCCTGCCCCTGTTGCTGTAATAAACATTGTTACTTCAACACAGTCTGCATCTGGGTCTTACCTGAACCGTGATAGGACGAACTGGCCATGACTGACCCAGCAGACTTGTACCAGCTCCGCAACGCCATCCCATACCGAGGTGTCACCATTGGTAGGCACGAGGATTTGCTTCGCGGTCTGATGGAAGGGTTCCAGGCCATGGATTAACGTCACAACCTAGCATTGGACGCATTCTGGGAAGCAAATTCGTGGATTGCCTACTAAGCAGCCTACCATGATGGTAACCTCCCAGCCCCACAGTAACCCGGCTGGTAGCAGCCAGGTTACTGTTTCCCTGGAACCCCCTCACATAAGTGTTGATTCTTTGAAATGAAGTGTTTCAACTTAATTTAAACTAACTATGAACTACTGTCGATGTTGATTAATCACAGATCACAATCCTGCAATAAAGAGGGGAAGTCTTTTTGTGTCGTATTCTCAAATTAACATAACCTGTTTGTTCAGTCATAAGCTCTCCAATTAGTTTTATTTGATTGTCATAATTCCTTCAGGATATCAGCAATGTAAACCCAATTTTGCAGCTGATAATTACATGCAATGCCAATGCAGCCATAGGCCTACAGCCATGGTTCCCAGCCCCACAAATACCCCAAACAGCACAGAATTCTGCTGTAGCACCGGACAAACACACCTGATTCAACTCAAAGGGTCTGATGATTAATTGACGAGTTGAAATAGGTGTGTTTGTCCGGGGCAACAATAAACTGTACTGTTGGGGGTACTCGAGGACCAGAGTTGGGAACCATTAGCCTACAGTATGACAGCACTAGCCTTATGGGCATTTGCAATGCACCCCTTGACATTGTGCATCTGAAGCAGAGAATAGCTTCACTCACACATAGTTCAACAATATGTAAACAATATGTTCTCAATTTTAAAACGATACCGGTAGACAATGTATTGGATGTACATGATCTAGATTTTGTACATGCCTTGTGCTGAAATGTCTGGAAGCAGAGAATAATGGGATCCTTCACGTCAAACATACACACAACTACTACCACCAAGTTCAACTTTCAGATACAGTACTTTTCTCCCAGAAGGTCTAAGTGATACTACTGTGATAACAAAGATGGGTTTCCTAAGACGACCACAACAATTACATTGTCTATGCTGAATGTGTTTAAATTGTAAAAGAAAGAAAATAGTTGGGCTATAAGAAATACTTATTATAATGGGAAATTAATGATTAATGGGTCAGAGACACAGGAGGAATTTCAGTCCGGGACTCATAGCTACATGTGGCAAGTTCTCATTGGTCCAAATTGTCTATACATTGAGTCTGAAACAGGATACTTGGTATTTGGCCATCGTCCCCATTTTATTGCAAGGAATTAAAATTGGTTACAGGAGACAAAGGGCTGTGAAACATGGGTTTAACTCTGGACACATGAAAGGTGGGATGTATATGAAGGCTACGGGGCAACAGAAGACGAACAGCAGAGGGGCTAATGATTTTGGAGATGGGAAGCAGGCAGGTAAACCGGGGAGAGAGTTTGTGGGATTCCACCTGGAGGGGCAGATGTAAGGCGTTGGTAAGGCCAAAGGGCATGACCAGGTACTCGTTGAAGGCAGTCTTCTACTCGTCCCCTTTCCGTATCCGCACCAGGTGGTAGAAGTTCCGTAGGTCCAGCTTGATGAACACGGTTGCCCACTGGGGTGGCTTGAAAGCCGAGGAAATGAGAGGTAGCTGTTCTTCACTGTGATGTCATTGAGACCTCGGTAGTCGATGCATTGGCGGTGGAGGCAGAAGGACGGATGAACCCAGCAGCTAGGGAGTCCTCAATGTAGGTCTCCATAGCCTTGGTCTAAGGACCCGACAGAGAGTACTGTCGTCCCCGGGACGGAGTGGTGCCTGGGAGAAGATCAATCCCACAGTCATATGGTCAGTGCGGTGTCAACAAAGTGGCCCGAGCCTTACTGAACACCTCCCGGAGGTCCTGGTACTCTGCGAGAATGGCACCGAGGTCCGGGGCAACTTCCAAGGCCCCAGGAAGACATCCCAGCACAGGCTGCGCTGACTTCAGGCAACGTGCGTGGCAGAACAGACTCCAGCCCATGGTGCCCCCGGCAGACCAGTCAATGAGGGGATAGTGTCGCTGGAGCCAGGATAATCCCAATACTACAGGAACCTGAGGAGACTTAATGAGCAGGAACTGGATCATCTCGCTGTGGTTCCCTGACACACGTAGGTTGATGGGGGTGGTATTGTGGGTGACCCAGCCTATAGAGCACCCATCCAGTGCTCCAACGTCGATGGGAATGGAGAGGGGCTGAGTGGGGATATCCAGCTCGGAAGCCAGGGTAGCATCCATAAAGATCATATTGGCCTCAGAGTCGATGAGGACCCGGAGAGATTTTGACTGGTTCACCCACAGCAACATGACATAAAAAGGGGTGCAATTAGCTGGAGACAGCCTAGCTCTGCCTAGTTGCATGGGCTCAGGAAGAGGTGAATTGACAGCCTTGGGAGACTCAAACAGTGCCTCCGAGTTCCAGGCACTCTCAGCTGCCTGGAACTTCACTGTGTAGACTGCCACATTGCAAGAGCTTTGCTGAAGCTGGAGTAACTTCCGGGAAGCCTCTCTCCTGGACAATGGATTATCGAAAATCTTCTTTACCTCTGCCACAAACTCATATAGCCGAGTCTTGTTCCCATACCGCCGTAGCCTAGGCGAGAGCCCTCCCGGAAATCAGCGTGATGAGGTACGCTATCTTAGAGCAGTCCGGGGGGAAGGTGGAGAGCTGCAGCTCCGGGGTGACGGCGCTGCTAACAGCCGTGTTAGTGAGGGGCTGAGAGGTTACCGTCGTGGTAGGCTGCATAATAGACCACCCACGGAATTGTTCCAGCAATGTGTTTAATGCTTGGTTGTGATGTTCGGCCAAGGTCTGGAACCATTCCATAAGGCCACGAAGCAACTCCTCGTGCCTTCCAATTGTGGCTCCTTCAGAGGAGAGGGTGTTGCGGAGCTGGTCCGAGTCTGCTAGGTCATGAATGTACAGGGGATAATGGGGGAGATGGGTGACACCTGGAGGGGGTGGACACAAGCACAAAGACAGGTGAAACAGTTCAGGTTGTGACATGTTGGGCTGGAACAACCAATAGTCAACACAGCCGGTTGTCCTATCCCATTGAGGCCTCCTATGCTGTAATGTCCATACATTTTCCCCTCCTCTTATCAATATAGTTCTCAACAAATTATCATTGGGTTATCATATGAATATAATATAACCACTGAGTTATATTTTTTGGGACAATAATGTCCTCCAGTGTATATGGACATCATATTGTACAATTTGCGTTTCCCCATTTCATGGTCATGGCTAGAAGAGATCCAGCTTTTGTCAAATGAACGTCATATTCTAGATTACATGGTTGCATTAAGACAAGGTTGTTTGTATTGATCTGTATTGATCTGAGTAGGCTATTGTATCAAAAACAATTCTGATAATGTCTCCAGTCATATAAAGTGTGGTAGAATTGCATCAAATGTTTATCAAATACAATAATTTCCCCCGGCCAAAGTAAAGAAACTTCTCTGATATAGCCTATAAGCCTATGCCACTACGCTCTTATTAAAAGCCTAAATTATCATTATCCAAATCTTCTCATCACATTAGGAATAGTAGGCTTACATTAGTCTGAAATGATAGAGGCATTCAATCATTTGTTATAAAGGTGCCTTTTTATGGTGAAAATAATTGCACCCGCAAAACTTGAAATTCACTGGACACATGCTAATGGCTACACTACAAGCTATCTAGCTAATTTTCACTAACTAAGTGTTGTTGTTAACACCTGATTAGCATAACAGCTAAACTAAACTCAAAATCCATCAGACTTGACTTACCAGTGATGAAATGATCATAGCATACCCTCTACAGACAGCTGTCTGGGTTCTGGTCTTGACGGGCAAAACAGTTTCTTTGCTTTTCTGACAGTTCTTAAGTCTTATCTCATTGGTGTCACCAATGGTGTTTCATGATTGCGGGGAATCTGTAAACATATATTTTCCCTGCCTTGATAGAGCAGCCAAATAATCCACAGAAAATGACAATGGTGATGAATCAACTAGTTTCAGGCACTGTTATCATGCAGTTTGGGTTAGGTAATATGATATTTAGTTGCAAATAGCAAATAGTAGTAAGTATTAAATAAAGTAGTAAGTTGTCCCTGATGAGATTTGAATGCGCGACCTGTGGGTCGATAGACGTTCCTTTTTCTTTCATTAAGTAACCTTCAAACCTACAGTAACTGTCACGTTCGACATAGTGAGAAGACCAAGGCGCAGCGTGATATGAATACATCTTCTTTAATTAACGGAGAACACTAAACAATATAACAAACCGCTCATGACGCTACTACAACCAGTGCTGACATGCAACTACACATAGACAATAACCCACAAAACCAAAATGGAAAATGGCAACCTAAATAGGACCCCCAATCACAGACAACGATAAACAGCTGTCTCTGATTGGAAACCAATTCAGGCCATCATAGACCTATAATAAACCTAGACTAACAAACACCCATAGATATACAAAACACCCTAGACAGGACAAACAAGCATACCCACCCTTGTCACACCCTGACCTGACCAAAATAATACATAAAACATATAAAACTAAGGCCAGAGCGTGACAGTACCCCCCCCCCAAGGTGCGGACTCCCGACCGCAAACCTGAACTTTTAGGGGAGGGTCCGGGTGGGCATCTACCCTCGGTGGTGGCTCTGATTCTGGACACCGCCCCCCATCTTTACACTGGTCCCTCCGCCTTTGTTGAGCTGAACCGTGGCTCATCGGCGGAGGCTCTGGACTGTGGATCATCGCCGGTGACCCCGGGCTGGGGACCGTCGCCGGAGACCCCGGTTTGGGGACCGTCGCTGGACGCTTTGGACTGCCAAGGCGCACTGGAGGGCTGGTGCGTGGTGCCGGCACTGGTGGTACCGGGGTGGGGACACGCACCTCAGGGTGAGTGCAAGGAGCAGGAACAGTGCATACTGGACCCTGGAGGCGCACTGGAGGCCTGGTGCGTGGTCCAGAACTGGTGGTACCGGGCTGGGGAGATGCACCTCAGGGTTAGTGCGGGAAGGAGACACAGGACGTACTGGACTTTGGAGGCGCACTGGAGGCCTGGTGCGTGGTGCCGGAACTGGTGGTACCGGGCTGAGGACACGCACCTCTGGGCGAGTGCGAGGAGTAGGAACTGGACACACTGGGTTGTGAAAGTACACTGGACACCTGGTGTGTATAGCCGGCATAAATTTTTCCGAAACTTTAACACGTTTCAGGATGAGTACGAGGAACTGACACAGGTGGCATCGGACAGCTAACACGCTCCTCAGGGCGAATGCCGTGCATACTACGCCAAACCATCAGCTCTCTCTCTTCACTCTCCTACAATTTAATCAACAACTCCTCGAAGGTCTCATAATCTCCCCTCCGTTCACTCTCCTCCAATCTGTCCAATAACTCCTCGACAATCTCTGACTCACCCCTAAACTTCGCCGACCGCTCCATGTCCCTGCCCCCAAAAAATGTTTTTATTGGGGTTTCTGTGGCCTACCTCCCCGATGTCGTTGCTGTCCTCTCTTGCTCCTAGGCGCCTCCTCAGCCTGCGTCCAGGGTCCTGCTCCGTCCAAAATTTCTGCCCCGGTCCATTCCTCCTTAACTTGTAATGGCTGCAATCCCAATACCGGGATCGATATGACAACTACCAGTGAACTACCAGACAACTACCAAATTCAAACCACAGAAATCTCATAATTACAATTCCTAAAACATATATCATGTTATATCATTTTAAAGGTTATCTTGTTTTTAATCCCACCAAAGTGTCTGATTTCAAATAGGCTTTTCAGCGAAAGCACTACAAACGATTATGTTAGGTCTCCACCAAACCACAATAAGCACAGCCATTTTCCAGCAAAATATAGCATTCACAAAAAACAGAAATAAAGATAAAATGAATCACTAACCTTGAATTATCTTCATCAGATGACACTCATAGGACTTCATGTTACACAATACATGCATGTTTTGTTTGATAAAGTTCATATTTATAAAAAAAATCTGAGTTTACATTGGTTTATTAGATTCACTAGTTCCAAAAACATCAAGTGATTTTGCATAGCCACATCGTTTCAACAGAAATATTCATCATAAATGTCGATGATAATACAAGTTATAAACATGGAATTATAGATATACCTCTCCTTAATGCAACCGCTGTGTCAGATTTCAAAAAAGGTTTACGGAAAAAGCAACCCATGCAATAATCTGAGATGGCACTCAGAACAGAAGCCAAATTAGCCGCCATGTTGGAGTCAACAGAAACCAGAAAATACATGATAAATGTTTCCTTACCTTTAATGAACTTCATCAGAATGCAGTCCTAGGAATCCCAGGTCCACAATAAATGCTTGATTTGTTCGAAAATGTCCGTTATTTACGTCCAATTAGCTACTTTGGTTAGCGTGTATGGTAAACAATTCCAAAGTCACAAAGAGCGTCCACTATAACGTGACAAAATGTCCAAAAGTTCTGTAACAGTCAGTAGAAACATGTCAAACGATGTACTGAATCAATCTTTAGAATGTTGTTTATATATATCTTGAATAACGTTCCAACCGGAGAATTAAAATGACTTCAGATGAGTGGTGGAATGCAAGTCCTTCCCCTGTGAACGCGCTTAGTGAATACATGGTCAACTCGTGGCAGTGGTGACTCTTTCCTGTGTCATTCGACCCCCCTTCACATTAGAATCATCAGTCAAAGTTCTATTAACCTTTGACATCTAGTGGAAGGCGTAGGAAGTGAAAACTCATCCATATCTCGCTGTAATTTCAATGAGAGCTTGGTTGAAAATCTGCCACCTCAGAAAAAAACAGGAAGTGGAATTTCTCAGGTTTTTGCCTGCTATATGAGTTCTGTTATACTCACATAAATAATTCAAACAGTTTTAGAAACTTCAGAGTGTTTTCTATGCAATAATAATACTAATATGCAAATATTAGCAACTATGACTGAGGAGCTGGCCATTTACAATGGGCATCTTTTCATCCAAGCTACTCAATACGGCCCCTGCAGCCATAAAAAGTTAACACGCTGCTTGGTCCTTTTATGGTTTGGTGGGTTATTGTCTATGTGTAGTTGCATGTCAGCACTTGTTGTATTAGCTTCACATTCGTTTTGTTATTTTGTTAGTTTGTTTAGTGTTTTCATACCACGCTGCGCCTTGGTCTCCTCACTATGACGAACGTGACAGTAACATATCATACTAATTACAGCATTACGGATTTTTGTTTACTATGCTACATTTAGTCTATGAAACCAGGCTGACCTGACAGTTATCAGTTGTGAAATGAGAGGCCCATGGGAATGGGAGACTGCAGCTACATGGGGATGGAGTGATATTAGTACCAACAGAAATTGAATCTGAATGTAATCCTTGTGAATTTGTATTAAGAAATTGAATTTTCTTGTATATGAACCAAAGCTGTACATGTTTAACTGAAGCAAGGGGTGTGTCATCAAAAATAAATAGGATTGATGGATGATTCTTTACCATAGGGATGATTCAAATATACTGTATATTCCACATTTGCCAATTCATTGAAATATAAATCATAGTCGTACAATAGATAACAATCCAGTTTGTCAAGTCTCAATTTACTCCATATCTCTGTACTGTAACTAATAGGTTGCCATCTGTATTTAGACTATTCCAATGTATAGATGTAGAGAGGGGTTTTCAACCTGTCACAATGTATCACTCCACAACTTGTCCAGTCTTCTTGGCATAGGAATGGATGTGTTGCTGTAGGTAATATGATCTTCAGACATCTTGCTAAAACAGTGAACCATTACTGACTGAATGGATGTGTCATTTGAGATCCTCCTGGTGGATAACTATTTTTCAATAGAACAAACCCGAAAAGGGAGATTGTATCTTATGAAAGTTGGCGGAGAAACAAACACATTTTTCCATCGCCTGTCTATTTCCTTAACTGACTAAATGTGTATGTATGACACATTCAAAAATATAAAGCACTGCTTGATATATAAAGTATATATCCTTAAGAAACATGAGATAATAACAAGGTACAAGTGTGTGTGTTATTTATGTTGAGCACAACATTACACTGTCTCTTACACCCCACCCTCCCTGACACACATGCTACATTTTTGTAACCCAGCTTCTGTTTTCTAAAGCCATCTGTATATTTTTTTAAATTTAAACACCATAGTACCCTCCAAACTCGTCATTAAGCTCGAGACCCTGGGTCGTTAAAGATTGTTAAACAGCCATCACTAACATTAAGTGGCTGCTGCCAACATACTGACTCAATCTCTAACCACTTTAAAAATAAAAAATTGGATGTAATAAATGTATCACTAGTCACTTTATACTATGCCACTTTATATAATGTTTACATACCTTACATTACTCATCTCATATGTATATACTGTACTCTATACCATCAACTGCATCTTGCCTATGCCGTTCGGCCATCGCTGATCCATATATATTTTTAAATGTACATATTCGTATTAATTCCTTTACACTTGTGTGTTTAAGGTAGTTGTTGTGAAATTGTTAGATTACTTGTTAGATGTTACTGCATGGTCGGAACTAGAAGCAAAAGCATTTCGCTACACTCGCATTAACATCTGCCAACCTTGTGTATGTGACAAATACAATTTGATTTGATTTAACTCTTATCCTAATCCTAGCCCTAACACTTACCCTAACTCTTATTTTAAACCTAACCTTAACCGTAACCTTAGCAAGCAAGTGCTAATCAACAGATAGTTTGGGATGAAGTAAGGTCACACTTTATTTGAATAGTCCATCTGTAGATGCTCCACAGATGCTCATACTGTCAACAAGGTCTCATCTGAATCAGTGTCATTACTAACAACAAGCTCACTTGTTAATCGTATTACCTGTTTGTGTTGTGTTAAAGGTTTATTGTTTTTACCCAATAAGCACCTGCATAGGCCTGTGCATGTTTCCCATTTTCAAACAAACCCACTTTGATGTGTAATATATATGTTGTACACATGGGATGTTTGAAGATTATTTTATAGGTAGAAATCCAGATTGAAATACTATTCATGTTGAAGACAGAGATTTCATGCAAACATTGGTCCTGTTGCAACATAATGCTTTGTCAACACCTTAATGAAACACTAACCATCTCAAACAGAACCTGCCCAGACAACTCAATATTTGACACACACACACACACACACACACACACACACACACACACACACACACACACACACACACACACACACACATTGTATTATATAAGACAAATATATTAGTACACATGGGAGGACTTGGGAGGGCTTTGTCTTTCTAAACAAATTTCCTCCAACCCGCTATGTTTAGTAAACATAGGTTAGGGGACAAGGCCGCTCAGTGATGTTGTGGTTCATTTGGTTACCTCCCATCTCTATTTAACAGGCAAGACACGTACATCTAGCAGAGCTGAAAGGGGGAATCTGGGATTCAAACAAGCTAATCAAATTATACGTACATTTTTCAAGAATCAATGGCTATTCTGTATATAAAAGTCAAAAAATGTATGTACCAATCCCAGATCACCCCTTTAAACCATATCCCAAGTAGAAATAAGCTTTTGTAAAATCATGAATCATAGCATTTAATGTCCTTGTCAAGTATGGCTTTCACAACTGTGTTTGTTTATTACGATGCCTCACTGAAACATATTATATCATCTATGTTATTAGAATAAAAAATGAGGACACAAAGAAAGTGTATTTTACTCCTCTTCTTTCTTCGCTCTGTCTGGGTCGAAATGTGACACCGGGGTGGGAAAATGAGGACATGAACCCATAAAGAACTGTTTTGCAGATGTACTGTCATGTAATGTTATTTAGCCAGTGTAATGGGGTTCAGTGTACTGCTGAGGATTTTGCACTGAAGAAGTTGTTAGAAACCGCCAACTTGTTTACCAATGACAGTCAATGTAGGCAACAGAAATGATAAGTACTCATAAATCCTCATTGTCTGACTTTATTAGTCATTGAATACATTCATTAAACAATGTTGATACTTACCTTGTCAAAAGCTTATCAAAGCATGGTGTAATAGGTACGTATGTCATCCAAAATGACTAGGTTCATGCATCATATGTCAACAGTCGTCACCTGAACTGTACACAGTTAGTCCTTTGTGTTGAGTGAGCAAGACCTTTCAGATTAAAAAATGTATGCCGACTTCAACAATACGAAGGATTGTGCAAGCACGTGCCTCCACTAATCTCTGAGACGGTACTTCATTAAGAGCACTGAGTAATAAACCCACAGGCAATATATAGGCACCGCGTAGGAAGGACAAACGATTGCTTCACCAGACAGGACGGTTGTTCAATGAACATGAACTGGGACATTTTCAGCTTCCAGGAATCATGTACCGTTCCTTGCGACATGGGGCCATGCACTATCATGCTGAAACATGAGGTGATGGCGGTGGATGAATGCCACGACAATGGGCCTCATTATTGTATCTCCGTGCATTCAAATTGCCATCGATAAAATGAAATTGTGATTGTTGTCCGTAGCTTATGCCTGCCCATACCATAACTCCACCGCAACCATGGGGAACTCTGTTCAAAAGGTTGACATCAGCAAACCACTCTACCATCCGACGTCATACATGTGACATAAATACTCCTCAATTTCATCATCTGTCCGGGTAGTTGGTCTCAGATGAAGGCGAGTAAACCAGATGTGGAGGTCCTGGGCTGGCTTGCTTACATTTGGTCTGCTGTTGTGAGGCCGATTGGATGTAGTGCCAAATTCTCTAAAGCGACGTTAGAGATAGCTTATAGTAAAGAAATTAACATTAAATTGTCTGGCAACAACACTGGTGGACATTTCTGCAGTCAGCATGCCAATTGCATGCTCCCTCAACTTGAGACATCTGTGACATTGTGTTGTGTGACAAAACTGCACATTTTGAAGTGGTCTTTTATTGCCCCAAGCACAAGGTGCACCTGTGTAATGGTCATAATGTTTAATCAGGTTCTTGATATGCCCGACTTGTCAGGTGGATGGATTATCTTGGCAAAGGAGCAATGCTCACTAACAGGAATGTAAACAAATTTGTGCATAACATATAATCAACTAAAAATCAAATCAAATTTATTCATAAAGCTCTTTTTACGTTAGCCGATGTAACAAAGTGCTATACAGAAAACAGCCTAAAACCCCAAACAGCAAGCAATGCAGATGTAAAAAACTCCCTAGAAAGGCTGGAACCTAGGAAGAAACCCAGAGAGGAACAAGGCTCTGAGGGGTGGCCAGTCCTCATCTGGCTGTTCCGGGTGGAGATTATAACAGTACATGGCCAAGATGTTCAAATGTTCATAGATGACTAGCAAGGTAAAATAATAATAATCATAGTGGTTGTACAGGGTGCAACAGGTCAGCACCTCAGGAGTAAATGTCAGTTGGCTTTTCATAGCCAATCATTCAGTTAGAGACAGCGGTAGAGAGTCGAAAAACACCAGGTCTGGGACAAGGTAGTACATCCGGTGAACAGATCAGGGTTCCATAGCCGCAGGCAGAACAATTGAAACTGGAGCAGCAGCACGACCAGGTGGGCTGGGGACAGCAAGGAGTCATCAGGCCAGGTAGTCCTGAGGCATGGTCCTAAGGCTCAAGTCCTCCGAGAGAAGAGAGACAGGGAGACAGAGACAGCGAGACAGAGAGAGAGAGAGAGAGAGAGAGAGAGAAGGAGCATACTTAAATTCACACAGGACACTGGATAAGACAGGAGAAATACTCCAGATATAACAGACTGACCCTAGCCCCCCGACACAAACTACTGCAGCATTAATACTGGAGGCTGAGACAGGAGGGGTCGGGAGACACTGTGGCCTCGTCCGACAATACCCCCGGACAGGGCCAACCAGAAAGGATATAACCCCACCCACTTTGCCAAAGCACAGCCCCCACACCACTAGAGGGATGTCTTCAAACCACAAACTTACCTCCCTGAGTCAAGGCCGAGTATAGCCCACAAAGATCTCCCACACGGCATGAACCCGAGGGGGGCGCCAACCCGGACAGGAAGACCACGTCAGTAACTCAACCCACTCAAGTGACACACCCCTCCTAAGGATGGCATGGAAGAGCACCAGTAAGTTAGTGACTCAGCCCCCATAATAGGGTTAGAGGCAGGGAATCCCAGTGGAGAGAGACGAACTGGCCAGGCAGAGACAGCAAGGGTGGTTCGTCGCTCCAGTACCTTTCCGTTCACCTTCACATCCCTGGGCCAGACTGCACTCAATCATAGGACCTACTGAAGAGATGAGTCTTCAATAAAGACTTAAAGGTCGAGACCGAAACTGCGTCTCTCACATGGATAGGGAGACCATTCCATAAAAATTGATCTCTATAGGAGAAAGCCGTGACTCCAGCTGTTTGCTTACAATTTATAGGAACAATAAGGAGGCCTGTGTCTTGTGACCATAGCGTACCTGTAGGTATGTAAGGCAGGACCAAATCGGAAAGATAGGTAGGAGCAAGCCCATGTCATGCTTTGTAGGTTAGCAGTAAAACTTTGAAATCAGCCCTAGCCTTAACAGGAAACCAGTGTAGAGAGGCTAGCACTGGAGTAATATGATCACTTTTTTTGGTTCTAGTCAAGATTCTAGCAGCCGTGTTTAGCACTAACTGGAGTTAATTTAGTGCTTTATCTGGGTAGCCTGAAAGTAGAACATTGCAGATGTCTAACCTAGAAGTGACAAAAGCATGCATATATTTTTCTGCATCGTTTTTAGACAGAAAGGTTTAGATTTTTTCAATGTTACGTAGATGGAAAAATGCTGTCCTTGAAACAGTCTTGATATGTTCCTCAAAAGAGAGATCAGGGTCCAGAGTAACGCCGAGGTCCTTCACAGTTATATTTGAGACGACTGTACAACCATCAAGACTAATTGTCAGATCCAACAGAAGATCTCTTTGTTTCTTGGGACCTAGAACTAGTATCTCTGTTTTGTCTGAGTTTAAAAGCAAAAAATGTGCCACCATCCACTTCCTTATGTCTGAAACACAGGCTTCATGGGAGGGCAATTTTGGGGCTTCGCCATGTTTCATCGAAATGTACAGCTGTGTATTGTCTGCATAGCAGTGAAAGTTAACATTATGTTTCCGAATGAAATCACCAAGAGGTAAAATAAATATTGAAAACAATAGTGGTCCTAAAACGGAACCTTGAGGAACACCAAAATTTACAGGAGGACAAACCATCCACAGAGACAAACTGATATCTTTCCGACAGAAAATATCTAAACCAGGCCAGAACTTGTCCGTGTAGACCAATTTGTGTTTCCAATCTCTCCAAAAGAATGTGGTGATCGATGGTATCAAAAGCAGCACTAAGGTCTTGGAGCATGAGGACAGATGCAGAGCCTTGGTCTGACGCCATTAAAAGGTCATTTACCACCTTCACGATTGCAGTCTCAGTGCTATGATGCCGTCTAAAACCAGACTGAAGCATTTCGTATACATTGTTTGTCTCCAGGAAGTCTATGAGTTGCTGCGCAACAGCTTTTTAAAAACGTTTTGAGAGGAATGGGAGATTCGATATTGGCCGATAGTTTTTTATGTTTTCTGGGTCAAGGTTTGGCTTTTTCAAGAATGGCTTTATTACTGCCACATTAGTGAGTTTGGTACACATCCGGTGGATAGGGAGCCATTTATTATTTTCAAAATAGGAGGGCCAAGCACATTAAGCAGCTCTTTCAGTAGTTTAGTTGGAATAGGGTCAAGTATGCAGCTTGAAGCTTAGAGGCCATGACTATTTTCATCAATGTGTCAAGAGATATAGTGTTAAAAAACTTGAGTATCTCTCTTGATACTAGGTCCTGGCAGTGTTGTCCAAACTCAAGACAATTGAGCTTTGGAGAAATACGCAGATTTAAAGAGACTGTAATTTGCTTTCTAATGATCATGATATAAATGTGGGAAAATAGGATGATCGAGCAGCAGTGAAGGCTCTTCGATACTGCACAGCAGTGTCTTTCCAAGCTAGTCGGAAAACTTTCTGTTTGGTGTAGCACCATTTCCAGTTTTCTGGAAGCTTGCTTCTCAGGGCTCTAGTATTTTCTGTATACCAGGGAGCAAGTTTCTTATGACAAATCTTTTTTTTGTTTTCAAGGGTGCGACTGCATCTAGGGTATTACGCAAGGTTAAATTGAGTTCCTCAGTTAGGTGGTTAACCGATTTTTATACTCTGACTTCCTTGTGTAGCTGGAGGGAGTCTGGAAGGGCAGTCTAGGTATCTTTGGGTTGTCCGAGAATTTATAGCACGGCTTTTGATGGTCCTTGGTTGGGGTCATGGGCAGATTATTTGTTGCAATTGCCAACGTAATAAAATGGTGGTCCGATAGTCCAAGATTATGAGGAAAAACATTAAGATCCACAACATTTATTCCACGGGACAAAACTAGGTCCAGAGTATGACTGTGGCAGTGAGTAGGTCCGGAGACACGTTGGACAAAACCCACTGAGTCGATGACGTCTGTGGACTTTTCCATGTGAATATTAAAGTCCCCAAAAATATGAATATTATCTGCCATGACTACAAGGTCCGATAGGAATTCAGGGAACTCAGTGAGGAATGCTGTATTTGGCCCAGGAGGCCTGTAAACAGTAGCTATAAAAAGAGATTGAATAGGCTGCATAGATTTCATGACTAGAAGCTCAAAAGACAAAAACGTTTTTTTGTGCATATGGAACATTTCCGGAATCGTTTATTTCAGCTCATGAGATATGAGACCAAAACATTACATATTTATATATTTTTTCTGTGTATGTTCGTTAGTTTGTCTGTTCATATATTAGAATGAACTATGGCTCAGTAAGCGATGACCTTTGACCCTTTGAAAGTGTCAACCCAGGAAGGTGTAACTTGATCAACCGGTTGGTAGACTGTCTCCCTCGGTGTAGCCGACACAATAAGGCCTTTTATGTAATGTAGAAGTCAGATCCATGCACAAGATAGAAACCGCTTCCTTGTGCATGAGTGCGCCCATCGTTTAATCTTTTCACACCATGTTTAGGCATTTGTTCAATCATTCATGTCCCTGTGTGCAAACATGTATCAGTGTTCCGAGTGGCAGGTTTTTTTTATACGTTACGACATTTTTGAGATCACGCAGACATGAAAATGTGCTTTGTATCAGAGTAGTGACTAGGGAGCCAGCACACTTACGCTCAGGTTTCAATGAAATTAGTGTCTCACGCTCTGCAAAAGTTATTTGTCTATTGTAGCAGGCAAGTAGCACTTTACTTGAAGCATGGTACAAGTTCCTTTAGGGAACCAGCGAGTGTTGCAGTATGATTCCTAACAACCTTCAAGTATAGTGTTTCCAGAATACCATTATGACGACAACATTTTAAAATGAGGAAATGCCTACACTACAGGAAACGGTAGAGAAACCATTTGTTATGGAGCTAAAGTTAATTGCCCTCTTGATTCATTGTCTGTACTGGCCTCTTCAACAACTAAATGCCATCAATTAAAAACTTTGGCTGCTTGTCAGCATAGACTGTGCCGATCCACTGTCTACCCCATCCACTTATTGGTTAACCAGATCAAATGTTATGCCGTTTTATATTTCTGAATTATACATTTTGCTCTCAAACAGGACAAAACAAACATCAATCTTGCTATGTTTGTTGACATGCTGACTCCACACTGCTGATCTTGATTTAATGTAGCCTTTTCCAAACATTGAATTTAGCCACTAACATCTATAAGGATAGTTTTTCATAAGACTAAACACAGGGTGTGAAAAGTGTGAAAACAGATTTGAAAACTGAACAGTATGTCTTTGCAGTCAATAAGACGACGTGGATGTCATAGGTAAATACTTGCTACATGAATGACTACTGTGTCATGACAAAAATATTCTATCATTATGTTAATGCTCCTGACAACCTTGTGAAGGCACCCTTCAGCTACAGGGTTCCCATGAAATGATTGAATTCCATAACCAAACTGCTGTAACAATGGAAAGCATAGTTCTTTGTTCTCTATCCATTCCACCATCCCACCACATGCCCTCGGTATTCCAGCTATGCAAGGAAATACTCATACAGTGGCAATAAACTGAAATGTCATGAGAAGGGGTGATGTAGCGTGAGATACCCTACCTTGGCATGTTAGTTGTGTCATCATGAACCACTTGTTGGCAGTGGCTGCTGGTTTCTGTTTGCTTAACCTCTCAATGACCAACGCATAGTCACACCACAACATGATACTGTAGTAGGTGTTTGAACAACTGGCAAACCCTGGCTTCACAACCAAAGACTAAAGCCCAGGGGTGGAAGCATTAGTCAGGGGTTGACGATTCTCTGTTGGGGGATATGTGGAAGTGACTATTGACTATTATTTATAGTTTTGACCCTATTGTACCCTTCTAACTTCATTCCAAATTCAAACTTTGTCTGACTTTTCTGGATCATAAGTGGTCTCATGTCGAGATACGTCTAGCTTAATTTTCACATGGTCTAATCCTCCCTATTCCCTTCTTGATGACACTGGATCTACACAAAATATAGCACAGGGCTTGTACTCCTCAAGATTAGAGGTCTGAAAACACCTGACAGAACTAACTAATGAAATCTGACCTTGCTCAGCTAAGCGTAACCTGGTCGCCCGCATCTGATCTCACTGCTCAGGAACTAGCCCAGACAAGCCAATCCTCTCGTCAGCCAGCTCATGTTTCTTGAGTCTGGAGAGGTTAGGTAACTAACACACAACCCCACAGGCAATTAAAACAGCAGGTGCTTGGGATAGCTCAGCTGTCTATTGCATGTGTCGGGTTCTTGAGTTGTGGCACTGGGCTAACAGCTGTAGGCTACAATACTAGCTAGCAATACAGCGAGGAAAGGTCCTAATCATGCTGCAAATTCACACGTTTACACTATTGTCGCTTTGACTATTGTAAAGTCAATGTGATGTATTGCACGTTTGTGTGGTGGTAAAGGCGATTGTTGAGGCCTTCAAATATTCCTCGGACCAATAGTCTGCTAATGTTGACAATTGGTCAAACCAGCTACCTACTATATATCAACAAGGTTAAAGATTTATATGGTCAAAAATGGCTTTGATTTATCTTTAGGTTGAAAATGTGAAAAGTCAGTGATGAAATGACAAATCATTACTTCCAGTCAGAACCTCATATTCCAGAATTTCTGATTGAATTTTAAGGCAGCATTGTTCTTTTTTGAATGGCGCTATCTATGGTTATGATTCCAAGATACAGAAGAACCAAATTGACAATAAAATGATTTGGATAGCAAAAAAGGGAAGTTTTCCACTTGGAAAGAGACAATTGGTGATTGGAGTATTTGTTTACATTTGGCTGTTTTGAAAAAGGAAACATGTCACTTGGTTTTGTAGGAGATTACTTAGTTCTGGGTGTCTTGGGGTGGTTCTTCCATTGAATTCTGAGTCAGTAAGCACAGACAATGCCTTAGCTTAGCAATAGCATGACAGCAAACAACACACACACACACACACACACACACACACACACACACACACACACACACACACACACACACACACACACACACACACACACACACACAGCTCTAGCCACAGTAACAAGTCACACTTTTTGACACTCCAACACTGTGAAGAGAAAAACCCAGCCAGAGACCTCTTACAAAGGTTTCATCAGGGGCGAAAATTTGGTTTTAGAGGTGGTTGGGACATAACTTGGCAGGGGGTCCTCCCTCAGAATTTTTTAATTCTAACAATCTAATGACCTGTTTGGGGTCAATTTTGGGTCATTTATTATGAATAAGAATATAATAAGGTTCTAAACACTTCTACATGCATGTGGATGCTACCATGATTATGGATTGTGAATAACGATGAGTGAAAAAGTTATAGACGCACACATATACCCCCCCCCCCCCAAAAAATGCTAACCTCCCGTTATTGTAATGGTGCAATGTTAGCATGTCTTGGGGGTATGATATTTGTCAATCTAACTTTCTCACTCATCATCATTCACGATTTATTCAGGATTATCTGTAAGTGTTTAGAAACATATTCTATTCTTATTTACAATAAAAGTGATTCCTAAATGACACACTTTATTTACCATGAATTTTTATTGGGCAAAATAATCTGAAACACAACCAAAACAGACACCAAATGCACCCCAAAAATGTCTAGAGTCACAATTTTGATGTAGTCATTGCGTGCTATGAATGTGGGATCAAATACTTAACTTTTTCTACTCTAATACACATACAAGTGAATTTGTCCCAATACTTTTTTTTGGGGGGGGGGGGCTATGTACAGAAAGTGCTCTAAAATTCTAAACGGTTCCCCCAATATGGATAAAAATACCTTCAAATTAAAGCTGACTGTCTGCACTTTAACTTCATAGTCATTGTTTGATTTCAAATCCAAACTTTGAGTATAGGGGCAAAAGAAGAAAAAAATGCTTCACTGACCGAATAATTAAAGAGGACACTGTAATTCCTATCATAGGCTTAATAGCAATGTAGAGATATTTTTAGTTGCACACAATATAGCTGGATTGCCCCATCCTGCCCCTAGGGGTCCACCGCCCTGCAGCGCCCCAACAACACACCTCACTCATCTTTAGGATCTTAGTGAAACATTCATTATTGGTTTCAGGTGTGTTAGGCCATGGCCAGAGTGACAACCAACAGTACAGCAGACTCCCAGGGCCAGGACTGAGCAGCCCAGCTGCTAGAGATTGCCTAAATAGGTATATCCCCTGACATGAGCATGACTTCAATACAAACTCCATTTGTCGTACAGCATTCCATATAAGGCACCCAGACCATATGGAAGTTGCACAGTACACTTTTAATCTTGTAATAAATACAATTCTGTGATAATTACCTTGACATCAATTTTGACGCAGGAGGATAACCAACCCTCCAATTAATGGCAATGCATTTCTTAGCTGCTATAAATGCAAGGTTACACAGTTTTTTCTGATAAGTCTCCAGTATCAACATTTCCAAGCAAAGAAAAACAGGGAGAAGGGAGAAGCTGTAGACATGCTGAGATAAAATAGCATACTCTTTGCCAGAATTCATTACAAGACCGTAACAAATGAAAATATGTCCTCTTGTGTTTTACACCTCCAGCAGAGGAATAACATTTCTGAGTGCCTGATATTCAGTTTGACGGACATCTAGTACGTTCTATGGATGGTCTTAAACTGCAGTAATGTATGTCTGAGATGATATGAACATGACTGGGCATTCTAACATATGTGTTCATACATCATCATCAATAGTCTCCCAGGTCACGTTGTTGTTTTACATGTTTTGTGTCATTAGGAAAAGCCTCCAACCCTTGATACAGTTTGGATTTTTTATTTATTTTTATTTATTTTACCTTTATTTAACCGTTATTTAACTAGGCAAGTCAGTTAAGAACAAATTCTTATTTTCAATGACGGCCTAGGAACAGTGGGTTAACTGCCTGTTCAGGGGCAGAACGACAGATTTGTACCTTGTCAGCTCGGGGATTTGAACTTGCAACCTTTCGTTTACTAGTCCAACACTCTAACCACTAGGCTACCCTGCCCCAAAATCAACTTTAGAGGTTTGTCAGACTGCCTTAATAAAGTACAGTAGTTTCATTCTTGGACGCTTCTGGCTTGTCCAGTGTTTGCTGCACAGAAATAATAGTGTTGCATCTGCAAATGTTCACCGTAGCGCCATAACAGACTGGTCTTCCCTGGTTGCCTGACCCTGCTGAGATGCCTGCTACCATCTGATCCTGCTCAGATGAGGCATGACAAAGAATTACCTTGGTATACATTTAAACATTAAATGATCCAAGAATAGTATTAATGGTTCAATAATTGAAATGACCATTATTCCCGGATCCCAAACTGTAGCCCATCCATCAACTCAAGATGGAACTTTGTATCCATTCACTGGTTGTTATAATATACTGCAAAATTCACCTGAGCTCCGTAGACTGGTCTTCCCTGGCTGTCTGACCCTGCTGGGACACTGGTCACAATCTGATCCTGCGAAGACATGATGAGCATAGTGTTGTGTACTGACTGTGCACCAGGACAGTGAAGCCTGTAGAGCTGTTTATACCTTGTCAGTGTGAAAAGTAGGGAATTAGCTAGTGAAACTGAAAGCACAATAACTTTATATTGCTATACTGACTCTAATAAAAACATCAGAATATCAGTCTTCAATTTCATTGTTTGATTCAGATCTAGTGTGATTGAGGCAAAACTAATGGCTAAAGCTCACTAATGTTAGCCAACTTTTGGCTAGATCTAATGGTACACCAACTGGTGAAAACGAGTTGCTTTTACAACTTGCACGCTCTGTGCAGGTGTACATGTGTTCCTAAATCCAGCCAGCTCATTACACCAAACAGCCTACCTGACTGCTCTGAGGCGTCCGCATGGTCCAAAAGCACACAGATGCCTCTTTTTGTATCATAGTGCAATTATGAAACTTGGGTGGACAAAAATGCAATTTCAGAACATGGGGAGGGGGGGGTCACATCCCTCCCGTCCCCAGCGAAAGATGCTGCCCTGGGTTTCACCCTTTCAACCGGTCCGCTTGACTTCCCATGGTAATTGAACACTTCTGTTTTTTTTCTTTAAACTACTGTAGCTTAAGAAAAGGATTTCATGTGTAGGAGGACCTCACACAGACCACATGCTATACTGTGAAACAGCTGTCTGTGTGGACATCCTACAGTAAATCTAAACAGAGATCCTTTCTCTACTCTCACTCTGAAAAAGCTCCATAGAACAACCTGGGTTTGTTCATTTGGGCTCTCATCCAAAAATCTTTACATTTTGCAACAGAAAAGGAACATTCGTTTCACATTGGAAAGGTCTAAGTAGTCAAATTTCTTCCATTTGGTGCCTAAAGAACATGACTAAGGATGAACTAACTGTATTATGTATGACATTACTATCCTTTAGATATCTAAGAAAGTATCAGATTTTATATACTGTACATTTTCTGCTTAGATGTGTGGGTTTGGAGCCATTCCTTTTAATCTTACAGTAGGTATAGCCTCTAGCTAATAATATATCAGCTGCATGAGCCACATTCGCACCTCACATCCTCATAAATCCTGAATCCACATGATATATTAGTCAGATGTGCAGGTCTTGTGTGACGCCGTAAGCCTCCAATAACAACCACCGCTTGGTGGATATTCTCAATAGAATTGCCTGTTAACTGTTACAAAAACAGTTAGGCACAGTAATGAAAAGCCTATGGACTCTATGACATTACTCAAATAAAACCAATCAATAACTGGGGCTTGAAGGTAACTTTTATTAATTCAGCCTCTGAACAACTCAATACTGTGCTGGATGTACTTAACTAGGTACACATGTTTTGTAATATAGGATCTTAATTTGATCACCCTGTTGCTGGAGAACTGTCCTGACATTTTAAACATGTTGTGTATTTGAGGTTTAAAAGGGCTTCTGAAGTGTGTTATTTCCACTTGGAATCCCCTAAAAAAAATGTCCATAATTATAATCCCACATAATAATTCACATTTCCTGTTGCTGCAGGATTATTTTCCTGCTGTCGCAAACTGGCTCAAATTAAGACCCTACATCTGCAAGAGTGACTGACGCCATGTTAAAAAGGGGATTCATTGTTGTGAAACTAGAACATGGGGTATCTAGCTAATGGTTTGAAATTAATTAGGAAGCTCCAACTTCCTGGAGAGTGACCGGGTGTACAGGCTTTTGTTCCAGCCCAACACAATTGATTCGGCTAATTGTTGTCCATACTGAAAACTGTCAACGGTTGAGTATGTGAAACAGCTGTGCTTAGTGCTAGGTTTGAGTAAAAGGCTGCAATAACTCTCCAGGTTGGAGACAGCTGAGATGGACCATATTAACTGGTTTTCTTCACCTACTATCATATTATGATAAAGTACGGTCATGGCAGACAATGACCATAAAAATAGGTAATACTTGAACGGTAAAATACTGTGAAACAATACTTCACATCTGCATTAGTAAAACTACACTACGTCTCATACGCACCCTCTCCGTTCCCTGAGTGTGTGACCATGTACACACACTTAGATACTTGGTCTGTAGAACGTCTGACCAAGAAACCAAAGCTTTAAGATCATTTCACACCTGAAAAGGTGGTTTGCGTCACAAACAAAACGTTATTCAAATGTTAAATCAGTCTAGAGTCTAGACTTAAATACGACAGTGACTTCACTATAGAAGAGGATGGACAGCAGTTTACAGTAGCATAAGCTTTAAATAATGGTCTTATTCTACCAATATTTTTCAGATATTGCTTAAAAGGGCCCTTAACCCTAAATATCATAATAACACAGTCCATGTCTGAGCATAGAAAACTAGAGTATAATAGATCTGAGCCACATTGTCCAGTGAATATTTCAGTCTACCTGCAGTAGCTTCTTGTAACCTTCTTGCGAAGGTTGCAAAATAAATGTACACATACCTGTTCATTCAATCAATGCACCCACCCTGCTTGCGCGCAACAGCTAGAGTCTGCGTGGCCAGGCGCTAAAATAGAAGTTGGCTCTATTTGTCAAGCTCAACGCGCTGCAAGTCCTGCCTCTTTATCCTCATCGGTGTTTAGGAGCATATACCCACGTGGGTGATTGAAAGATTAACTGAGGTCCCCACTCCAGTCGGTTGTAGTAATGCACCGTAAAGTTGGTTGCCAACCACCATATAAAGTCCAATGAAGAAAAAGAAGCCAAAAGAAAGGAGGAGATATGACGAGAAACTAACTAATTAACTAGCAAGCGAGATAGCTAAATTGCCATAAATGTTTAATGCTATTCGACCTGTCCACAAATTAATATAATTGGTTCAGAGTTTGTTTTGATATTTCAACCTGTGTGTTCTGATCGCTTCTGGTGTGGGTGAACAAAATCAATTTGCGCGCGTCCGGTTTGGTCAGCATGTTAGAGTTTAGGAATGGGTGTGTTCACATTTCAATACATATACAGTATATTAGGGTGAGTGTGTGTCTACACCAAGATCCAAGGCTTTGTCTATGCGTGTAGGGTGAGGTGTGTGTGTGTGTGTCTAGGAGAGCACAGTGAGGGCAATTGTTCCCTTGGTCCTCTTCAGGATGCCCACGGCCTCCTCGTGGGTGACCCCCTCCAGACTCTGTCCGTTAACAGCCATAATCTGATCCCCCCGCTTCAGACGCCCGTCCTCTGACGCTGCCCCCTGGAGAACAGACACGCCAGGTTACCACACAGGTTACCACACAGGTTACCACACAGGTTACCACAATTACAACTGTCATAAATGTACATTCAAAAGGAATATATTTAATCGATATAACATACTAATACTGACTTTCTCTATGAAACATCATTTAGCGAAGAAAATTAGATTTCCCCTAACCTTCCCAAACACGGTTTTCACATAAATGGGCAGGTCTCCATGTGGGCTTCCAAAGCCACCAACAATGCTGAAGCCCAGGCCATCTGGGCCCCTGGCCAGGGTAATGGTCTTATACTGAGGAGGTCTGTAGAACGGAGGGAAATGTTTCTCAGGCCTTGTACGGGTTTCGACAAACAACAGGTGTGTGTGCGCGTACATACCCCAGGTCGTCGTGGAAGATGCTAGTAGCAGTAAGGCTGGAGACTGAGAGTCCGGCAGCTGTCTGCTCCTGAGACGGGCCGGTCACTGTGGTATCACGCCCTGCTACCACCTGTTGGGTTTTGTTGTTGCAAGACAAATGATACATGAAAAGGTAATTTAGTTTAGTTTGTTCAGTTCATCAGCTCATTTTCGAGCACTGCAATATAGAACAATTTCATCATCAACATTTACAGACAACTTGACGTAGATGACAGCAAGCACATAAAACAAAACAGAGCTTTATACTGTACATGCTCAAGCTACCGATAATGGATAATATATCAATTAAGGGTATCTCAATCTCCACAGTACGCAACCTTGGATACAAGACTATACTGATCTTTTAGCAACAATGCATATACAACGTATATATGAAAACCTCTACTTCATCAGTATACCTGTATTCACAGTTATCACTGATGAAGTAGAGGTTTTCAGATATGCGTTGTACTGTAAATGCATTACTGCTAAAATACCAGTACAATCTTACTGTAGTTGGGAGAATGATGTTAGTCTTTCACTGACCTGCAGCTCGATGGTGCCGGTGGCATTCTTCAGCAGGGTGACAGCCTGACCGTGGCTCATACCCTCAGTAGCGGTACCACAGATACTGACGATCATGTCACCGATCTGGAAGGGTCACAGAGAGATCACAAGGTTAGAGGTTACAGCATGTGCTAACCCCTTGGTCACAATGTTTGTAATACCGGTACATATGGGTTAGAGACAGCAACTAATACTAAATCAATCCCTTAATCGTTCTCCAACCCCATACCTCCTAGGAATAAAACTAACAAAGACGTATTTAAGGAATAGTAGTGTAAACTAACAGACGTATTTAAGGAATAGTAGTGTAAACTAATAGACATATTTAAGGAATAGTAGTGTAAACTAACAAAGATGTATTTAAGGAATAGTAGTGTAAACTAACAGACATATTTAAGGAATAGTAGTGTAAACTAACAAAGACGTATTTAAGGAATAGTAGTGTAAACTAACAAAGACGTATTTAAGGCATAGTAGTGTAAACTAACAGACGTATTTAAGGAATATTAGTGTAAACTAACAGACATATTTAAGGAATAGTAGTGTAAACTAACAAAGACGTATTTAAGGAATAGTAGTGTAAACTAACAGACATATTTAAGGAATAGTAGTGTAAACTAACAAAGACGTATTTAAGGAATAGTAGTGTAAACTAACAGACATATTTAAGGAATAGTAGTGTAAACTAACAGACATATTTAAGGAATAGTAGTGTAAACTAACAAAGACGTATTTAAGGAATAGTAGTGTAAACTAACAGACGTATTTAAGGAATAGTAGTGTAAACTAACAAAGACGTATTTAAGGAATTGTAGTGTAAACTAACAAAGACGTATTTAAGGAATAGTAGTGTAAACTAACAGACATATTTAAGGAATAGTAGTGTAAACTAACAAAGACGTATTTAAGGAATAGTAGTGTAAACTAACAAAGACGTATTTAAGGCATAGTAGTGTAAACTAACAGATGTATTTAAGGAATAGTAGTGTAAACTAACAGACATATTTAAGGAATAGTAGTGTAAACTAACAAAGACGTATTTAAGGAATAGTAGTGTAAACTAACAGACATATTTAAGGAATAGTAGTGTAAACTAACAAAGACGTATTTAAGGAATTGTAGTGTAAACTAACAGACATATTTAAGGAATAGTAGTGTAAACTAACAGACATATTTAAGGAATAGTAGTGTAAACTAACAAAGACGTATTTAAGGAATAGTAGTGTAAACTAACAGACGTATTTAAGGAATAGTAGTGTAAACTAACAAAGACGTATTTAAGGAATAGTAGTGTAAACTAACAGACATATTTAAGGAATAGTAGTGTAAACTAACAGACATATTTAAGGAATAGTAGTGTAAACTAACAAAGACGTATTTAAGGAATAGTAGTGTAAACTAACAAAGACGTATTTAAGGAATAGTAGTGTAAACTAACAGACATATTTAAGGAATAGTAGTGTAAACTAACAGACATATTTAAGGAATAGTAGTGTAAACTAACAAAGACATATTTAAGGAATAGTAGTGTAAACTAACAAAGACATATTTAAGGAATAGTAGTGTAAACTAACAGATGTATTTAAGGAATAGTAGTGTAAACTAACAGACATATTTAAGGAATAGTAGTGTATGCCACTAGCTATTATTATTACTACTATGTGTTTTACTTTTATATTATTTCTCCATTTTCTTTCTCTCTGCATTGCTGGGAAGGGTCATTGAGTAAGTATTTCACTGTTAGTCCACACCTAAAATTTGATTTGAAGGGGTTAGCGGAAGGAAGATAGTGGTTTGTGCTGATAGAGACTATTGATCATGCATTACCGCTCATCAGCTGGCCTTCAGCCAGGAATCATAAAGCAATATATTATAATAATACTGACTTAGTAATGATAAAATAAGAAAACTACTGATAAAGTTAATGTAGGCTAAATCTAACGCAATCAAACCATATCCAGTATTTCTAAACCACTGCTTTGTGTTTCGCCTGTTTTAGTTCACCCATTCTTCTTGTTCTTTAGAAGGGATACCAACATAGATATTCTATTCAAGACATCCACACAGTCCCTCTATTCTGTTACATTTTATGGGCTCAGTGCAGTATAACCAGATTTATGGTCTCCTATGGCTTACTGCTCCACTATTGTCTGCTGCCAGCCTGTCTGTGGGGGCTACAATGGTCAGTTTGTCTGTCCTTCTGCAGGAGGCCATTGCTTTCAGCTGCAAAGGCCCTCGACACTAATAGAACCAACCTACGTGATGACTTGAGACTGACGACAGTGTAACGGCGTTCTTCGTTTGTCGAAAGAGAGTCGGACCGAAATGCAGCGTGGTGGTTACTCATGTCTTTAATGAAGAAAAAACGGAACGATACATGAAATAACTAATAAATACAAAAACAACAAACGGAACGTGAAACCTATTACAGCCTATCTGGTGAACACTACACAGAGACAGGAACAATCACCCACGAAATACAAAGTGAAACCCAGGCTACCTAAATACGGTTCCCAATCAGAGACAACGAGAATCACCTGACTCTGATTGAAAACCGCTGGTGGCGGTTCCGGCTCGGGACGTGGACCCCACTCCATAAATGTCATAGTTCCTCCCCTTCGCGTCCTGGGATAATCCACCCTCGCCGCCGACCATGGCCTAATAGTCCTCACCCAGAACCCCACTGAACTGAGGAGCAGCTCGGGACTGAGGGGCAGCTCGGGACTGAGGGGCAGCCCGGGACTGAGGGGCAGCTCGGGACTGAGGGGCAGCCCGGAACTGAGGGGCAGCCCAGTACTGAGAGAAAGCCCAGCACTGAGAGAAAGCCCAGTACTGAGATGAAGCCCAGCCAGGCAGTTGAATCCGGCAGATCCTGGCGGATCTGGAAGAGTCTGGTTGACTAGCGGATCTGGAAGAGTCTGGTTGACTGGCAGATCTGGAAGAGTCTGGTTGACTAGCAGATCTGGAAGAGTCTGGCTGACTGGCAGATCTGGAAGAGTCTGGCTGACTGGCAGATCTGGAAGAGTCTGGCTGACTGGCAGATCTGGAAGAGTCTGGCTGACTGGCAGATCTGGAAGAGTCTGGCTGACTGGCAGATCTGGAAGAGTCTTGCTGACTGGCAGATCTGGAAGAGTCTGGTTGACTGGCAGATCTGGAAGAGTCTGGTTGACTGGCAGATCCTGGCAGACTGACGGCTCTGGCTGCTTCATGCTGACTGACGGCTCTGGCTGCTTCATGCTGACTGACGGCTCTGGCTGCTCCATGCTGACTGGCGGCTCTGGCTGCTCCATGCTGACTGGCGGCTCTGGCTGCTCCATGCAGATTGACAGCTCTGGCGGCTTCTTGCAGACTGACAGCTCTGGCTGCTCTATGCAGACTAACAGCTCTGGCAGCTCCTTGCAGGCTGGCAGCTCCTTGCAGACTGGCAGCTCCTTGCAGACTGGCAGCTCCTTGCAGACTGGCAGCTCCTTGCAGACTGGCAGCTCCATGCAGACTGGCAGCTCTGGCTGCTCCAAGCAGACTGACAGCTCTGGCTGCTCCATGCAGACGGACAGCTCTGGCTGCTCCATGCAGACTGGCAGCTCTAGCTGCTCCATGCAGACTGGCAGCTCAGGCTGCTCCGAACAGGCAGGAGGCTCCGGCAGTGCTGTAGAAGAGGAAGGCAAAAGAAGCGCTGAACAGGCGGGAGACTCTGGTAGCGCAGGAGAGGAGAAAGGCTCTGATAGCGCTGAACAGACAGGAGACTCCAGCAGCGCTGTAGAGGAGGAAGGCTCTAGAAGCGCTGAACAGGCGGGAGACTCCGACAGCGCAGGAGAGGAGAAAGGCTCTGATAGCGCTGAACAGACAGGAGACTCCAGCAGCGCTGTAGAGGAGGAAGGCTCTAGAAGCGCTGAACAGGCGGGAGACTCCGACAGCGCAGGAGAGGGGGAAAGCACTGGCTGCGCTGAACAGGCGAGGCGCACTGAAGGCCTGGTGCGTGGTACTGGAACTGGTGGTACTGGATCGAGGACACGCACAGGAAGCCTGGTGCGGGGAGCTGCTACCGGAGGACTGGTGTGTGGAGGTGGCTCTGGATAGACCGGACCGTGCAGGCGCACTGGAGCTCTTGAGCACCGAGCCTGCCCAACCTTACCTGGCTCGATGCCCACTCTAGCCCGGCCAATACGAAGGGCTGGTATGAACCGCACCGGGCTATGCACCCGCACTGGAAACACCGTGCGCTCCATAGCATAACACGGTGCCTGCCTGGTCTCTCTAGCCCCCCGGGTAAGCACAGGGAGTTTGCGCAGGTCTCCTACCTGGCATAGCCATACTCCCTGTAAGCCCCCCCAATAAATTTTTGGGGCTGACTCTCAGGCTTCCATCCGCGTCGCCGTGCTGCCTCCTCATACCAGCGCCTCTCCGCCTCCAGTTCTTCCTTGGGACGGCGATATTATCCAGGCTGAGCCCAGGGTCCTTTTCCGTCTAATATCTCCTCCCAAGTCCAGAAGTCCTTTGATCGCTGCTCCTCACGATTAACAAGGAGAGTTGGCTCAGGTCTGTCTCCTGACTCAGCCACTTTCCCTCTGAGCCCCCCCAATAAATTTTTGGGGCTGACTCACGGGCTTTCCTCTGCGCCGTCGTGATTGCCTCTCCAACTCCATTCTCCTATAGCCCTCTTCGCACTGCTCCAGCGAATCCCAGGCGGGCTCCGGCACTCTCTCTGGGTCGACCGCCCACCTGTCTATTTCCTCCCACGTCGTATACTCCATACTTCTGCTGTCCATAACGTCCTCCCTTCGCTGCTCCTGCTGTCGCTGCCTGTTACCACGCCGCTCGGTCCATGTGGTGGGTGATTCTGTAACGGCGTTCTTCGTTTGTCGAAAGAGAGTCGGACCGAAATGCAGCGTGGTGGTTACTCATGTCTTTAATGAAGAAAAAACGTAACGATACATGAAATAACTTATAAATACAAAAACAACAAACGGAACGTGAAACCTATTACAGCCTATCTGGTGAACACTACACAGAGACAGGAACAATCACCCACGAAATAGAAAGTGAAACCCAGGCTACCTAAATACTGTTCCCAATCAGAGACAACGAGAATCACCTGACTCTGATTGAGAACCGCCTCAGGCAGCCAAGCCTATGCAACACCCCTACTCAGCCGCAATCCCAATAACTACCAAAACCCCAATAAGAAATACAACAACATAAACCCATGTCACACCCTGGCCTGACCAACTAATTAATGAAAACACAAAATACTAAGACCAAGGCGTGACAGACAGGCAGTATTTAGACTTGAGATAACATTTTCACGCAAATATTGACCAGAGTTACATGTACAAATCTGAATAGCCCACTGTCCAAAATGAACCAGACACAGATAAAGGAGGCATACACTTACTGTAAGTGTAAATATTCTAAAGTTGACTTAAACCTGACGTTTGTGCTCGCATTTGGTGAATTTGTACAAACTTTCATCGATACGATAAAACGCCTTGCTGTTTGATTATTTGTAGCTCAAAACAAATCTTTCTCTCGTTTGGGTGAACATTTAGTGAATAGATTCCATGTGATTAGCGGAGTCTGACTTTCCTTGAGGGTCCTTGAAGTCAACAACATAACCCACATAACCCATATTCTCTTGATCAGGTCCCTACGGCTGCTGCTGTACCAACCCACCTTGAGTTTGTGTGTCTGGGCAGCGAGGCCAGTAGGGTTCATCATGGCGATGAAGATGGGCACATCGCCCAGGGGACTGCCCACTCCACCCGCAATACTGATGCCCAATGAATCAGTGAGACCCTATGAGGAAAGACAACCAATTACAAAAGTACTTCAAAATCACTATAATCAGTTGTAGTAAGTTACCTCACAAAGACAAATAAAATACATATTTAAATAGTGTAAAGTAGTTGGAGCCGTGGGGGGGGGGGGATTCTAAGCTGACATAGGGATTATTACAAAATGGTCATGCTATGGATAATTTCACTATTTGATTTGGAATTTTGTTACCCCTTTAGGTATCAAATGAATAGAAATAATTATTTGATAAAGTATTGAATATGGCCGTGAGAAACAGCCCTGAGAAACACACCGAATAAAACATTCATAAATGCCAAAAAAAAGAGTAAAAAAAGAGTAAAAAAATGAATCACAAGAAGCAAAGTTTTGAAGTGAGTGTCCTATCTATGAGATATAAGAAAGCTCAGGAAATATGTTGTGTTTTTTACACATTATTTAACCCTTTTTTTGGGTAGGCACAAAACTACCTTCAAACTGTACTTTTATTCATTTTTGTAAACAGGTTCTGGTTACCTTCGGACGAGTCCCCGGACACTTGTGGCGGTCATAGTGCAAAATGGAGACCACCTGTTCTGAGTCTCCCCTTTCCATAGTGGTCATAATAGTTTGTAGGTCAATCTGTTCAGACGCTACAGACGTGTGGTCTGACAAACAGTGCTCTAGCTCTGCAGATGCGGAGGTGCGATATCGGCGGATCGAGACGCATCCAATGTAAAAACAGATTCCTCTAGCTTAAACTGACAGATTTTGATGGGGATTTTTTTATCATGTGACTTAGACTGACACAAATCGGCATGTTGCATCAATCTTAATACAAGGACAAGCTAAAAACAGATTTGTTTTTCGATATAATTATAAATATTATAAAAGAAAGCTGACCTTTGTGAATTCAACAATTCTGATCTCCTGGTGGTCCAGTGCTTTATAAAAGGAGTAAACAAGAGAAAACAAGAGTAAACAGACAAAATGAATCGACTCAAATGAGACCACGACATGACGGCTAGCTTTAACTTTCCAAACAGCTAGATGTTTATCAACTAAAAAAGGTCTTAGACTCCTGACTTGTATGTTGTACGCTGTCACAGTCCATCTGGAGGCTACCAGAGGAGGCTGACAGCGAGTGAGGGGTCACCTTGCAGCTGCCCGTTTCACTTATCTACCCAAACACAAGGAAAAAGAAACGTGAAATGAATGACAAATTGCTTTCCTTTATCTGAACTATATTTTAGGACTAAGGACTACCAATAGGATATAGAGGAAGGAAGAGATCTAGGGAGTATTCAGTGAGCTGAAATATATTCAGATAGAACTGTAATGAATAGAGCTTACAAGGTGTCTACATGGGTCCTATTTGTTAGATGCATTTCTATCTGAACATTCTGTAACATTGCTCTCCTGAACAGGCCCCAGGATATAATTAAGGTTCAGAAAACAAAATGGGAGCATACCGGACTGCTCTGCGAGAACCTTCTCTCAGAGTGGAAGGGTCCGGCTTTAAATCTGCCCACCTCCATCACTATGGGTCCCACACCACACTGCAAACACAAACATGTAAACATATAAATAGCTTTTCAACTAAACAAACCATCCAAAGAAGAGATGCTAGTGATGTATTCCACACCAACCGGTCGGAAAAGAGCCAATACAGCACTCATTATACATTTCCTTTTTAAATACATAAATTATCTATCCATATCAACAATTTTAATTTGAGACAATAAAAATCCAGCCTCGTCCCAAATATATCAAGACGGCACCAACAGATCTGGGACCAGGCTTTATTTGACCCTGCTTCCCATGGTTCACCTTCAGCAGTGCAGCCACTGACTCCTGGGTGGCGTTTCTGACATCCTCCTTGTTGACGGACAGGATCTGGTCTCCCTGCATCAGCCTCCCGTCACTCTCCACCACGCCCCCTTTCACTATGTCCGACACAAACACCCCTGTGTCGTTCCTGTTGTGGATAGAAACAACACACGAGTTAACCAGGGTTTATGTTGCGTTAATGTGAGTGCTTGGTCTCTGTGCATGTGTCTGTCATTTGTGTGTGAGCATTTGGCAGCTAGGATTCGATAGCAAATCAAATGACGTATTTTAAGTGGATCTTTTTTTGTGTTGTTCTAAAACGTTGTATTTAACTAATAGGCTCTCTCTGGGGACAATAAGACATCTATCAATCTATCTAACAATCTATTAGGTAAAAATGCAAATCAAATGCCTGCATCCTGCTGTGGTTCAGGTGTGGCAGTTCAGGATCTATAGATATGTTAAGGAAAAGCAGGTTCCAAAGCAGGTAGGATGACCGAAATACACTGAAGGCAGACCCAGGTAAAAAGAAATCCAGGGTATATCTACCTTGGTGTATGTGGGACTTATCTATACATCTATCTACTAGGACAAGGGCTGGGTATCTTTGGGATTTGTTTCTTTTCCGATACCAGTTCCCGCTCAGACTCTTCAATTCGATACCGGTTCTAGAAGGTTTCCTTTTTCGTTTCCTATGTTGAATGAAGAACACATTTACATCTTTAAATGCCTAATCTTCCTCATTATATTCTCTTCATTTTCTTACTAGAACAAGTGTATATTAAAACAAGTGTTGGCTCCCCCCTGTCACCATTGATTTAACTAGTTTCTTAGCAAGTATAGCAACTAGTCAATACAATGACCAATGTTAATCACTGAGATGGGAAAGGTCAAACACCTTGACCCCCAATGCTAAATAACATGTGGCATGCACACACACACACCAAACAATCCCCGTCGTCACTGCAGGCCTGACTCCTCAAATGTCTAATTGGTTCAGGCAAACAGGAGAAGCATGTTTCACACACACACACACACACACACACACACACACACACACACACACACACACACTGGTGGTTGCCTGAGGTTTCTCTGCTGGGGCCATTCCTGTGCTGTCTGTCTCCAGTGAGTTAGGGGCTAGAGGTCACACACCTCTGACACCATGTGTTGAGAGACCCTGAAGGCGTGTGTTGTTATTTACTGGGATAACACACTGAGGATGGCTCAGCATGACCTTATGTGACTCAGAATGAGTCAACACATTATTTCAACTATGTCCAATAATCTAATTGTGGTCGAAATAAAAATAAATAAAAAGATAAGTTCATTACTTGAAACAAGTGTATTAGTGCTAGGCTGGAACAAAAATGTGCCCCCCTCCGTGAATGGGACTAAGAACCATTGCGCGGTAGTAGGGTCGTAGTTCATCTCTGATAAGTTGCTGCTCCTCCTATGGACATCCCCTCGGGGACATTCTCCCCCTGCATGGATATTTACCCTGATCTCACCCCCAATGGACATTTATCATTGTTACAGTTGTAAATATGTATATATTATTAGCATTACTTTTTAAAAATAGTTTTATTCACTTATCTTTTTGTCATGCGCTGACCATAGAGAGACCTCGGGGTCCTCTATGGTGTAATAGGTCAGAGCGTGACTAGGGGGGTTTTCTAGTTATTTTAGTTCTATGTTGGTGTGTTTGTATGGTTCCAATTGGAGGCAGCTGAATATCGTTGCCTCTAATTGGGGATCATACTTAGTGTGGTCCTTTTCCCACCTGCGATGTGGGATATTGTTTGTGTTTAGTGTTATGTACGCTACGAACTGTACTTTAGTTTATTTGTTTGAAGTTTCACCTCAATAAATATGTGGAACTCTACTCACGCTGCGCTTTGGTCCACTCATTATAACGAACGTGACACTTTTTGACCTGCACTGTTGGAGCTCCAAGCCTTAAGAATGTCACTGTACCCTGCAATTACATCTGCGACCCTGTGCATGTGACAAATAAACTCATCTAATCATCCTAGAAAAAGAGAGCTTCTCTCCAACATCTTTATGGTGTGTACATTTTAGGACATCCCTGTTTACAATGTCCATTTGAGGACATCCAAATGTACAGTGTACATTTTTAGGACATCCCTGTTTATGGTGTACATTTGAGGACATCCAAATGTACGGTGTACATTTTAGGACATCCCTGTTTACAATGTACATTTGAGGACATCCATATTTACTGTGTACATTTTAGGACATCCCTGTTTACGATGTACATTTTAGGCCATCCCTTAAATGTTTTCAGTCAAACGTCCCTATATGACTTATAGGTTCGAGTACCTTCTCCCCACGATGCTGAGGCCCAGGCCCTGGCCGGGCTTCTTGTTCAGCTCCACGGTAAAGGCATCCCACAGGCCCTCCTCCTTGTACTGCGCCTCATCCCTGAACACGCTCAGACGCACCCGCTGAGGGGTCTGCCGTAGCACGTTGATAGCTTCGTCGTGAGTGGCCACGCGCAGGTCAATGCCATTCACCTACGGAGATTGGGAGGGAGAGGGATTAGAGGGGGAGAGAGAGATGAAAGAGGAACGGATAGTGAGAGAGAAACAAACAGATTTGTCAATATAAAATGTGGCAGCAAGGGTACAATGGATAGCATGTTATATTGTTCCTATTTATAGAAACACTGTAGGCCTATACTATACCTATACTGAGGGTAGGCCTGTACTTTAGTATAATTATACTTATATTTTGAAAACCTTTTCTAATAATAACACCAATGTACTTAGTTTAGAGCTGAGACCTGCAACCTATTTTAAAGTGATGCTAGTGTTGAAAGTAGCACACACGAGCCAAAATGGGTCCCCGAAGATTGTGCACAACCTCATCCAGTCGTATTACATGTTACGTCCTGCAAGTTATTCTATTTTTTAAACCTGCAATTCAATTCGTATGATATGTTACGAATTCCAATTTGTACAATATGTTTAGAATTTGTAAGTGCTTTTTTAATTTTTTTTTAAATTTCACCTTTATTTAACCAGGTAGGCTAGTTGAGAACAAGTTCTCATTTGCAACTGCGACCTGGCCAAGATAAAGCATAGCAGTGTGAACAGACAACACAGAGTTACACATTGAGCAAACAATAAACAAGTCAATAACACAGTAGGAAAAAAAGGGTCGATATACATTGTGTGCAAAAGGCATGAGGAGGTAGGCAAATAATTACAATGTTGCAGATTAACACAGGGAACTATGGACTCCTGGACCAGATCCAAGCCCTGCGTTGGATTTTCAAGAACATCAGCTATTTTGGCTTAAGATCCCGTTCAACCTCTAAGGGTCCGTATCAACGGGAAATAGCCCATTAGCGCTAGCATAGCCATGTATGGCTTTTCTCATAGCAGACTGAAATGGGTCGCTAATGACGTTGGTTCTGCTTGAGCCACAGAATGACTGGCCACTCTCTCACCCTCCCCCTGACCCTATCATGAGCAGTATGAATACTACGGCTTAGCTGGGGGGCCCAAAATGAATTACTGAGGTGGGGCAATTAAGTCATAAGAGTATGTGTATGTGTTGGTGTGTGCGTGCGTGCGTGCATGTATTGAAAGGGGGTGAGTGAGGTGCTTCCAGCCCCATTGACTGAGTTGCCATGACTAACGGCCCCAGTCACACCCCTAGTCTATAACAAAGCAAAGGGCAAAAGGGTGGAGAGCTAGGCTGGCTATTAAGATGTCATTCTATATGACGTCATCTATACATATAATGACTATATATACCATTCGTTATCTATATTTATATAATTTTAGATGTAACATTTGAAAAATTCTTCTTCAGATTCTATGAACCAAATCCTATCTTAAGAGTCACAGTGATATGAATGCAGTGTTATACGAGTGTGTGAAATACGGGTCTATATGATCTAGGATCAGTTTAGCCTTTTATTTCATGAGGAATATGGTTACAGGGATAGGAGGAGGGTGGAACTGATCCTAAATGATGAATGCAGGCCCTGTTACATTGCATTACCTCCAGGATCTGGTCCCCAGCCCAAAGTCTCCCATCCTTGGAGGCAGCTCCCTCCTCATAGACCTCGTGAATGATGATGGTCCCCTGGAGAAAGAGCAGAGAAAGAAGAGTGTGAGAAAGGGGGAAAAACAAGTGCTAAAATACGAGAGGTGTGTGGCACGGTAGGAGGGAACAAGGAAAAGAGAGAAGGAAAAGTAGAAGACAGAGGGAGGAACCAAGGTGAAACAGAGATATAGTCAAATAGAGAAATGAAGAGAATAAAATGACAACGCAAAGGAGTTCAGGAATACATGAGAGATTCGAGACAGAGTGGAACAGGTTGACACTAGCTAGAGTCTGTGTGTGTAGGTGTCCATGGGGGGGGGGCTCATTCTCAGGTCAAGGGTCACATTCCAGGATATTGTCTCCTGTGGTTGAGGACTGACTGAGCACACGGGGGGAGAGGAGGAGCGGGGTGTGTGCGTGTGTGACAGACTGCATTATTTTCTATAGTCCTTTGCCATTCCACTGCCTCCAATGCTATTTCAGACCTGGGATAATACTGCCAGCTCTAAAAGCACACAGAACCAAAGACTTCTAAGTGGGTGGCATATCTTTTAAGTTTGTATCATTGTGTAAGTAGTAGTGGGAATTGGTCTTCTCATGTTAGTGGTTGAACTTTTCCTTGTTTTATGTATTGTTTTAAAATGTACAATTGGACAAAATCCCAGTGTAAATTCTGATTTAAAGCTTCAGATAAATCTATGGAAAACTAACCCATATTCTTTGTCAGTATATGTCAGTTTGGAATCTGTTAATTGGGATCCAACAACCGTTCTGTCATAGATTATTCAAAAATACACATTTTGTTATTATTCTACAATACAAGGGGACACTTCAACAACCCACAGTAATCACAGAGCTACCCCTGGCACTCTGACCTACCAATAGAGTGTCACAGCCCCCCACGATGCTGAGGCCCAGGCCCGTGTGGCCTTTGGAGATGTCTATGGTGGTCTCACAGCCGGGGATGATGGGACAGGTCACAGGGTCAGAGGAGGCCAGAGTGCCAGGGGTGGACGAGCGACTTGAGCCTGATGAGAGAGTGGGAAATTGAGATGAAAATATCGAAGAAATGTTTTCATTCTAGCCTGGTCCCAGATCTTTGTGCTTTTAGCCAATTCCTCAGATTATTATTGGCATGCTATTCAATAAGGCAATGACAAAAAATATTCAGAGGAGTTGGCTAAAGCACCTATTAATTTGATGGCAGGCTAAAATCAGACTTGAATATATTAAGTCACTGTACAACTAGAGCCTATATTAATACTATATTTGTATACTGTATCTGTTTCATTCTTCATTGTGTAAATCAGCATAAACTTATTGACTAACAATCACTGACATGATTGGTTTGCCAAGTGATTGGTATTGAAGTTGGGGGCACTTGCCCTATAAGCATATCACTCTGCTCTACCTAACTGAGTGAATCATGCTTTGTTCAGATTTTGAGTTATAACTAGCACCAATATTTAAGTTATGTAAAAAAAAAATCTTCAGCTAAGTTGTTTACGTTCAATAAACCAAAATGCTAATAATGTCAACACATGTCAACCCATGACAAGCTGTTTACTCACTCCTGATTGGCTCTGACTCAGGCTGGCCCAGGTTAGCCATGTAGATGCTAGGGATGCTGGTGGCCTGATCAGTATCGTAGGGGGGGAGGGGCAATGACTCATTCGCGCAGATTGTCAACTTCACGGAGCCTTTGGCGTTCCCCAGTAGAGTGTGGACCTGAAACGTAGGATGAAAAAGACACAATTGCATAGTCCCCAACAGATGGTCTATCAGAGATGGGCAGAACTTCTGTTACATGTATTTGAGATATGTATTTAAATTACTCCTGAATATTTTGTTTAATTTGAATTACACTGGGCTGAATATACTCCAATGCATTTTGTATTTTCAAAACACAAAATACTTTTCTATACCATTTTTTATATATTTTGTTTTATATAGCGGTTTAACCCTTGCATTGGTATCAGAAGTCTGATCACACTATGGTGTGATAAAAGAGTCTGCTAAATGAAGTAAACATTAATATATATGTAAACAATTGCAAAGCATGCTGAGTATTATTCTAATGAGCTCAGCCCCAAAACAATACCCAGTGTGCTTTGCAGTTCATTTTGGCATGTTCATTTTCACATATACATTTAGGTCATTTAGCACACACAGAATGACTTGCTTAATCAAGGTAGTTAAACACTACATATAACAGCCAGAGCAAGTAACATGTTTCTGTAACCGTTACTGAGAATGGTGTTGCTGTTCGGGCCAGCTACAAATGTATTCTTGTATTTCAATACAAGTTTATTTTGATATATTGATCTTTATGGTATTTTGCATATGTATTCAGCACATTTTGCCCATCCCTGTGGTCTATAAATGTCAAATTAACACACAACAAACTATGTAAAAATGTATGTATAAGTTACAACAACAAAAAAAGTAAAAATAAAGTAATTTAATAAACACTCAACAAACTAATCAAATTACTATCCATTAACCCTGGCCGTAGGGTGTGTCTAAAATGTGCTGTAGAGGCAGATCTTACCCTTTCCACAGTGTAGCCCACCACTGGTTCATCCTCCACAGCCAGGAGTTTATCTCCAGATTTGATGCTGCCGTCCTGCATAGAGTAATACAGGACTGGTGTTAGAGAATGTTTTTCATCTTAAAATATATACATCCAATTAGCATGACATGTAGGATGTCCAATATTATTTTCTGTCCAGCATTGTTCTTTAAAACTGCTCCTGGACAGCTACAGGGTGTGCATGCTTTTGTTCCAACCCAGCACTTTTTGATTGAACTAATCAAGGTCCTCTTAGTTTAAATCAGGTGTGTTAGCACTAGGCTGGAACAAAAGTCTGCTCACCTTGTGGGTCCTCAGGACCAGGATTGAAGACGAGTGATATACAGGACATCTGTTTCAACCAGGAGAGTAAGACAGAGTGATATACCTTTCCTGCTGGTCCTTTTTCAGTTATACTCTGAATCACCACCCCGGTCCTGGGGTCTTCCTCACTGAAAGTGATGCCGAATCCACCCTCCTCCTTGAGTTCAAAAGAGATAATGTACTTGAATTTTCTTCAATACCTCCCTGTCAACCATAATTATAGACACAGTGCATCATGCACAATGACACATTAAACATGAACAACTCGAGCCATTGATAACCCGAAACGTCACAATGCAAGAACGGTTTGTTTTGTAAATTGTGAGGCAGTTTGGAACATTATGGTTCTAAACTCAGCTAAAAAAAGAAACGTCCCTTTTTCAGGACCCTGTCTATCAAAGATAACTCGTAAAAATCCAAATATCTTCACAGATTTTCATTGTAAAGGGTTTAAACACGGTTTCCCATGATTGTTCAATGAACCATAAACAATGAATGAACATGCACCTGTGGAACGGTCGTTAAGACACTAACAGCATACAGACGGTAGGCAATTATGAAAACTTAGAACACTAAAGAGGCCTTTCTACTGACTCTGAAAAACACCAAAGAAAGATGCACAGGGTCCCTGCTCATCTGCATGAACGTGCCTTAGGCATGCTGCAAGGAGGCATGAGGACTGCAGATGTGGCCATTGCAATAAATTGCAATGTCCGTACTGTGAGACGCCTAAGACAGCGCTACAGGGAGACAGGAAGGACAGCTGATCGTCCTCGCAGTGGCAGACTATGTGTAACAACACCTGCACGGGATCGGTACATCCGAACATCACATCACAGGTACATCACAAGTACAGCATGACAACAACAACTGCCGAGTTACACCGAGGTCTGTACTCTGAAGCCGGGATCGATTTGGAGGTGGAGGGCCCATCATGGCTTGGGGCGGTGAGTCACAGCATCTCACACACACACAATTTAAATGACTAAAACCAAATCGAAATTGTGTAATGGACCTACATTCATACAGTTTCATGACTATGTCCAGCTTGCTAATAATCACTTAAATTAAAGCTAGACAGTCAGGGAGCATCGGGAAAAAAACAATGGCTAGGGGACTATCTTTTGCTAATTTTGATGGCAAGGAAATATAATCAATTTTCATTACGTCCCGCCGGACCTCATTGAAAACCGAATGCTGCCCCCGGGGCAATATAGAAACAGGGTGGTACAACCTGAACTTGACCAATAAGAAACACTCATTTTAGTTTTCCATTGCAAAACGGTTTGCTAGGGTGTGCCCTAATGAACACGGCCCAGTTCTACTCAGCATCTTGAAACGGCATGATCATTTGTTCCTGGGGACTGAGAGGATGTAACAGAAAAGTATGTGTCTGGTATGTGGCCATACCAGATGTTGACTTCACACCGTGATCCTCTAATAGACTATTATATAATAAACCATGTGGACAGACAGCTAGGTTGAGACTCCCAACCAGGTGTTTGGCTTGTCAGAAGACCCATTAAACTAGAATAGGTTCACATCCTCTTTAGTCTCTCTGTCCATCCTGCTCTCTCTCAGTTCCTAGGGTATATTACTGTCCTCCCTCTCTCATTTTCTTCCCTCCCTCTTGTAGCAGCCGAGTCAATTAGAATAGAGAATAGACTCCCTTTCTCCCTCTTTCCCTCCCTATCCCCACGAAGAGGTCTGAGCCTATGTTAACTAATAGCAGAGCAGCATGTGAGAGTCTCAAGGTAACTCACCTTCGGCAGAATGACGTGCTGCACATACTTGAACATGTCGACATCGATCGCCGAGGGTATAATGGAGGTACATCTTTCCAGCTGTGAGAAAATGATTAATAAGAGATTGAAAGAGTAGAACATAGAGCCTTTTCAGTCATTGAGCTGCTTCATACTCTAAGGCCTTTTTCAATCAGAGAAACTAGCTACACATAGACAGGATGACAGGGAGACCGTGTGTGAATATGTTTCTGTCCGTGTTCCTGTGTGAGAAGGGACATATCATGTGTGTATGCATGTGACACGTTTACCTCCGTCTGGGGCTCCAGGGTGTCTCCATGTTCCCTCACTGGTCCTACAGCCATCTGGTTCAAAGCATCTGTGTTCCTGTCCACCAGTCATAACTCAAGAGTAAATCACTAGTCACTGCTTCAGGACACATCTTTCTGTCTGCCTGAGACCCATAGCTCTTGAGTGGGTCGCAAATGGAACCCTATTCCCTATACAGTGCACTACCTTGGTCAGCAATAGTGAACAATGTAGGGAATAGGGTGCCATTTTGGGACGTATCCCGAGTCTGTGAACCACACAGTCTAATTGAGGCTGTCAGTTGAGTTAAGTAGAGTGTTTTCCTGCCTGCCTTATTTTGGTCAGATTTCTTTAGGCCTGTCATGAGTAGCTGGACCATTGGTTTTCCATGATCATGTGACCTTACCAGGAATAACGCAGGATACAATGGAAGGAGACATTTTGGAGTATCCGTTGCCTGTCTGCACTGATATCAATTTAGATCAGACTTTTGTAACACCACAGCTCCCTCTACTGGGTTTTGTATGGTGATGTTATTAGGCTTAAAATAGTCCTCTGCTATTGAAGGGGCTCAGCAACAGAATCTGTACATTTTCTTTGTCCTTGTAAAGAGTTGGGATGAGTGATTATATTGATTTATGCAAGGCTGAAATGAGTTGAACTTGGTGGATCAGTTGAAAAAATAATTGGTGGGGGATGGGAATAAAGACTGGTGATATATTTCCTTCTTCTTGCACACTACCTGATGAAAATGATCTTGACCTTCGACGGAGCGCTTTTGATGATGGAGGAGGCATTCTGGTGACTCCGCCCATACAGAATCTGCCCATTGATCTGATGGGGTGCAGAAATGAACAATATGGAATTTGTTACTACTGTCTAACATACCACATTATTCAATTCAGCAAACTGGCATTCGTTTTGCTTCCTTCTTGCAAACCTGAGATCATATTGTGGAGTTTGGATATCAAATCAGAGAGGAATAGCTAAATCGAGACATAATGTGATTTAGTACATAAAACCCAGTAATACCCACTAGGCACCAACTCCTGGTTAAAAACCACCCATCTATAGTGTCGGTGACTACTAAGTTACTAATCCAAGCTCCTTACCTCCAACAGTTCATCCCCAACCACAATGCGACCATCTTTGACGGCGGCGCCACAGGGGTCGATCCCGACCACAAACACGCTCAGGCGAGAGCGGTCGCGGTTGCCAGCCAGACTAAGGCCCAGGCCGGTCTTCCCCTTCTCCAGCTCAATCATGTGCAGCAGCCCCGGAAGGCTGCCGTAGCGCTGAATGATGCTCTCTGTAGAGAATAGTGGATAGATTGAAATGAGTCGAACCACTGAAACATCATACTGATGAATGTGAAATGATTGAGTATATAACTGAATAGCTTTCTATGTAGTGTATGGCATAGATTTGAGCTGGATAGCTTTTCTTGATTTGCTATACTCATACAACCAAGCCATGAATGGAAACAACTGAAATTAAACAACTTTTAACAGAAATCATAGTCAGTGCTTCTAAACTAAAGGATCACATCAAAATGCAAAGTCATACTCAACACATCTCACAATAGTCAAAAATGTCATCATTTCAACTTACAAAGACACTGCCAAACCTAGGTTTGTATTGATCCTGACAGACAGACAGGCCTCTCTCTCTATCTCTCAGTGGAATGACTAGTATTCAGAGACCATATTGTTCTGGGCTGTGTGCCACAGACTGTACTGTACCATCACTCCTGTACTAATCTCCCTGACTCACCTCATCAATCTGATCCCCACATGGCACACACACACACACACCAGTGGCCCAGCAGGGACTATACTGTCCATAATCAGAAGTGCCTGAGGCACCACCCAGAAATCACCCCATGCCCTATCCCCTAGGCACTGCATTTTGAATAATTGGATAGGTATTCTATGATTGTGCTAGCCTAGTTCACTTGCCTTGGGAGCCTAGCAGCAAGACTTAGCGCTTGAAGTAGACTGAAATAGGTGCCTGTACCTATTTTGGGTGTGTCGGTGTGTTCCGGCCCAATTCATGCACTGGCAAGACAACGATTGCACAGATCAGGTCAAGTTCAAAATGCAACGTGGAGGCCCTCTAGTGGCCGCTAGGTGGTAGCACATGGGAGTAGGCAAGCAAAGAGGGAGCTGGCTGAATCCATGGAAACAAACCCTAGTGCCTACCCACTAGGCAGTGGTACTTCATGTTAATCTGAAAGGATTTGATAGGTATAAACAATATGGTAGTAGCTGCACATTGCTCATGATGAATTTGTAAGACTTTCACCTATCATATATATTCAGTTCTATTCAAGTCCCTAGGGAGTAGGGGCTAGGAGTTGTTTCTGCACTGGGTCCATCCATGGTCTTGTTCATTGTATAATGATCCATAATAACAATATGATAACCCAGATAACATAATTAGGTAGCCAACTTCGGTCTAATGAGTGACCTTTCATGAAGAAGGAGGAAGTTGCCCTTATTGGTCGGTTTTGAGTGCCCCTGCCTATTGTGGCCAATGGTTAAGATAAAGGGGAGGGTAACTGTCCCTAGATCTGTTCATAGAGTCAAACTCACTCCAGCTGTAGCCAAACTCATCCTCGTCCTCCGCCTGGGCCTGTCTGTCGGGAATCTCTGTCAGGGTATCGGTGTCTGTCTCTCCGACGTGGGGAACCACGGGAAGCGAGAGATGAGGAGTGGTGGACGATGTCTTTCCCGCTTCCCTCTTTAGTGGCTGCCACATCACAGAAGTATCAGTACAATAGATTTGTAGTGTGGCAAAATGGCAGATAATCATTTTGTTTCAGCGTAGCAGGTTTAGCTGACCACAACCTAAAGCCGTACTGTTGAGTCGGTAAAGTACATTTTAGTCACTCATCTGCAGGTGGACATTTCAAATTGGCGTCACCCAACTTTTTATGCATGTATTTTTAGTTCATATGACTAAACTGTTATTTGACTAAACTGCTGTAAGCAAAGCATTCCATTGATTCAAGTCAGAAGTAGTGTATTTTTAGATTACCTCAATATTCAAGACTGAGATTAATAACAAAATGTTCCTTATTGATAGAATTCAATTCAACCATTGTCCATCTGATAACACATTCAAATGGACACTTACCTTATGGAGCAATTGAAACACAATTTCAAAATGTTGATAAATTTAGGCAAATTAAAATGCATTTTGATTCAGAATCAAAACATATTTTTGTGTGAGATTAAAATGGACAAGTTTCAATTTCGTCATTTCAATGTTCTATTTGTAACCAACAAAACACAAAAAAGAGAAAGACACTCAGATAGGTTTAGTGGAAATGTGTTAGGGCATCATGTATGCATGTAAGGCCTGTCCAATATATGAGTCTCCACATATATTCCATAACACAACCGTACGAGCATACACGGAAATAGAAGGGGAAAAGCACGACAACACAAAGACCCACAAACCTTAAACGGAGTAGGAGTGAAAGGGTTAGTTGGGGAGAGGCGTAGGAATAGTCTACTGTGACTCTCAACCTCCTACAGGGAACAGAGAAGAGTCAGAGACTTTCAGTGAGACAGACAACAAAGGACTAGGACAACATTGTGAAACTAAGGGCAGAAACTTCACTCTACCGCTATGATGGAGAGTGTGAGTGAAGTGGTCTACTAAAAATCCTCATTTAATAAACTAAATAAGATTTATTCCAGGTGTCTCAAACTCGATTCCTGAAGGGTCATGTGTATTCAGTCACACATTTGCTGGTCGTGATGGGACATGAACTTGACAGGTGAATAGGAAAATGTACATGGATGTAAATCATTTTGGCATGAAAAAGGTGTAAACAAAGCCCTGCGGGAATTTGGGTTGAGACTTCTACGACAGTACAACATCAAGTTACAGGCATTGTCCCCTAAGGTTACAAAACCAGGGCCCAAACACTTCAAAATACTTTCCTTTGGTTTCAGTACAGTGGAACCAATGAAACAGTCCCAAAAGTGCAAACGCTGTGCTAAATCCAGTGCACCTGAAGTATTTGACATAGGTCTAAAGGTTGCAGAGAGACACTGACCTTGTCACTATTGCGCCGTGCCATGGCCGCCGCTCTCTCCTCGTTGGTGTCCGTGGTTGAGGACTGTCGTGTACAAGAGGGATGGAAACAGGAAAAATACACTGCTAGGCATTGCCATCAAATGTCAAAATCAGCAAAGACTGATGAGGCATCATACTGTATTTAATTGGTGAGGCTTGCATGGGACAAGTAAAAGCATCCAAATATATTAAAAACGTTTGTTTGAACGTAACAGAAAAAGTAGCCTGAGCGAAACTTCAATTGTTATTGTTTTTCTTCATGAGTTGTGGTTGTATTGGCTACAACAGATTATGGATTGCCCTTGGTCAATGTGGGTACTGTATACACATTGGGAAAACTAAAATGATGATGTGTTCAGTGAGGTAGGCAGCCCGTTATCAATATTCCACCCAGGCCTGACCACCTCTCACCCAGGAGCTGATTTAATATATTCTGCCTGCCAACTAGAAACCACCACAGCAGCATGCAGTGAACCTTGTGGTTTGGGGTCCGTGACATATGAGCTATTGTGCCATTTTAGTTTTTCCTGTTCCTTGACTCTTCCTCAGTTCACAAAACGTTATGAGCTGGTATCCCAGATAGACACAATCTATTCCTGGACTCAAATGCACGTTCAATGGAGATTCTCCACTGAGCATGCTCTTGAGTTCATTAGTAGAATTAATCTGGGTCTGGGAAACTGGGCCAAAGAGATAATATTCTATACAAAGAGTACATTATACACTGTAGGATTGAACCCGCCACAAAAAGCAAACATTGAGCAGCAAAAGAAAGCAGTCTACATGAAGGAAGATTGGACACTGGGTCGCACACACACACACACACACACACACACACACACACACACACACACACACACACACACACACACACACACACACACACACACACACACACACACACACACACACACACACTCTAACCTGAAGCGGAGAGGCAGGAGATAATAAGCCGGCAGAGGTTTGATTAGTGGGTCGTGGGTTGGATCCGGGGTGGGTGTTTAGCCGCAGAAGAAAGGGTAGGGGCGCCTTCTAAAAGCAACACGGGGGATCAACAGCAAGTCAAGGATACAGAAGTTGAAGGAAATGAAGTGTGGAGGCAGAGCCCTGACAAAAATGTTACCAGGTGTCCAGGAAACAAGGGAATAAACAAGAACATGTTCAAAAGGAAAAACACCTCTGGAGTCAAATTATTCAAAAATGAGTGACTGGTAATGAATGTCCTCGAGGAGACCCATTTTTTTACTTCAAGAAAATCAAAGTGGTGCTCTTTCTTAGAACCAAACAATAAATGTTTTAGAGAATCCTCAAGGCTGCTTTTGGATTATTCACTACTGACACAGAAGAGTAGAAGGCCTTAAAGGGGAACTGCTAGGAAGCATCATTACGATCTGTAGGTGGGTCCCAGTGGCACCATTTAAAAGAGCAAGAGCAATACATACCTGCCCGTAGCAGTTAACCTTTGTAGCATATAACGTTTGATCTCTTTTTTCCCCCCTGGATGCACTCAGATTCCAATTTTTATTTGGGTCTCTTTTTGCACATATCTGTTGCATGCACATACAGTAGCCTATTAGAGAGTCTGAAAACGTCTGGATGGAGAGATAAAGCAACATAGACTCTACTGACGGGCATAGAGAGAGATAGAGAGAGGAAGAAAGTAATACAAATAAACAGAGAGAGCGAGACAGAGCAAGAGATTACCTGGCACATGTGATAAGGCACACATTTTAAAGCGGTGCTGTATTTCTCTATGACTGGTGACGAAGCAGGGCTACAGTGGGACTCGGGCTGAGGAAGAGGTGCATGCTGGACTGGTTAGTTGAAGGTTACAGAAAATGTCTGGAAAGCTTCAACCATGCATGAAAATGAATGATTGTAAGTCGGACATCAAGATATGTTGGCTATTGCAAAGCTGGTTGCAATTTCAGTAGGATATTAGTTTGTCATGCTTTTGGAGCCTAATGGCGCTTTCAAACCAATGAAGATGATGCAGAAAACATACAGTCAGCCAAATGTTTTGAAGTTTCCGTTGAACTTTTAGTGAAATGAATCGTGACAAGGAGTCTATCAACGAACTGAATAATGAGATATAGATAGCTACTGTAGTCTTTGTTGGATACAGGATGGTTAAGTCGCTTTTTGAAGTTAATGTTGTATTAAATGGGATAATTAATGGTTTGAGATGAGGAAATAAAGTATTGTTGTTGAAATGACATTAGCCACTTAGCTAGCGTGCCCACACAGGGAGCTAGCGTGCCAACACAGAGAGCTAGCGCGCCAACACACAGAGCTAGCGTGCCAACACAGAGAGCTAGCGTGCGTGCCAACACAGAGAGCTAGCGTGCCAACACAGAGAGCTAGAAGGCTCACCCTGGGCCTGTGGACGATACTCTGCACGAGGAACACGACAGGGTTTCCTGCCCTGCGGATGGCCTCCACAGCCTGCTCGTGACTGGCATCTCTCAAGTCCACGCCATCCACCTGATACATTCCAAAGAAACAAACAAGTAATTCATAGTTTTTTACTGTGCAATAACCATTTTGCCATGTCAAAGTAAATACATTCTACTGTGAAATACAATAAACATTTTTACAGACAGAAGTGATACAGCCTGGAATCGAACCAGGGACTGTAGTGATGCCTCATGCACTGAGATGCAGTTCCTTAGACTGCTGCGCCACTCGGGAGTCCTAATACTGATGGGTGTACCTCAACAACCCTGTCTCCTGTCTTCAGGGTTCCGTCGCGGCCGGCGGGGCTGTCCTCCAGGATGTGTTTGATGAAGATGCCCCGCATCACCTCGCCGTTGCTGAGGCGACTGCCCATCCCTCTGCCCCCCACGATGCTGATGCCAAGGGACTTGCCAGCTTCTTTTTTGAGCTCCACCCTGAGAGATGACAAGCATTAGAAAATATATTTTTAAAAGGGGGTTCTTTATTGTACCACTTCTTGGGACACAGCTGGCCAACTCCTGTTCTGGGGTTCTAATTTGATTTATTTGTACACAAAGTAAAAATAAGATGTGACATTGAAGGAAGGAAATGGCTTGTGTAAGAACCTATTAAATACAAATTCCGGAGAGAGCAACGTTACAGAAGGTTCAACAATTTAGATTGTAAATGATTATCTGTTGCATAAAATAAACGGGGCATTGTGTTGTGTCGGTAAATTAGGTAGACCTGATATGATTCTCTGTCTTTTAGATTAGGGAACTGTGTCAGGTGGCTCCATTTCTATTTGTGACATTCTAAATGTTGCAGCCCATTGAATTAGCCACAGCTATTAATAATCCTGGAGGGCCACAGTGTTTGCTGATTTCCTCTTGATTGTCATTGATTGGACGGAGAGTGTCACACACACTTGTGTTCCCTCGCCTAAATCAGTCACTGATTAGAATCAGCAGACAGCGCAGAGCACCTCTCGAGGACAGGAGGTGAGGACACCGGTTTTGAACAATATTACAATCACAAAGCAGAACACCGACAGTGGGTAATATGTGTGCAGGGTCTAGCCCAGTTCCAAAGTGGTATAACTAATGCCATGAACCTTGGCTTGACATCCAAATCTGTGCTTATTGCTTATTTACCTAATCAGATTTTGTTTCCTTAACATTAGAGATAGAAAGAGGGTATGTCCCCTATCTTTGCCATGATAAATGCTTAAAATTAAAATGAGCTCTTAGGAAGTCACATCCAGTTGACTACTTTAAAATAGTGAAAGCCTTCAATGGCGCTGCCCATGCTAAAACAGGCTTTGAGGAAAGGTCACCCTCTATCCAACGCTATGTTCTGGACCAAGCCAAAGTCAAACTTCCTACTCACTTCCTGGGCTGGTTCCAGTTACTGAAGGTGGCACTCTGTAGCTCGCTCTCCTCTCCCTCTCCTTCCTCCCTCTCTGGGAGTTCTGGGATTTCTCTTCTGCAAAGAGACAAACAGAAAACAGCCGCCTTTGTAAACCATAGCTGGTCTGACAGTAATCGACTTGTTTTAGTACTGTCAGGAGTACAACAAAATAATATTGCGAAAGTTAGTCTATGCTTGAAATCAAAAGCATAAGTTTAGTGAGGGCATTGTCATGAAAATACCTTTCTATAATGTATTACTTCTATAAAGTTGTATAACGCTTGAGCTTACTTTGGGGCCTGAGGAGCATCAGAGAAGATGTCATCTTTAGGCTGCTCCAGGCTGGCCTTGTACTCCTCCAGATACTCCATGGGAACATAGGTGATGCTGATAACACACGCACACACAGACACACCAATGAGCCTCGGCACACTCCTGATAACAACCTGACCAAGATTTGTCATCATCACCGCAAATACCCCCAAATATATAACCTAGCCATAAACATATGACACGAGAGTTCAACCTTGTGTGCAAGCATGTCAATATTCATCATTAGGAATGACATGAACGTTTAACAAAGCATTAGTGTGGAAGTGCCTGCATTCATACGCCACCTGGTATGACAGAAAGGGCACTTTTACAAAAGGACTTTTATTTATTCATAGACGTCTAATCTACATGCAGGAGCGCACCTGTTTTTCTCCCCGTCCAAATTAACTGTGCGGCACAAGATTGCAGGAGGGGAAGGAATTAACTCTACATTTCTCTGGCAATGCATTCTGCCGATCATGAGCCCAAGGTGAGCCGTCAATGAATAATGTAGCAGACGTCCCCGCATAACTATCCAAAACAGATGTTTCCGTCGTTCATAATTGTCCGGGCCAATAAAGTTGGCTCGAATTGAGTGGCAGAATTCTTTCCAAAATATGTCATGGAGGTTTGAAGGGAACATCAAATCGGAACACCAAATTTACTGGAATAGAGGAACAACTTTCCAAAATATTAAGAATTTAACAAAAGGGAAGCAGCAAAGAGCATATATCTGCTTTGGTAGGCCCAGTTTCAAGTAATTCATCGTGATTAGTTGATTCTAAAGCACACACACTTCCACATTTGAGTGAAGATGACAGATCTAACAACGACGGCTTAATTCGTACTTCAACATTAGGACATGCAGACACTGAGGTACTTGAATCCCTGTTCATTCAAACAGCAGTCCAAAAACAGATGGAAGGAACAAGAGGATTAGTGTGTGATAGAGCAAAAGTTAAAAAAGTGCCAAATGAATCGTTATCGCCACACAAATGGACCTGCAAGCCCCAGAGTCCCAGAAAAGAGTGTCAATGGATTGTTAAGGGTGACATTTTAATGGTTAGTGGTGCAGTCCAGTCCAGTGAGAGATTTATCCAGATACGTTGACTGTGTATTAGGCCTGCGTTAACTTGACTATCTGTGCGCATGGACACCAATAGAAGCTTAGCTGCCACACCAAAGAAAATGGTTTGGAGATATATCTGTGTTGGTTTTTGACAATATAAAAATGTATGTATTTTTATTTATTTTTTTATCTGCAAAGCGGTGATTAGCTTCAGTCACTTTGCTGTATGTCGCAAATAAGATTATCTGATCTGAAGAATTTTAATGGCCACAGATTTCAACATCATTTTACAATATTTTCTATTATTAATGAGTAAGAAGTAACAGTGAATTTGAATAGTTTGACCCTTTTTCAAATTTAACTGGTCAGACTAAGGTTTGTGTATGGTAGATATACTGTATGGTTGATTTAAGGTTTGTGTATAGAAGATATATGGTTGATATAAGATTTACGTATGGTAGCTATATATATATATATATATATATGGTTGATTTAAGATCTGTGTATGGTAGATATATGGCTGAGATAAGGTTTGTGCAAGTAGATATACAGTATGGTTGATATACTGCATGTGTTTTAACTTCTAGATCTGGATAAAACTTCCAACCATGGACAGGCGATGAGGCCCATATGAGAATGGTGAGGTAGAGTGGACAGTGAGGAAACAAATTAAAATGGCAAATTATGGTTGCACACCCGTCAGCGTGAGAGTTAGCAATACTCACACATAAAAGGGGCACAGATCGTCCTCTGGTGCACAAGCAGATCTAGAAGGTGAAGAGGATTTTATGGGCTAACATACTGTACTGAGAAGTTTAGAGTAGAGCAAGCAGGACTTGAGATACTGAAAATAATGGTGCCCCACACTTTAATGTAGATTCCCTCGAATACATGGAGAAAATACAACTTAGGAAAGTGAAGGGCATTAGCGAGTTGTTCAAATTTCACCATTGAGCATCTATGCTAGTACAGTCCAGACGCTGTAGTCCAAAAGCCTTTCTTTAGTACTGAAAATCCTACCTTAATGTAGCCTACAGAATTCAATTGGTGTTCGTCAGAAATATTAAATGTACAGTACCAGACCAAAGTTTGGACACACCTACTTATTCACATACTTATGTTTTTTCTGTATTTTTACGATTTTCTACATTGTAGAATAATAGTAAAGACATCACAACTATGCAATAACATATATAGAATCATGTAGTAACCAAAAAAGTTTTAAACAAATCAAAATATATTTCAAATTTTAGATTCTTCAAAGTAGCCACTCTTTGCCTTGATGACAGCTTTGCACACTCTAGGCATTCTCTCAACCAGCTTCACCTGGAATGCTTTTCCAACAGTCTTGAAGGAGTTCTCACATATGCTGAGACACCAGTCTCAACGTCGACAGTGAAGAGGCGACTCCGGGATGCTGGCCTTCTAGGTAGAGTTCATCTGTCCAGTGTGTGTGTTATTTTGCCCATCTTAATATTTCTTTTTATTGGCCAGTCTGAGATATGGCTTTTAATTTGCAACTCTGCCTAGAAGGCCAGCATCTCAGAGTCGCCCCTTCACTGTTGACGTTGAAACTGGTGTTTTGTGAGTACTATTTAATGAAGCTGCCAGTTGAGGACTTGTGATGCGTCTGTTTCTCAAACTAGACACTTCAATGTACTTGTCCTCTTGCTCAGTTGTGCACCGGGTCCTCCCACCCCTCTTTCTATTCTGGTTAGAGCCAGTTTGCACTGTTCTGTGAAGGAAGTAGTACACAGAATTGTACGAGATCTTCTGTTTCTTGGAAATTTCTCGCATGGAATAGCCTTCATTTCTCAGAACAAGAATAGTCTGACGAGTTTCAGAAGAAATGTCTTTGTTTCTGGCCATTTTGAGCCTGTAATCAAACAATGATTCTCCAGACACTCAACTAGTCTAAAGAAGGCCAGTTGTATTGCTTCTTTAACAAGCACAAACGTTTTTCAGCTGTGCTAACATAATTGCAAAAGGGTTTTCTAATGATCAATTAGCCTTTTAAAATGATAAACTTGGATTAGCTAACATGCCATTGGAACACAGGAGTGATGGTTGCTGATTAATGGGCCTCTGTACGCCTATGTAGATTACATTAACAATGTCTACACTGGATTTCTGATTTTCTGATCAATTTTATGTTATTTTAAACAGACAAAAATGAGCTTTTCTTTCAAAAACAAGAACATTTCTTAGTGACCCCAAACTTTTGAACAGTAGTGAATATTGATTTGTTTAACACTTTTTTGGTTACTACATGATTCCATGTGTTATTTCATAGTTTTGATGTCTTCACTATTAGGCTACAATGTATAAAACAGTAAAAAATAAAGAAAACCCCTTGAATGACTTTTTACTGGTACTGTATACAGATGTAGGATCTTAATTTGATCACCCTGTTGCAGGAGGACTTTTCTGCAAGGCAGAACATGTCAAACTTGTAGTTTACTTGAGGTTTAAAAGGGTTTCTGAAGTTTGCAATTTCAACTTTGAAATTTCAGAGTTGATTTTCCCTCACGAGAAATGTATCAACCCCTGCAAAAATGTCCATTAATTACAATCCACATAATAATTCACATTTCCTGGAGCTGCAGGAGTATTTCCCTGCTGTAGCAAACTGGCTCAAATTAAGATCCTACATATGAACATTCAATCATGCTTTGCATGGCACAACTTTTAGTGATATTAAGGTGGTCTATGACTCACAACACTGGATTACAATGACACTGGATTACAATGACCTTTCCTACGACAATAAGTGCATTGTTAAAATTAAACTGAGCTCCTCAACGACTCTACTGCATTATAATGTTTACTACACATTCATTGTCAGGTGTTGTTCCTGAGGTATGCATCTCAATTCAGTTCAATTAAATGTGTATTTGAATGGCTTTGGTTAGCTGTTGTGTGGGAGATGTACTAGGAGAAGATAATATTTATACGAGAGGTGCAGAACAAATTACATTAATGGGATCATTTGGCACAATTTACTCAAATGCAAAACACTACGAAGCTTAACTCAATGCTTGACTTGATCATAATTGTACACATAGGCTGTAGAAAAAGCCACCAAATAATTTACATAACAAAAAAATGTAATTCCACATTTGATCAAGAGGCATTTAGTGTGATGTCAGGCACAATTTATCTGATTGTATAATAGTGTGTCTATGTAAAAATCCTCTGACTTTTACATTGTAACGTAAAAAAAGTGTGTGTACATGTGTAGGGAATCTAGGGATAATATATTTGAGGTGAAATCTGCTATGTATGTACAGTTGAAGTCGTAAGTTTACATACACCTGAGCCAAATAAATGTAAATTCAGTTTTTCACAAATCCTGACATTTAATCCTAGTAAAAAATCCATGTCTTTGGTCAGTTAGGATCACCACTTTATTTTAAGAATTGTGAAATGACAGAATAATAGTAGAGAAAGATTTATTTCAGCTTTTATTTATTTCATCACATTCCCAGTGGGTCAGAAGTTTACATACACCCAATTATTATTTTGGTAGCATTACCTTTAAATTGTTTAACTTGGGACAAACATTTTGGGTAGACTTCTACAAGCTTCCCACAATAAGTTGGGTGAATTTATGGCCCATTCCTCCTGACAGAGCTGGTGTAACTGAGTCAGGTTTGTAGGCCTCCTTGCTCGCACACACTTTTTCAGATCTGCCCACAAATGTTCTATGGGATTTGGCTTTGTGATGGCCACTCCAATTCCTTGACTTTGTTGTCCTTAAGCCATTTTGCAACAACTTTGGAAGTATGCTTGGGGACATTGTCCATTTGGAAGACCCATTTGCAACCAAGCTTTAACTTCCTGACTGATGTCTTGAGATGTTGCTTCAATAAATCTACATACATTTTCCTTCCTCATGATGCCATCTATTTTGTGAAGTGCACCAGTCCCTCCTACAGCAAAGCACCCCCACAACATGATGCTGCCACCCCTGTGCTTCACGGTTGGGATGGTGTTCGGCCTGCAAGCTTCCCCCTTTTGCCTGCAAACATAACGATGGTCATTATGGCCAAACAGTTCTATTTTTGTTTCATCAGACCAGAGGACATTTCTCCAAAAAGTACAATCTTTGTTCCCATGTGCAGTTGCAAACTGTAGTCTGGCTTTTTTATGACTTCTTCCTTGCTGAGTGGCCTTTCAGGTTATGTCGCTAGAGGACTAGTTTTACTGTGGATATAGATACTTTTGTACCCGTTTCCTCCAGCATCTTCACAAGGTCCTTTGCAGTTGTTCTGGGATTGATTTGCACTTTTCACACCAGAACGCATCTCCTTCCTGAGTGGTATGACGGCTGTGTGGTCCCATGGTGTTTATACTTGCATACTATTGTTTGTACAGATGAACGTGGTACCTTCAGGCGTTTGGAAATTGCTCCCAAGGATGAACCAGACTTGTGGAGGTCTACAATAATTTTTTCTGAGGTCTTGGCTAATTTCTTTATATTTTTTCCCCATGATGTCAAGCAAAGAGGCACTGAGTTTGAAGGTAGGCCTTGAGATACATTCACAGGTACACCTCCAATTGACTCAAATGATGTCAATTAGCCTATCAGAAGCTTCTACAGCCATGACATAATTTTCTGGAATTTTCCGAGCTGTTTAAAGGCACAGTCAACTTAGTGTATGCAAACTTCTGACCCACTGGAATTGTGATACAGTGAACTATAAGTGAAATAATCTGCCTGTAAACAATTGTTGGTAAAATTACTTGTGTCATGCACAAAGTAGAAGTTCTAACCGACTTGCCAAAACTGTGATTTTTTAACAAGAAATTTGTGGAGAGGTTGAAAAACGAGTTTTAATGACTCCAACCTAAGTGTATGTAAATTTCTGACTTCAACTGTATATGCTGTAGTTGGGATATTTTAACGAAGGCCTATAGTGAAACCATATATAACAGGTTTCCAAGGACAAGGTTCCAAAACACTGAACGTAGTGCATAGCCTGGGTCCTTACCCCATGTCTGGCCCGATGAGGGAGTGTCTCCGGAGCATGGCGCGGGCCTGTGTATTGGTCAGGTTGGCCGTGGGCTCGCCGTTGATGGCCAGGATGAGGTCCCCCACCCCCAGACGGCCGTCTCGGCTGATGGAGCCTCCGTGGATGATGCTGCGGATGTGCATCCCCAAGCCTTCCTTGACGGCGCTCACCGTCATTCCTGTCAGGTAGACACATAGACAACATTCTCAAAGACCTGGAACCTATACGTAATACATTCCCCCACATTTATGTGTAATGTGTTCAATCTTTAATCATGTGTTAATAATGTTGATGCGCTGGAGATCCACATAGATAATATCATAGTTAATATCAAACAACCTTAACAGACAGAAAGACCATAATGCAACAGATATTGCATTATTTACATAAAATTTTGAGTTGTAAAGAGGAATGATTTATTAAAAAGTGAACGCTGTTCTCTTCACAGCAATTTCTCATCAGGGCTGACATTTAGAAAAAGAAATATAGGAATATACAGCATATTGCCAAAGTCTTAATACAAACCGAGACTGGAGTTGCCCTTGACAACAGTGATTGTCCTTTCAAAATTACTCCCAGTGGTTCTAATCTTGTCCCCTTCCTCTTTGGACTGCTTTACAGATGGCTCATCCCCCTTGAGAATGACAATTCAATAAAAAGTATTCATTAATCACATTTCTTTATATTTTCTAATGGTACAAAATCCAAAAACAAATAATTGTGACAGAATGACATTGAGTTTAAATTATAAAATATTTTCTATGGAGGAAGTTTTGGTACAAAATATAAATAAAATAAGTGTGACAGAATAAAATAGAGTTAATCTAATCTACCAGGGAGGTTACGTGGGAACGATTAGTAAAGGCCAGGGAATCAAACATACAAGGTAAGGAAGGGATTTATCTTATTTTTTTCTCCTGTTATGCCATTACCTTCGGCATGTAATACCTAGAAATTCGATTCTAGTAAAAAGTTGAATGTTTAAAACTGGTTAGACAAAACATACTAGCCATTATTCTCATAAATCCAATTAATTTCACATTGGCCTGTGAAGAGTCGTACTGCATTTCAACATTTGTTAAACGTAACTTTTTGCATTTCAAGTCCATGATGACCAATTTACACATGATTGTTTGATTATGAGGCACACTTAATGACATTTGATGGCAAACCGACAGATGGCACAGCTCTTTAGATGGCTAGTTTACCTTCATTAAGCATTCCATCTCCCCTATGTCCGCAACGGCCATGGTGGGCTCCACCGGAAAACGAAGAGACTGCACTGGCTCCCCCAAATCATTCAAACCGGGCTCGGGGTCAGTGTACGGACTGCACGAGTTCGACAGATCCGACGGCTCCAATTGGGTTAATTGATGCGCCAGGTACTGATCGGAGATAGCTAGTGTGTTGTTGTCAATCATTAGGGTGTGACTTCCAATATTCCTGGGCAGGGGGAAAGCGACGGGCTTCTTCTCCGGGGAAAAGGGTTCAGTGTCGTCTGCGAGGCAGGACAACGTCACGAAGGGATGTTCGGTCAACAAGTCCAGATGAGCACTCCGCTATGTAGGTAAAACAAACCAGACGAGCCAAAATGGAGGTTACACCTCGTTAGTTTCACAATCACCCAACTGGGGGGATTTCGTCTACCTCGGTCGCCGTTCTGCACTCCTCGTAATGAGCCATTGAAAAGCCATCAGTGACAGATGGGGAATAGCGATAATTACAGATGATCCTGTTTTAGAGTGTGCGATGCACCAAATATCTCTTTATTATCATCCTAGATATATTTCATGAGGCCCGGACTGTGCTGCAATGAATCTCTTTAGCAATTCCTTCAGCATCTGAGATGGCAATATAAAACTTGGAAAAAGAAATCCCTGAGAGAGCAAACTATTTGGGAGAACTGTAACAAGCAGGAATGCTGAGAGCAGGACTGAAGCACGCAACAGACCATTTAATTCTAATAGGGTAGTCATATCTTGTTACGGTGCAGTGCAGTATAGAGGTAGATACTAATCTAAAAAACACTCAACCATTCATCCATAAGGAGTCTGGGGCCAGTACTCCAAGACAAAGCTCAACAACAAAAACATGCAACATACAGTACATGCAAAGGGGTTAACAACAAAATAAACGTTGTATCACTTCAATATAGCCGCCCGTTTGAAGAAGGTAAACAACTATAGATAGAAGTACATTAGAAGTACTGTGCTAACTTATTTTGATTATGTGAGGAGTTTTCTTAGTGAAAAAGGCAGCAGCTTGCAATTGCTCCAATGAAATTCAAATCAAATGTCATGACCATACCGATACTGCTTTTGCTTTGAAACAAGCTTTCTAAAATTGCTGACTGTAATGGCTTTAAAATTGACTTAGCTAGCCACAGTGCAAGTTTGTTGGCCTACCTTGGGTGTGGAGGACTGCAAGATCATCTGGTAGGACAGGTCAGCGCTGCAGGTGCTGCCATGGAGGGCAATCATGGATGCCTGGAAGGTGTCATCCTCTTCGCCAGAGAAGCGATGCGCCAACACCCTCTCGTCGGTCAGGTCTACCTCATTGGAGTCAATCTGCATTAAAGAATGTCAAATGTAGTGAATTGGATGGGGAATATGTCTCTCTATTCCATGGATGAGCTATCCAATCACAGATAGCTGTGTGGGTGCCATCAGAGCCATTTCAAAAGGATACATTGTTTTTTGTTGCTCAAATTTGATTAGAGTTACAAATTAAATTCAATCCTCTTGATAGAATATTTTAAAGTACGCATTTTAGAAGTCACAATGGTTACCATGTGTCTAATTTTGATTGGTTGTTTTTTTCCCCTTGTCCCTCAATTTCATTGATTCGTTTGACTTGTCCCCAATGGCAACTAACCAATGCAGGCTCTGCCCAGAAACGGTGGCCCTCTGCTGGCTCCTCCTCGCTCTCTTTAACCAGCAGAGCGTTGAATATAAAAGAACAGATTCTAGAGAATGACAACGGACCGCCCTCTTCATTGTATGGCTGTGGAGACAGGGCTGTAAATGGAAAATATCCGGAAATTCTCAGAAAGAAACACATAGGAAATTCCAATCATTGTCTACAAATTCCAAGCCAAATTTGATTGGAGTTGTTAAAAAATTTAGTTGAGGTTGTTAGTAGCGAAAGGAGTGTGAGTTTTATTGGTTTGATTTGGTCTCCATGGATTGGTCTCTACTTTTGTAATAGTTTGGTGACAAGTTGTACTTGGTTATTTGATTTCCAAAGGACTTCAAAAGAGATAATTTCTTGGAGTTTGCCACAGATTGCTTTAAATGGGCCGTTTAATCTTGATTGTATCTAGCGCAATGCCCGGCGAGCGAGAGATATAGAGAAAAGAGGGAAAGATTGGAGAAGCTATTAGAGGCTTATACCAGTCAAACTCAATTTTGAGAAGCAATACAACAAAAATGCCATCCCCCCCTCCCTCAAAAGAAAATACACATTCCAGGAGCTGCAGGAAAGCTCGATAACTCCACGGAGGATTCACAAAAACAATGTAATCCACTGGACATGCAACAACCTTGACAGAGCCAGAACTTACTGTATGTTCTCATCATAATCTAATGGCAAGCCCAATAGAGAAATATAACTCTGAAGCTGAAAGAATGCAACCAATTTTCACAGAAAGACTAGACAAGCAATCCCTCAGGTGGTGAATATGTTTGTGGGAAAACCCTTATTTTGACAGCTGCCTCAATGCATTTATGTACACGGACTCCAAGGTGGCTCAAAATGCAATAATAAAGCAATATGACACAAAAGGCAGAGATATTTGTGCTGCCCTATGCTGTTGCCAGGGAGCTTGGAGGTGAGTATGTCAGCATTAGCATGTAGCCTAACTCTACTGTCTCAGCATGAAAAATTCAAGACATCTGTAAGATGAGCCCTCATTATTGGGTGGCCACACACCAGAGAGAAAACGCACACAAATGCTGAGCACCCACACACACACACACAAACGCGCATATACAGTGAGCTCCAAAAGTATTGGGACAGTGACATATTTTGTTGTTGTGACTGCTCTCCAGCACTTTGGATTTGAAATGATACAATGACTACGAAGTTAAAGTGCAGACTGTCAACTTTCATTTGAGGGTATTTTCATTAATATCAGGTGAACGGTTTAGAAATTACTGCACTTTGTGTACATGTTCCCCCCATTTTAGGGGACCAAAAGTATTGGGACTAATTCACTTGTGTGTATTAAAGTAGACAAAAGTTTAGTATTTGGTCCCATATTCCTGGCACGCAATAATGACTTTCAGTCCCCTAAAATGAAGGGACTATGTACAAAAAGTGATGTAATTTTAAACGGTTCACATGATATGGATGAAAATACACAAAAATTAAATCTGACAGTCTGCACTTTAACCTTGTAGTCATTGCATCATTTCAAATCCAAAGTGCTGGAGTACATAGCCAAAACAAGAACGGTCACTGTCCCAATACTTCTGGAGCTCACTGTACATATAAAACACGGACACACGCACACACACACACACACCTCACTAGTCTCTCCATAGGACAGACCTCACAATAGTGTTTCCTTACAGGTAGTGGTTTAGCCACCCCAATGTGGACCATGCCGATGTTAGCCCCCTTCAATGCCTGGACAGCGTCCTCCAGACTGGCGTTGTCCAGGTTGGTGCTGTTGACGAACATGAGCCGGTCACCTGGCAATAGCCTGCCATCCTGTTCTGCCACTCCTTCAGACACCAGAGAGCGAATCACAATCACCGTCTTGGCAGGATCCATTGGGTCCTACGACAAGATCTGTGTCAGTGATGTCAATGGATGCACTCAACAGATAATCCATTATACCAACAAGGACGAAAATGTATCATTCACTTTTATTTGGAGGATTTGTTTATTCTGAATGTTCTGTAAATCACAAGTTATTACTTTTAACAAAAATAAGAGTAAGCAACTGAGCTTCAATCTACATGGAAAAAAAACAGCGCACTGCAGTATATTTAGTCACTTATGCTATTTGTTGAATTTCATTTCCAGGTGGGCAACGGCCCTAAAGCTCACGTGACCACTTCCTCCCAAAGTAAGAAGACAGGAACGACCCACAACAAAAGCGTATCATTCCTATGATAATCATTCCCATAATTCCAAATCAGAAATCTCACCTGGTAGTCCAAGATGCTGAATCCCAGTCCGCTCTCACCCTTCTCCAGCTCAATGTCCTGTATCTCCGTCTCCCACATGGCCAAAGGAGCTCCGAGTGTCTCATCCGTTACATTTTCCCTCGTCGCCACCCCCTCGGAACCTTCGAAAACCAGGAAACTGCCGAGGTCTCCCTGTATCTGCAGAGATAAACCCTCAATATCATCCCAGCACACGCATTCCTCACCAACTCCGAGCCCATAGGCTGCTGGTATTCCACGAGTACCTTTTCATAAGATCTTTGGCAGCACATTAAAGGGAATCTTTGGATGCTAAGCAGAAGTGCTGTATGTTTTATTTTTTCCCCCTGAACTGAGGCATCGGATGAGCTGAGGAGAATTCTAAAATTCAAATGCAGGTTTCCTTTGTGTCCCTGGCTACTATTGCCTTATCTCATGTATTGTCACAGTACCGGAGGTATTACTTTACATGGATTGGTGTTAATAAAGAGTCAGCGTCCTTCCTAATCCTAAATCTTAATCCGTCATCATTGCCAATCTGGAGGCCCGGCAGAGCATTGGACAGACTGTGTTAAACTAATGGATGAGGGTGGAGGAGTGAAGTAGGAGGACTTACTGATGTTGATTCCCAAACAGCCATTCCATATCAAGGGGTGGGGGAAAACAGTGTTTACTGTATGCTACTGTATGTCCAACACCCACCATTTTGTGAAGGACTTTCTGGCCTTACCTTCAGTTTTCAAATCACTTCCTAAACAATTCACTTGCTAAAATGAACAAAGGATATGACTGAATTGAAATCTGCATTGACCCCAAACATGCATGTTATATTGCATTATGTTTAGGCTAGTAAGCATTGACTCTGCTATGACAGTTACTGGAATACTGACAGTTTAAAAAATACAGTATGCAATAATGGTAATGTCAACAGCATCTAAAATAAAGAAAACATAAACAAGGAAAACACTTAAGTAAATGAGGGATAGAAAATATATTTAAAGCAGGTGCTTCCACACAAGTGTGGCTCCTGATTTAATTGAGCAATTAAAACATCCCATCAGGATCAGGGTCATATACAGTGCCTTGCGAAAGTATTCGGCCCCCTTGAACTTTGCGACCTTTTGCCACATTTCAGGCTTCAAACATAAAGATATAAAACTGTATTTTCTTGTGAAGAATCAACAACAAGTGGGACACAATCATGAAGTGGAATGACATTTATTGGATATTTCAAACTTTTTTAACAAATCAAAAACGAAACAATTGGGCGTGCAAAATTATTCAGCCCCCTTAAGTTAATACTTTGTAGCGCCACCTTTTGCTGCGATTACAGCTGTAAGTCGCTTGGGGTATGTCTCTATCAGTTTTTCACATCGAGAGACTGATATTTTTTCCCATTCCTCCTTGCAAAACAGCTCGAGCTCAGTGAGGTTGGATGGAGAGCATTTGTGAACAGCAGTTTTCAGTTCTTTCCACAGATTTTCGATTGGATTCAGGTCTGGACTTTGACTTGGCCATTCTAACACCTGGATATGTTTATTTTTGAACCATTCCATTGTAGATTTTGCTTTATGTTTTGGATCATTGTCTTGTTGGAAGACAAATCTCCATCCCAGTCTCAGGTCTTTTGCAGACTCCATCAGGTTTTCTTCCAGAATGGTCCTGTATTTGGCTCCATCCATCTTCCCATCAATTTTAACCATCTTCCCTGTCCCTGCTGAAGAAAAGCAGGCCCAAACCATGATGCTGCCACCACCATGTTTGACAGTGGGGATGGTGTGTTCAGGGTGATGAGCGGTGTTGCTTTTACGCCAAACATAACGTTTTGCATTGTTGCCAAAAAGTTCAATTTTGGTTTCATCTGACCAGAGCACCTTCTTCCACATGTTTGGTGTGTCTCCCAGGTGGCTTGTGGCAAACTTTAAACAACACTTTTTATGGATATCTTTAAGAAATGGCTTTCTTCTTGCCACTCTTCCATAAAGGCCAGATTTGTGCAATATACGACTGATTGTTGTCCTATGGACAGAGTCTCCCACCTCAGCTGTAGATCTCTGCAGTTCATCCAGAGTGATCATGGGCCTCTTGGCTGCATCTCTGATTAGTCTTCTCCTTGTATGAGCTGAAAGTTTAGAGGGACGGCCAGGTCTTGGTAGATTTGCAGCGGTCTGATACTCCTTCCATTTCAATATTATCGCTTGCACAGTGCTCCTTGGGATGTTTAAAGCTTGGGAAATCTTTTTGTATCCAATTCCAGCTTTAAACTTCTTCACAACAGTATCTCGGACCTGCCTGGTGTGTTCCTTGTTCTTCATGATGCTCTCTGCGCTCTGAGACTATCACAGTGCAGGTGCATTTATACGGAGACTTGATTACACACAGGTGGATTGTATTTATCATCATTAGTCATTTAGGTCAACATTGGATCATTCAGAGATCCGCACTGAACTTCTGGAGAGAGTTTGCTGCACTGAAAGTAAAGGGGCTGAATAATTTTGCACGCCCAATTGTTCAGTTTTTGAATTGTTAAAAATGTTTGAAATATCCAATAAATGTCGTTCTACTTCATGATTGTGTCCCACTTGTTGTTGATTCTTCACAAAAAAATACAGTTTTATATCTTTATGTTTGAAGCCTGAAATGTGGCAAAAGGTCGCAAAGTTCAAGGGGGGCGAATACTTTCGCAAGGCACTGTATACAAATGCCCAGTTGCCCATTATTTTGGCTACCATGGCTAGAAGAAGAGATCTCAATGACTTTGAAAGAATGGTCTCAAAGCTGCATTGGGGGTTTAAAGTGTCAAATCAAATTGTATTTGTCACATGCGCCAAATACAACAGGTGTAGTAGACCTTACAGTGAAATGCTTACTTACAAGCTATTAACCAACAATGCAGTTTTAAGAAAAATAAGTGCTAAGAAAGTATTTTTCTCAAATAAATTGAACGTAGAAGATAAATATACAAAAAATAAATAATTAAAGATAACATGACAGTAGCGAGGCTATATACAGGGGGTGCCGGCACAGAGTCAATGTGCGGGGGCAAAGGTTAGTCGAGGTAATATGTACATGGAGGTAGAGGTAAAGTGACTGTGCATAGATAATAAACAAAGAGGAGCAGCAGAGTGAAAATGCGGCTGGGGGGGTGAATGCAAATAGTCCGGGAAGCCATTTGATTCCCTTTTCAGGAGTCATATGGCTTTTCAGGAGTCAAAGAAGCTGTTAAGAAGCATTTTGGACCTAGACTTGGCACTCCGGTACTGCTTGCCGTGCGGTAGCAGAGAGAACGGTCTATGACTAGGGTGGCTGGGGTAGACATCTTTAGGGCTACTAACAATTGGATACCACTGACACCGCCTGATATAGAGGATGGAGGAAGCTTGGCCCTAGTGATGTACTGGGCCGTACGCACTACCCTCTGTATTGCCTTGCGGTCCAAGGCAGAGCAGTTGCCATACCAGGCGGTGATGCAACCAGTCAGGATGCTCTCGATGGTGCAGCTGTAGAACTTTTTAAGGATCTGACGACCCATGCCAAATCTTTTCAGTCTACTGAGGAGGAATAGGCATTGTCGTGCCCTGTTCACGACTGTCTTGAACAGCAAGGAACTTGGACACTATATAATGAAACGCGTTGCCATGAATTTGTTTTGGATTCGCTTTGTCTTGTGGGGTATGTACAGTTGAAGTCGGAAATTAACATACACATTAGCCAAATACATAAAATAAAAGATAAATAATCATTTTTACTTTTTCTCCCTAATTTTGTGGTATCCAATTGTTAGTAGTTGCTGTCTTGTCTCATCGCTACAACTCCCGCACAGACTCGGGAGAGGTGAAGGTCGAGAGCCATGCGTCTTCTGACACACAACCCAACCAAGCGTGCATCCAACCCGGAAGCCAGCTGCACCAATGTGTTGGAGGAAACACCGTACACCTAGCGACCTGGTCAGCGTGCACTGCGCCCGGCCTGCCACAGGAGTCACTAGTGAGCGATGAGACAAGGATATCCCTGCCGGCCAAACCCTCCCTAACCCGGACGATGCTAGGCCAATTGTGCGCCGCACCATGGGCCTCCCGGTTGCGGCCGGCTGCGGCAGAGCCTGAGCTCGAACCCAGAGTCTCTGGTGGCACAGCTAACACTGCAGTGCCTTAGACCACTGCACCACCCGGGAGGCCCAGCCAAATACATTTAAACTCAGTTTTTCACCATTCCTGGCATTTAATCCGAGTAAAAAATCCCTGTCTTCGGTCAGCTAGGATCACCAATTTATTTTAAGAATGTGAAATGACAGTATAATAGTAGAGAGAAATATTTCAGCTTTTATTTCTTTCATCACATTCCCAGTGGGTCAGAAGTTTACATACACTCAATTAGTATTTGGTAGCATTGTCTTTAAATTGTTTAACTTGGGTCAAACATTTCGGGTAGCCTTCCGCAAGCTTCCCACAATAAGTTGGGTGAATTTTGGCCCATTCCTCCTAACAGAGCTGGTGTAACTGAGTCAAGTTTGTAGGCCTCCTTGCTAGCACACGCTTTTTCAGTTCTGCCCACAAATTTTCTATGGGATTGAGGTCAGGGCTTTGTGATGGCCACTCCAATTCCTTGACTTTGTTGTCCTTAAGCCATTTTGCCACAAGTTTGGAAGTATGCTTGGGGACATTGTCCATTTAGAAGACCCATTTGCGACCAAGCTTTAACTTCCTGACGATGTCTTGATATGTTGCTTCAATATATCCACATAATCTTCCTTCCTCATGATGCCATCAATTTTGTGAAGTGCATCAGTCCCTTCTACAGCAAAACACCCCCACAAAATGATGCTGCCACCCCCGTGCTTCACAGTTGGGATTGCAAGCTTCCCCCTTTTTCCTCCAAACATAACGATGGTCATTATGGCTAAACAGTTCTATTTTTGTTTCATCAGACCAGAGGACATTTCTCCAAAAACTACAATTTTTGTCCCCATGTGCAGTTGCAAACCATAGTCTGGCTTTTTTATGGTGGTTTTGGAGCAGTGGCTTCCTCCTTGCCGAGCGGCCTTTCAGGTTATGTCGATATAGGACTGTGGATATAGATATTTTGTACCTGTTTCCTCCAGCATCTTCACAAGGTCCTTTGCTGTTGTTCTGGGATTGATTTGCACTTTTCGCATCAAAGTATGTTCATCTCTAGGAGACAGAACGCATCTCCTTCCTGAGTGGTATGACAACTGCGTGGTCCCATGGTGTTTATAGTTGCGTACTATTGTTTGTACAGATGAACGTGGTACCTTCAGGCGTTTGGAAATTGCACCCAAGGATGAACCAAACTTGTGGAGGTCTACAATCATTTTTTCGGAGGTCTTGGTTGTTTTCCCCATGATGTCAAGCAAAGAGGCACTGAGTTTGAAGGTAGGCCTTGAAATACATCCACAGGTACACCTCCAATTGACTCAAATGATGTCAATTAGCCTATGACATGACATCATTTTCTGGAATTTTCCAAGCTGTTTAAAAGCACAGTCAACTTAGTGTATGCAAACTTCTGACCCACTGGAATTGCGATACAGTGAATTATAAGTGAAATAATCTGTCTGTAAACAGTTGTTGGAAAAATTACTTTTGTCATGCACAAAGTACATGTCCTAACCGACTTGCCAAAACTATAGTTTTGTTGAGAGGTTGAAAAACAAGTTCCAAATGACTCCAACCTAAATGTATGTACATTTCCGACTTCAACTGTATGGGTGTCTGAGCTGTAGGTTATTTGAATATCAAACATTCTGGAATTGTCTGCAGTTATTCTCTCGTCAACACTCAACCAGGAAAGACTGCCATGTATGTTGTTATTGTTAGTTCTGTATGTGTAGTTAAGGGGAAAGCGTGCAGCTCTGCTTGGAGCCAGCTACAGCTTTGCTAGGTCTTTCTTTGCTGCACTTTACTATATAACTGGACAGTAATCAAGATGGGACAAGACCAGAGCCTGAATAACTAGTACAGTAAAGTCAAATGACTTGACCATGATAAATGACCATTCAATGTTATACATAGGTAGCTTCCTCAACTTGCTCAATGGTCACACCCTTTATGCACAACTCCAGTTGAGGTTTAGGTCTTAGAGAAAGTTTTGAACCATATACAATGCTTTTAGTTTTAGATGTAATTAAGACCAGTTTGCTATTAAGGACCCATTCTGATACTGACCATAACTTCCTATTTAGAAGGTCAGTGAGCTCACTCCCTTTGGGTACTGTCATGTAGAGTGTGGAATCATAAGCATACATATTAATTCCAGCTTCATGTAAGACCAGTGGCAAATTATTTGTAAAAATATAAAAGAGTGAAAGGCCCAAGGCAACTGCCCTGAGAGACATCACACTGTACATATCTGATGTTAGAAAAGCTTCCATTGAAGAACACTCTGGGTTCTACTGGATAAATAACTCTCCAACCATGCGATGGCAAATAATGTAAATCCATAGCAGGTGAGTTTTTTCACTAACAACTTATGATCAAGAACATCAAAGCAGAGTGGGGAAGTACCTTCATTATAGGTTCAGTAGCAAATTCATCCAACCCCGGTTGGCCAGAATCCCTGTCACTCTTCAGGAGAGGGGCGGGTCTACAGCAGGCCATGTGGACACAGACAGGCAGCTCCTTCAGAATGCTCACCACTTCCTTGTGGGTCTCACCAATCAGGGATATTCCATTAACCTGAGAGGGGTGGGCACACACATCCAATGGTCAACACTTATGTTGAGTCACTCATGCCAGGATTCAATCCGATTAAAGGTTATAGGGCATTGCTGTTTTTAAAGGCAATGTTCCCATGCTCGCAGAGATCCTATTCACGGTAAACTCTACATATATCCAAGGAATTTAGGCACTTTCAAATTTGATATCAGTGGTTGAAGAATTTGTGCACTAAGTAAGTTCCAGGCTAACGGTTGTTCATCATGTTCTCACTATTGGCGTTGTCCCTTACTTCGAGCAGTTCGTCCCCACTGAAGAGTTTCCCACAGCGTCCCACTGGCCCCTCCGGCAGGACGGAGCGGATGTAGTGGTGCCCGCTGTTGGCATCCAGACTGATTCCCAGACCACTGCTCTCACTGAACTTCTCCACTTGGGCAACCTGTCATGGGCACAACAGGTGGGCACAACTCAGTTGGCACAAAAATACTATGAAGCTTTTTCATAGTAAAAAAAAAATTATGCTTTTGCACATCTCATGAAATTGTCCTAAAATGATCAGCATTCAATTTACCTTGTGTGGCAATATAGTAGATTTTTTTTTTTTTACAAACAATATTTTTTTTTTTTTACAACACATACAACGTTTTTATTCTGCAACCAGTGCTTTTCCATCTACACAATTGCAATATACTGTGTAAAATGGTAAAAAGTACAACCATGTATCATTTAGTAGAGACAGGCTATGTTTGGGTGGATGTTACTTCTGTTAACTCACCACTACTTCCTTGCTGGGGCCGAGAGTCTCCTGCCACTTCTTCTTCAGCTCTAACTCCTCATCCTCTGTTAGCTTTGCTTCTTAAAAACATCAACATACCATACAATGAGTGTAAAAAACATTAGGAACACTAGCTCTTTCCAGTACAGACTGACCAGGTGAATCCAGGTGAAACCTTTGATCCCTTATTGATGTCACCTGTTAAATCCACTTCAATCAGTGTAGATGAAGGGAAGGAGAGCGGTTAAATTAGTATTTTTAAGCATTGATACAATTCAGATGTACCCTACCGTTCAAAGGTTTGGGGTCACTTAGAAATGTCATTGTATTTGAAAGTGGGAGGCCCCGGTGCACAACTGAGCAAGAGGACAAGTACATTAGTGTGTCTAGTTTGAGAAACAGATGACTCCAAAGTCCTCAACTGGCAGCTTCATTAAATAGTACCTGCAAAACACCAGTCTCAATGTCAACTGTGAAGAAGCGACTCCGGGATGCTGGCCTTCTAGGCAGAGTTGCAAAGAATAAGCCATATCTCAGACTGGTCAATAAAAATAAAAGATTAAGATGGGCAAAAGAACACTCTGGACAGAGAAACTCTGCCTAGAAGGCCAGCATCCCGGAGTCGCCTCTTCAATGTTAACATTGAGACTGGTGTTTTGCAGGTACTATTTAATGAAGCTGCCAGTTGAGAAATTGCGAGGTGTCCGTTTCTCAAACTAGACACTGATGTACTTGTCCACTTGCTCAGTTGTGCACCGGGGCCTCCCACTCCTCTTTCTATTCTGGTTAGAGCCCATTTGTACTGTACTGTGAAGGGATTAGTACACATCGTTGTATGAGATCTTCAGTTTCTTGGAAATTTCTCGCATGAAATAGCCTTCATTTCTCAGAACAATAAACTGACGAGTTTCAGAAGAAAGGTCTTTGTTTCTGGGCATTTTAAGCCTGTAATCGAACCCACAAATGCTGATGCTCCAAATACTCAACTAGCCTAAAGAAGGCCAGTTGTATTGCTTCCTTTAATCAGACAACAATTTTCAGCTTTGCTAACATATTTGCAAAAGGGCTTTCTAATGATCAATTAGCCTTTTAAAATGATAAACTTGGATTAGCTAACACAACGTGCCATACCAACACAGGAGTGATGGTTTCTGATAATGGGCCTCTGTACATCTATGTAGATATTCCATTAAACATTTCCAGTTACAATAGTCAATTACAACATTAACAATGTCTACACTGTATTTCCGATCAATTTGATGTTATTTTAATGGAGAAAAAAAGTGCTTTTCTCTCAAAAACAAGGACAATTCTAAGTGACCCCAAACTTTTGTACAGTAGTGTATGTGTTCCTTTCAGAGGGTGAATGGGCAAGATAAAAGATTTCCAACTTGACACAACTGTGAGAAGCATTGGAGTCAAGGTGTCAAAAGCGTTCCCTGTGGAAAGTTTGACACCTTGTTGTCCATGCCCGGATGAATTGATGCTATTCTGAGGGCAAAAGGGAGTGCAACTCAATATTAGGAAGGTGTTCCTAATGTTTTGTACACTCAGTGTAGACTTAAATAGAATGACGTATAAAGTACATTCAACCAACTACTATGTCCCATCTGATTGATTCAGACTCAATGAGTCACAGCGGTAGGCTACAGTTAGACAACTCCAAACGCACTACTTGAAAGAGTGTAGGCGTTACTTTAAGAACCACTTCAAAAGATCTTTCATTTACCCTTTAATGTGAAGAAAATCTGTGTATATATATATATATATATATATATATAAATAATGGAGAAAACATACAGATCCTTATGTTCTACATGCACATTACATTTGAAATGTGTGGTAACACTTCATTTGGATAGTCCATCTGTAGATGCCCAACAAACTATCAACAGGCGATCAAACCCGCGTCAACAACATTTTTGCTGAATTACAACAGGGGAAACATCTATAGACATGCATTAATAGTTTGTTGAGCATCTACAGATGCATTGGTTCAATTCTTTTGAATTTTTTATTTTTTTAAATTTTATTTTACCTTTATTTTACCTTTATTTTACCTTTATTTTACTAGGCAAGTCAGTTAAGAACAAATTCTTATTTTCAATGACGGCCTAGGAACAGTGGGTTAACTGCCTGTTCAGGGGCAGAACGACAGATTTTGTACCTTGTCAGCTCGGGGATTTGAACTTGCAACCTTCCAGTTACTAGTCCAATGCTCTAACCACTAGGCTACACTGCCGCCCCAAATGCACAGTAGCCTAAAACCAGTCCTCACAACATTAACATACTTTAAACAGATTCCAATCCATTAGCTATACTTAGTAAAGGACCCCAGATAACAGGGGAGTGGATTCACTTACCGTCTCTGGTCTTCTCAGTTAACTGATCCTTTACGTTGGTGACGTCAGATTCCTCACTCAATGCCTGGTACTGTTTCTTACCTGCACCGGGGTACACAATATATACACATCAATACACACATACACACTTGCAGAGCTCTTGGTTAAGTCATCTTGCTCCCAGCCCGAACATGGTGGTTATGATGGCATGGGTTGTGCATCGTGTCTTGTATGGTAAAGACACAAACACATCAGAGGTCTACTTTCGTTAGTCCTGGTTCCAGCTCCGAACATGCTGGCTATGTCGTCACGGGTTGTGTTATTATGGGTAGTGTGTGTGTGTGTGTGAGCATGCACATGTGTGTTTGTACTTTTAGATTTATGTGTACTGTTGTGTTATTTCACTACACCCGCAATAACATCTGCTAAATATGTGTATGCGACCAATAAAATGTGACTTGATTTTGCCATGCATTTTCCTACGCGTATGTTTACTGGGGTTCGTATGAGGCTGGCCCAATTACAGGTTAAAGGAGTTCAGGGTTTCCTAAAGCAGGGCGGAGTGCGCAGCCTTCTAAATCTGGAGCTGTGGTTGTGGTGAGAAGATACAAGTAGAGAGAAGCTTCACCATCCTTACGTAGATGGAGGCCATTAAAGTTAGGGCAATGTTGTGGTTATGTGTACTGTCCTCAAGTAGGCATAGCCCTGCAGCGTCACCAGGGATGTGATCACGGGCTGTATGTTTCAAGCTTCTCAGAATAGCAGTACTGATCTAAAATCAGTTCCTCTGTCCAGAGTCTGTGTTCTTTTGCCCATCTTAATCTTTTATTTTTATTGGCCAGTCTGAGATATGGCTTTTTCTTTGCAATTCTGCCTAGAAGGCCACCATTCCGAAGTCGCCTCTTCACAGATGACGTTGAGACTGGTGTTTTGCGGGTACTATTTAATGAAGCTGCCAGTTGAGGACAGTTGAGGTGTCAGTTTCTCAAACTAGACACTAATGTACTTGTCCTCTTGCGCAGTTGTGCACCGGGCCTCCCACTCCTCTTTCTATTCTGGTTAAAGCCAGTTTGCGCTGTACTGTGAAGGGAGTAGTACACAGCGTTGTACGAGATATTCAGTTTTTTGGCAATTTCTCGCATGAAATAGCCTTCATTTCTCAGAACAAGAATAGACTGACGAGTTTCAGAAGAAAGGTCTTTGTTTCTGGCCATTTTGAGCCTGTAATCGAACTCACAAATGCTGATGCTCCAGATACTCAACTAGTCTAAAGAAGGGCAGTTTTATTGCTTCTATAATCAGAACAACCGTTTTCAGCTGTGCTAACATAATTGCAAAAGGGTTTTCTAATGATCAGTTGGCCTTTTAAAGTGATAAACTTGGATTAGCTAACACAACGTGCCATTGGAACACAGGAGTGATGGTTGAAGATAATGGGCCTCTGTACGCCTATGTAGATGATCCATAAAAAATCTGCTGTTTCCATCTACAATAGTCATTTACAACATTAACAATGTCTACATTGTATTTCTGATCAATTTGATGTTATTTAAAAAAAACAAGGACATTTCTAAGTGACCCAAAACTTTTGAACGGTAGTGTATATATGCACTGTGTTTTGCTTGAATATAAACTACTGTGATTGGAGGTATACGTGACTGTCAATCAAATATGCAGTTGTCATGGTCATGTTCATTAGGGCACGCCAAAACATTTTAAAACGCTTTGCAGCGGAAAACCCAATAGAGTGTGTTTTTTAAATGGGACAAATCCAGGTAGTCCCTCCCTGTTTAAGTCAGTTTTCCTCAATTTCCTGCCTAATTTTTTTATTTTACCTATATTTAACTAGCCAAGTCAGTTAAGAACAAATTCTTATTTTCAATGACGGCCTAGGAACAGTGGGTTAACTGCCTGTTCAGGGGCAGAACGACAGATTTGTACCTTGTCAGCTTGGGGGGGAGCAAGAGGACAGCTCGGGGATTTGAACTTGCAACCTTCCGGTTACTAGTCCAACGCTCTAACCACTAGGCTACCCTGCCACCCCTAATGAACTACAGGTACCTCGAGTGGTGGCGTCCACAACATCCGTCCTCTCCAGTGTCGTGTCTCTGCCCCCTGGGGTTGGTGAGACTACGATCACACTGGGCACCACAGCGGGTGGGATATCCTCTGGACGGAAGCCTCGCCTGATCAGCTTCAGGTGAACTGTCTGGCTCGTGTGTCTCAGCACCTCCACGGCCTGCTGGTTGGTGTAGCCCTGGATGTTAATACCGTCCACCTGCATGTCATGATTATGGATACATCATGGAGTTGAATAGAGTGCTTAGAGTGCTCTCTGCATCTTTGTCATGTTGGCTTCTGTGACAGCATGGAAAGCGTCAATGAGATCTTTCTCCATACTTAAACAGCCTTTGTGGCACGTGAGTCGTCTATCCAAGTCTATGTGATACATTCTCAGGACAACACACAAATAGGAAAGCAAGCTCACAGGCACACCCATACCAGGCACACCCATACACACAGAAATAGTACCACCCAATAGACAAACCTACATCAAAACAAGAAAATAAATCATGATGGAAGATTTGGTCAAATGCTTCAAATGCTTCAAATCCATGAATTTATTCAGGATGTAACACAGAAAGGGTTTTGCATTAATAGTAAATGCTCAATTTAGGGTCATGACTAGAGTTGTGACGGTCATGACATTATGTCAGCCGGTGATTGTCAAGAAAATAACTGCCGGACTCACGGTAATTGACTGTTAATGAATATGAAAAAAAATGTTGCATTTCCTGTCTACAAGCCACTCATTCTTACCTTTGGAACATCTACATTTAAAAAAAGTATAATAAATCAATGTAATATAGCCTATACCATACCAATAAATCCATAATGTATTTTAGACAAGTCTAAAGAAACGTGATATAAAGAAAATGTAGTCTATTTCAGAAGAACAGAATATAACCGGAGTTGTCCTTATGTTAGGACCTGATCTGGCTATGCCATATGGCTGTGGGCTACACTAGTTCATTTAACAGACAAGATTTGCTTAGAATTCCGTGGCATTAATTTATAGTATGAAGAATACAATTTAACATAGCTGAATAAAATAAAATGTTTTCTCCAAAAGATTTGAGGGAGTGCGCACATGTGGGAGTGCGCACATTCTTTGTTGAGAAGTTAACAAAGCAACAGGTCTTGCTATATGCTTAATTTATAGTTATTTATGCTTTAGTTGTGATCAAAATATATAGCCCAACGTTTGTATTTTTTACACATTCTAAGGCTGCATTATGCGACTAATGATGATTTGAAAAAAGTTGCATGTAAAGCATGAACTCTGCTTTGTTATTTGCGCAGGCTGCACACATTTCATCAGTATCTAATTCACAATTTGACAAGCAATTTCCGGGCAGTATCCCCTTTGTAATGCCCCCTAAAACAAATCCAGTGGCTGTTGTGCCCTTGGGTTGAATGTAATAATTACATTTTCCTGCATACGTGCTCCGAAGCACCTCTAACTCACATGGCTGTCTAGGATAGCTAAATTCTTAATAACCAATGCAGTCACGATCGGGTCTTTCACACAGGCTACAACTGAAGACAGACCAAATCCAGGATGCAACTACCTCACGAAGCTGGTTGAGAGAATGCCAAGAGTGTGCAAAGTTGTCATCAAGGCAAAGGGTGGCTACCTTGAAGAATTTTAAATCTAAAATATACATTGATTTGTTTTACACTTTTTTGGTTACTACATGATTCCATATGTGTTATTTCATAGTGTTGATGTCTTCACTATTATTCTACAACGTAGACATTTTTTTTAATAAAGAAAAACCCTGGAATGAGTAGGTGTGCCCAATCTTTTGACTGGTACTGTATGTGTGAAATTTGTTTTGATTTAGAATGGACCGTTTTCATGCACCTGTCTCGAAAATAGCGAATGGAGGACGCTTTTCCTGTGGTTCATTTTCAATGCCAGCCACGTAGGCTATATTCCTGTTGTAAAGAGAAGCAATGTGCTTACATTTAGAAAAGTTGAGAAATAAATACAGTAGGCCTAGCCTATAGAAAGCTGATGGGATAATACTATTCTTAATAGAGGCCATCACTCTGTTTTCTCACTCAATTGCATAGCCTATAGAAATGTTGTGCAACATGAGCTAATGGGCTCTCATTAAGTATTTGATTAGATTTTTGATTACATTTGCATTGATGTCAGAGTGATTAGAGGTACAATAGAATGTTGAGTACCAAGCAGTTATTAAGTTTGGTAGGCTACTAATGACCATCAGCAGCATCAGAGCTTGGAGAAGCCTAATTACCGTGACTAAATGTTCACATGGAATTTGACTGCCGTCATGACCGCCGGTGTGGCGGTAATACGGTCACCGTAACGGCCTTTGGAACCGTGTGTATAAATCTCAGCTGAAGATACATTTTTAAAATATGGGAGATTAATATCTCCCCACATTATCTATAGATAAAGCTCCATATTATTCAAAATGAGAGACAAATATCCTTGCAGACTTTATTTTATACTTTGGCATGGAATTTAAATTGACATAACAGCCGATAAAAAATCTGAAGGGTGTGGCTTGGGGTGGTCTAGCGCTTAGGGCCACTAGTGTTGGCATAGGTTCAAATCTGTCCGACTTCACAATCTCTATCCATCTCTCCCCACTGTCATCCTCCATCAGTCTATCTGTTCACGTAAGAAAGTGAAAATCTATTTTTTAAATTTACAATAACCAAAAAATACAACAACAAAAAAAAGTTGAGGATGGTCTAAGACACTTACGGCTATGATCTGGTCCCCAACATGGATCCGGCCGTCTTGCTCTACCGCACTGTCTTTAGTTATACTTTTCACGAAAATACCAGAGGGCTCTGAAAATGGCAAAATAGACACAATGACCATGTGTGGATAACGTTCTTAAAACAAGCAGTATCCTTTATACAGTACAAGAGATGCCCTTTAACTGTCAAACTGTATCTGCAGTTTGAGTGTTCTAGAGAAGTCAGAAACACTCACAATTTCCCTAGAAGAGGCAGTGTCACTACATAGCTCTTTGCTCCAGACATTCTATGGGACTCTTTAAAGTAAATTCCTTCCCAAGTGGTTTCATTCCATCACAAGCAGAGTGAATAAGTTAGAAAATAAATAAAACCAAACTATTTCCAGTAGTAAACAATGCTGCCAAGTCTTACCAGAATTGTTGTCCCCCACATAGCCGGCGATGGTGATTCCCAGACCCTGGGCGTTCTTGGTCAGCCCAACGTCGAACGCTTCGGCCTCCTCTTCCTCGTATCCCTGTGAAGAGACAGAGGAAGAGTGAGTCAGCTTCTACATTCTACAAAATGGCCGACAGAGAGCACAGTGGAGGGGGTGAGTCGCGGGTGCCGAATTCCCCCAAGTCCACGTGCTGTTACCAATTTACCAAGAAGCATTCCTCACCTATGCATCAACTCTGTCAGCCAGATGAGTTATGTTATCTATTTGATGAACGTCAACTAAAAATTCATCAAGAAATGGGGTACTGAGACTGTGTACAGAGAAGAATATACAATCTAGTTTGGGAGTGTGAGTCATGGAATGTTGATAAGGTTCATGGTTAATACTGCTTGATAATGGAGAGCGAATTCCAGTTGTTAGCCTTTTGGAACATTGTGACCTCTGAGGCTGAGTCACAGATGATGTTACGTGTCACAAATGATTCTCATTGGATACCTATCTCTGAGGGGAAGAGAGCTGGAACAAAAGAGAGACAGAACCACGTGCCCTTTATCCTAGTCATTAATAGATATAACATATTAAGGAAACAAACCTAATAAAACCACCTCATCTTCCCCCCCCCTACCCATCCACCCAACCAACCACCCACACGATTGTCTTGTCGTACCTGTTGCTCTGTGACCGTGGGCAACACCATTGGGACGATGGCGGTCTCCTCTGGAGGGCCTCTGGTGATGACCAACTTCACTCGGTTACCACACTGCCTCAGGACCTGGACCAATCACATTACAACTGAGACCAACATTACACACTAAATACTGTACTTGTCACTTCGGGCTATACTGTATAGAACCATAGAAAAAGCAGGACAATGGGGATAAAATTGAGAAGTTTTTGTCAAGACTCAGTCAAGTCTCAATGTTGTATGTCTAAAAGTCTCAGACAAGTCTCATTATCAGTTGTCAATTCGATACAAAACTCAGTACCTGAGCCACCTGCTCACTTCCCATGCCATATAGGTCAGTGTCCCCAATCTTGAGGATGTGGTCCCCACTGCGCAGATGCCCATCCTAAGTACAATGCAGAAAAGTTGGTTATTACTAGTAGGTATGGCTTACAAAAACCAAGCTTCCCCACTGGGCACAGATGCCAGTTCAACATTTATTTTTTATACACATTTGGTTGAGATGTCAACTAACGTGAATTCAACCAAACATGTCACCCTGACATTGGATTTAGGGAAATCCTTACGTTGAGGACTTTTTGCAAATCCAATCAGTTTTCCACATTAATTCAACATCATCACATGGATTTTTGTTGTTGTTGAAATAACGTGTAAAAAACATTGATTCAAACCATTTTTGACCCAGTTGGTTCCTGCTTGCAAATCCTCTAAATACCAATGTGTGGTGCATCCATGACATTGAAGTCACCTGATCAGCAATGCCTCCAGGCAGGATGGTTTTGACAATGACACCGGTGGTCTTTCCTCCCACAATGCCAAAGCCCAGGCCTGTCCCGTCATTGACCAGCTCCATGGTCTCCACATGATTCCAGTGGGCCTAAGGAGGGACACAGAGAGTGCAGCGTCAGATACGGATCTCAAAACATTCACAACAAAACGGTTACTATGTATAGGGTGTAACCCTCAGGGTAAAAGAGAGGTATGCCGTCCAAGGAGAACAACTAGGACTAATGAAGAGGAAATGAAGAAACATCCTTCCAGGAACCACCTGGGAGGATGTAAAGAAAACTACACAAAACAGGGTGATAGAGATACATCGTTGAGGCTCTTTGTGCCACAAGGAGCGAGAAGGAATATGTTAAGTGCTCAAAGAAGGAATTTGAATATTGCTGTGTGTGTGCCCCAGTGAACTAATGTTATACAACCGTCTGTGTATAAGGGGTGCTTTTGTGTCTGTGTTCCTCATCACGCTAGAGAGGTCAGGCATTACGCTAGGAATGTGAGACAATATAGTTTGTGTGTGTGTGTGTGTGTGTGTGTGTGTGTGTGTGTGTGTGTGTGTGTGTATACAGAATGTGAGTGTGAAGGTGTGTGCTAATGTGTTTATATACGTGTATGCTTCCACAAGCTTCTGTGTGTGCACTCCCCTCACCGCACTGGAGTGGGCAGACAGAGTGCTGGCAGCGGAGGGGGTACGGGACACCACGGGGCTGGCCAGCTGAGGGATGGGTCCTCTGGCTATAGTGAGCTGCACGCACTCAGATGCTCTCTGCAGGATGCCTATGGCCTGCTGGTGGGTCACTGTCTGGTCCAGGGGTTGACCGTTGATGGCCAAGATCTGGTCTGACTCCTTCAACTTCCCATCGCTGTGGGAACAGGAGGATTTTCATGATAAAAAATATTCCCACAAGACATCAATTAAAGGGATAGTTCACCAAAATTACAGTATGACATCCTGGTTGCTAAAATTCTAATAGTTCACTTAATTTCAGTTTATGTGACAAAACAAGCAAGTATAGTGTAGAGAATTATTGTAGCATCTAAACTGCTGTGAAATATAATATTCCATAATCACAAATATTGAAGCATAGATATAGCACAGATAGAACAGATCTACTGCTTCTTAAACTTTCTTTCAATGAGAATGAGAGATCTATAACACACATTTGTAAGTGAATTAGGTCAGGTCGCCCAAAAAGTTACATATTGCAGCTGTAAGTGGTAACTTTTTAGTAGTTTTGTCCAATATGTAATTTTGGGTAAACTATCCCTTTAAAGACTTATATTGTTAAGTTTTTATTGATGACTCGAGGTCAAAAATAGTTCATTCGGACGCGGCTTCAGTGCAACTAAATTCATTATTGAATAGTTGATTATCTAATGGGCTGTAAGGCTTAGAACTGAGGATAATCTCACTGTTGAAAAGATGCAGGTCCAAAAAGACAGTAGTCACCAACTATGGTCTTGGGGAGATGCAGGGTGGGCAGGCTTTTGTTCCAGACCAGTACTAACACATCAGATAATCAACTGTTGATTCAGCGGGAATGTGCAAAAACTGGGTTTCTGGTTTTAATGACTTCATTACAACCAGATTTGCCCAGCACAGGGTGGGCATGCATTTTGTTCCAGCCCATCACTAACACATTAGATAATCAACGGTTGACCCAGTAGGCAAAACTGGGTTTCTGGTTATAATGATGTCATTTCAACCAGATTTATCTGCTGGGGATGACCCTTGTTAACTTTCCCATACCAGTGGGCCACGCTCCCGGGCTGGATCTCCTGGACGAAGATGCCCAGCTCCCCGCGGTTCTCGCTCCTCAGGCCAACCACGCTGAAGCCCAGACCCCCAGACAGTGGCTTCACCAGCTCCATGTGCGTCACGTAGCGCCCCTAGAGACGCACGCACGCACACACACACACAAAATGTACCCATATACATCACACACTCTCCACGTTAGCCCTCCTTCTTACACACCCCCCCCCCCACTCACAGCAGCAGCAGCAAAGTCACACACTCTCCCCTGAAGTCACTCAAGAGTGTACACTGAACACAGCGTAGTGTAGTGCGCACTTGTCTTTGAATGTCTTTGAATATTTAGCTAGATTGACCGGGAGTGTAACCAGACTTGCCTGTGATTATCAAGATACATTTCTGGAGATGTTTTACAGTCTAGGGATGTGGAGAAATAGTACCACCAACAACATATGAAATAAAAACAATCAACCATATAATGAAATATGTACCTCTTAATATATGTGAATCTATAAGAAAGTTACTTGTTGTGAGGAAATAACTCAAAATGTATGAAATGCTTGCGTTTTATCCAAACATGTCTTTACCTGAGCCATGGAGCGAATGATGTGCTCAAAATCCTCAGGCGATTGCTTCCCATTGACCTGTGTACTAGTGGAGGCTTCTGGGTAGGCAAGATGGCCACCATTGGCCTGGGCTGATGTGTAGCATTCACTCAGTTCATCGCTAAGTGTTGATGTGACACCACCCTGAAACCATCAATGGAAATACAGTCAAGTGTTGCATTCAACAATTCTAGGTTTTGCAACATATTGATATATTGTGTACTGTGTAAACTCAGTATTGTTTATAAGAAAGAGCAGCTGCTAAAAGCTGTTGGCTGTTATAGTTTGAAGTGCTGTTTACTGAATTTGTTGCAGTTGTTCGATTGAAGTTAGAGAGACATGATCACAAACACTATAACCAATTATTTGAAATGAAATGTATTCAATGTTGTGATGGTAGGAATTATACATCTTGCAAGAAACAGACTTTATCCACAAAATTACAGTTTTATTTTTGAATATATCAACACAAACCATGTTTACTTGTCACATTGTTACGCACATGCATTGAGTGAGTATCACTAATATCCCAAATAAGGCCACACAAGCCCGATCCAATCAAGTTCTAACCAAAAACCTGCCATCACTGCTGTTAAAATAAACAAAGGCTAATTTTGTGAATTCCCTAAATCAAACTAAGTCTAGGAGCGGGGGAGGCAGGCCAGCTCGTTACCCAACCGTGATTAGCTGGATCTATAGCAGTCTAATCCTTCAGAGATAATAGCCTTTCAGCTGATCCAACAATGACTCTGCCACCAATGTAATATTTCCATCATAGCCATCTGGATGCCTTGATATGCTAGTCAATAACTGGGCCGCAACCACTGTGGTTTGGTGACTAATGGATTACATGAATTAGACAATGTGTAAAACTATGTTTTTGAATCTCATTTGCTTATTGGCTCTAATGTTTGTTTATGATTCATTTGAATGTGATCCAAAAGGACTAGCGCATTGCTTCATGAGCACTTTGTTTGAAATATAGCATCCTCGGCTTCGGTTGCCCTTTTGAAATTGTGCTTGTGTGCTTAGCATATTGAAGAAGCATTTTTGACACGAGCTGACATATCATCCAGACAGTAGCCTATGGTGAGGTTTTAGCCTTTGTAAAGAGAAAAACCCTGCAGGCTCGGCTAACTTAGCGTAGCGCTCAAGTTGCTGTCCCATACACAAGCTTTGTTAGCCAGCCGGGCTAAGAGGATTAAAGTTCCAGTTTGGTTCTTGCACATTTAAAAAATTGTTTCTGCCCCACTTCACACGGCGGCAGCCTCTCTCTTCTGCGAGCAGGCCCCGTCGCCATAGCGACACTGACAGTGCTAGGCGCTACTGGCAGGAGTAGACAGACAGACTATGTGTGGGTCTAGGCATTGACTGACAACAAAAACACCAACTACAGCTTTTCTACAAATTGGTTTCGCCTAAGGAAGCCAGAAAGTCTATTTGTATTGCAAAATCTCAGCTTAATCTCTGTTCCTCTAAATTTAATTTATATTATTTAATGTCTTCTTTGATTCACTTTATCTATAAACATAGACTCCATTACTCATGTATTTTAGCTTGAAAACATTAGGGTGGAAGAGCAATAGTTTAGCATGCCACACACACAGTTACCCATGCTATACTGTGTGGACTGGATTGCTACATTATGCTAAGGAATGTGACACTGCTGAAATAAGCTATAAAGCACTGGCGCACAAAAAAATGCCTGCAAGGATTTTATAATCTGAATTCCTTCAGGGTTGAAAAAAAAAAGAAAGATGTAGCAGCCCCCCTGCCTCCCACTGCATAGCTCACATATTTTCTGTCTCAAGCACTCACCCTGGCCCCTTCCCACAGTGACCTAACCAGAGCTCTTTCTTGGGCAAAAACAAATCTACATTTCTCATGGGCCCTGGATAAGCCGAGGAGGCCTTTTGGCTTTTCCTGGTATTGTCTGCTTATGGAACCTTATTAAAAGTGCCCAGATGAGCTCGGACTGCAATATGAGCACAGTAATACATGATTGGAGAAGAAGAAAAAAATCTAAATCTGTCTGGAGCCCTAATAATTCAATTGGATTCAATGCAGACCAAATCAAGATTGAAATAGGTAGCAGTCATTTCTTTCATTCTAACTACCAGACATAATAATACTGTCGTAGCAAAGACCATGCATGGTCAATCCTGTCTGAAGCTATGCCATTAACACATTTATCTACAATGTGGACAAAAACTTAAAGAGAAGTTGTTAGGGAGTTGGAACCAGAGATGGGTTGAGGTTAAGTCTATGTTTACTTTATTGGGTCATGTTTATGACCCCCTGTAAGGGTTAGAGTGATGCCTATCCTAACCCTCATTCTTAAAGGGATAGTTTACTCAAAGTACAAAAACAACCAAAGCATGGATTGCTGTCATACCTTGTCCATAGACTGCTTAGAGGTTAATGCCAGACTCAGTGAGTGACAGTTTTGTCCTTTTGTTTAAATGTTATATTTTGTTTTGTCGGGTCAACAAACCAAAACGAGGCAAGACGTCATAACATGCCCTAGATTCTAGGCTACCTGAGAGTTCATAAGCAGCTGCAGGGCCCTTTGATCCATATCAACCAGTAGGCCTATTTTAGTTACAAATAGTATGTAGGCTGCTGTATAATAAAATAACAATTTACAAGTCAGCTATGAACGTAACAGCAGTCAAAATTAAATTCTAATTTACATAGCTAGACAATATACTGCGGTGCAAGAACAGTGCCGTTGTCTGCTTGATCGCATTCTTGCAGTGCAAAAACATTCCTGGAAAAGTCGACCCTTAGCAACTAGCTAGCCTATGTTGAATTGTAAAATACATTTGCCATCAAAAGGTTGCAATAGTAAACAAAACATCCAAGAGGAAAACAATTAGCCAGCTAACAACTCCAGCAAAGTTTGCAAGTTGTAAAGTTTTTTTTTAGTAAGCAACTGCAGTGCAAATTTGGCCTTGTGTTTTAGCTTATTGTCCTGCTGAAAGGTGAATTCATCTCCCAGCGTTTGATGGAAAGCAGGCTGAACCAAAAAAGTAAATTGCTGTGCCTGATTTTTTGCTACACTTTTCACCCTGTCAATTAGATTAGTATTGTGGGATAACTACAATGTAGTTGATCCATCCTCAGCTTTCTCCTATTACAGCCATTACACTCTGTAGCTATTTTAAAGTCACCATTGGCCTCATGGTGAAATCCCTGAGCAGTTTCCTTCCTCTCCGGCAGAGTTAGGAACGACGCCTGTATCTTTGTAGTGACTGGGTGTATTGATACACCATCCAAAGTGTAATTAAGAACTTTACCATGCTCAAAAGGGATATTCAATGTCTGCTTTTATTTTACCCATCTACCAATAGGTGCCCTTCTTTGTGAGGCATTGGAAAACCTCCCTGGACTTTGTGGTTGAATCTGTTCTTGAAATTCACTACTCAACTGAGGGACATTACAGATAATTGTATGTGTGGGGTACAGAGATGAGGTAGTCATTCAAAAAGTATGTTAAACACAATTAATGCACACAGAGTGAGTCCATGCAACTTATTATGTGAATTGTTAAGCACATGTTTACTCCTGAACATATTTAGGCTTCAACTGTGACATTATGGGGTATTGTGTGTAGGCCAGCGACAAAAAATCTCAAATTAAACTATACTGAACAAAAACAAACGCAATAGTTTTAATGATATTACTGAGTTACAGTTCTTTTAAGTAAATCAGTCAATTGAAATATATATATTAGCACCTAATCTATGGATTTCACATGGATGGGCCTGGGATGGCATAGGCCCACCCACTGGGGAGCCAGGCCAAACAAAATTTGTTTTACCCCACAAAAGGGCTATAATATTACAGACAGAAATACTCCTCAGTTTCATCAGCTGTCCGGGTGACTGCTCTCAGACAATCCCGCAGGTGAAGAAGTTGGATGTGGAGATCCTGGGCTGGCGTGGTTACATGTGGTCTGCGGTTGGACATACTGCCAAATTCTCTAAGGCGGTTTATGGTAGAGAAATTAACATTAAATTCTCTGGCAACAGGTCTGGTGGATATTCCTGCAGTCAGTATGCCAATTGCACACTACCTCAAAACTTGAGACATCTGTGGCATTGCATTGTGTGACAAAACTACACATTATAGAGCAGCCTTTTATTTGCCCCAGCACAAGGTGCACCTGTGTAATGATCATGCTGTTTTATCAGCTTCTTGACATGACACACCTGTCAGGTGGATGGATTATCTTGGCAAAGGATAAATACTAACAGGGATGAAAACACATGTGTGCACAAAATGTAAGAGAAATAGGCTTTTTGAGCCATGGAAAATGTTATTTCAGTTCATGAAATATGGGACCAACATGTTGCATTCATATTTTTGTTAAGTGTATTTTACATTCAGGCTGTAATGCAACAAAATGTGTAAATAGTCAAGGGGTGTGGAAAGTTTCTGAAGGCACTGTATATTTGATATTGTTCATCAAAGTTAGCTGACTAACTTAGTGATCCTACATCCCAACACCAATGAAAAACCTGATCTTACCCACCTGGTCTTTGAGGAGCTGGACAGACTTCTGCAGGGCAAGAATCTGGTGGAACAGGGGGCTCTGGAGAACTGACTTGAGCAGGCTGAGCTTTTCCTCTGTGGGGACCTCCCCCCGGTCCTTCAGCTTGGCCTGGAGACGCTCCACTGCCTGCAAGGCACGCTGGGTATCTGCAAAAGTGTTGCATAGTCCAGTGACCGCATGGGGAGGCAGCCGCGTGGAGAAGAGTGGAAGAGAGGGATAGTTATCAGTATGAACATGCAGGGTGATCAACGCAAGTGTTTTGAAACTGTTTAGAAGTTGAGTACAGCTAGATAGGAGGCTGACATGCCCCCTTTGACATATTACTAGTTTAACTAGCGTGTCCTGTGTTGCATTTAATAGATGCAACGCAGGGGGATGATTTAACAAAAGCTCATTTGCGGAAAAAGCACAATCGTTGCACGACTGTACCTAACCATAAACACCCATGCCTTTCTTAAAATCAATACACAGAAGTATATATTTTAAAACCTGCATATTTAGCTAAAAGAAAGCCAGGCAATATTAACCAGGTGAAATTGTGTCACTTCTCTTGCGTTCATTGCGCGCAGAGTCAGGGTATATGCAACAGTTTGGGCAGCCTGGCTCGTTGCGAACTAATTAGCCAGAATTTTACGTAATTATGACATAACATTGAAGGTTGTACAACGTAACAGGAATATTTAGACTTAGGGATGCCACCCGTTAGATCAAATACCGAACGGTTCAGTATTTCACTGAAATAATAAACGTTTAGTTTTCGAAATGATAGGTCATTAATATGGAAACTAAGGCTCGTATTTCTGTGTGTTATTATGTTATAATTAAGTCTATGATTTGATAGAGCAGTCTGACTGAGCGATGGTAGGCACCAGCAGGCTCATAAGAATTCATTCAAACAACTTTCGTGCGTTTTGCCAGCAGCTCGTTGCTGTGCTTCAAGCATTGAGCTGTTTGACTTCAAGCCTATCAACTCCCAAGATTAGGTTGGTGTAACTGATGTGAAATGGCTAGCTAGTTAGCGGGGTGCGCGCTAATAGCGTTTCAAACGTCACTCGCTCTGAGACTTGGAGTAGTTGTTCCCCTTGCTCTGCAAGTGCCGCGGCTTTTGTGGAGCGATGGGTAACGATGTTTTGAGGGTGGCTGTTGTCGATGTGTTCCTGGTTCGAGCCCAGGTAGGGGCGAGGAGAGGGACGGAAGCTATACTGTTACACTGGCAGTGCCTATAAGAACATCCAATAGTCAAAGGTATATGAAATACAAAATGGTATAGAGAGAGAAATAGTCCTATAAATACTATATTAACTACAACCTAAAACCTCTTACCTTGGAATATTGAAGTCTCATGTTAAAAGGAACCACCAACTTTCATATGTTCTCATGTTCTGAGCAAGGAACTTAAATGTTAGCTTTTTTACATGGCACATACTGCACTTTTACTTTCTTCTGCAACACTTTGTTTTTGCATAATTTAAACCAAATTGAACATTTTATTATTTATTTGAGGCTAAATTGATTTGTATTGATGTATTATATATACTATATATATATATAGTTATAATAAGTGTTCATTCAGTATTGTTGTAATTGTCATTAATACAAATAAAATAAAAAATGTTTTTTTTTTTATATATATATATATATTTTTTTTTTTAAATCGGCCGATTAGTCGGTATCGACTTTTTTTGGTCCTCCAATAATCGGTATCGGCGTTGAAAAATCATATTCGGTCGACCTCTAGTTTCTATGTGTTTGATGCCATTCCATTTGCCTCATTCCAGACGGCTCCCCTCAGCAGCCTCCACTGCTTACCAAATATGCAATTTAATTTATTTATTTTATTTTACCTTTATTTACAATGACGGCCTAGGAACAGTGGGTTAACTGCCTGTTCAGGGGCAGAACGACAAATTTGTACCTTGTCAGCTCGGGGGTTTGAACTTACAACCTTCCGGGTACTAGTCCAACACTCTAACCACTAGGCTACCCTGCCGCCCCAAAAAAGGGCGAGAAAAAATTGTAACACAAGGGGGATAAAATACACTTTTTTAAGCTATATACAGGGAGTACCAGTACAAGCTCAATGTGAAGGGGTACAAGGTATTTGAGGTAGAAAAGTACATGAAGGCAGGGTAAAGTGACTAAGCATCAGGATAGACAATAATACGAATAAATAGAGAACAGAGTAGCAGCAGGCAGCATAGGATGAGTTTGAAAATGTACAGTACCAGTCAAAAGTTTGGACACACCTCATTCAAGGGTTTTTCTTTATTTTTACTATTTTCTACAATATAGAATAATAGTGAAGACAACAAAACTATGAAATAATACATCAATGGTGTGTATATACAGTCTAGTGAGTGTGCGTAGGGTCAGTGCAAGATACTTTGGGTACCATTCATTGACTATTTAGCAGTCTGGCTATTTAGCAGTTTTATGGCTTGGCGGTAGAAGCTGTCTCAGAGCCTGTTGTTCCGAGAGCCTGTTGTTCCGAGAGCCAATGCTTCAGTACCATCTGCCAAACGGTAGCAAAGTGAACAGTCTATAGCTAGGGTGGCTGGATTTTTTGGCAATTTTTCTGGCCTTCCCCTGACACCGCCTGATATAGAGGTCCTGGATGGCAAAGGGCTCAGCCCGTACTAGACTGTCTGCACCACTCTCTGTAGCGCTTTGCTGTCCAGGGCGGTGCATTTGCAATACCAAGCAGTGATACAGCCAGTCAAGATGCTCTCAATTGCGCAGCTGTATAACATTCTGGAGGATCCGAGGATAGTTTCAGTCGCCGGAGGGGGAAGAGTGGCTGCTGTGCCCTCTTCACTAATGTGAGGGTGCGTGTAAACCATGTTGAGTCTTTAGTGATGTGGAGGTCAACGAATGTGAAGCTCTCGACCAGCTCCACGACAGCGATGTGGATGGGATGCTCTCCCCTCTTTCTCCTGTAGTCCACAAGCAGCTCCTTGGTCTTACTGATGTTGAGGGAGAGGTTGTTGTCAAGGCACCACACTTCTAAGTCTCTGACCTCCTCCCTGTAGGCTGTCTCATTACCATTGTCGTCAGCAAACTTGATGGTGTTGGAATCGTGTGCGGGCCACGCATTCATGGGTGAAAGGGAGTACAGGAGGTGACTAAGAATACAACCCCGAGGGGCAGTGTTGAAGGAATGAGTGTTGAAGGAATGTCTATAATACAATTGACTTCAAAAGTCTTATCTACTGTAAGTAACACATGCTCCTGTTGACACACGGAACCAAACGTGCTTTCTAATGTGTGAAGCACTATGTGAATGATTCATGGGGGGAGCGAGAGAGAGAGACCACCCTGAGGCTTAGCTTAACTTCCATTCAACATGATGTTCTCTTTCAGAATAACAATGATTTGCTGTTAGCTTTGGCTCGGCCGAGAGACGCACAGGTCCGGACTGGGCAACCGGAGAAAAAAAGGTCCTCCACAGTTTGCTTGCTCGACCCTGCATAAGCTCTTCTCGCCTCCTCAAAGCGGCTTGTTAGCCAAGGATGGGTTTGACGTCCTCCGGTCGAGGAGGACGGGGCAATTTCCAAAGCCTGCGGACTGTGACTAACACCTAATAGGGCGTGCACAAGTTCCAAAGCACTGTTCGTTCTGAGACCTAGCCCACCTCTTTGTGCAGAGACAGTAAACAAACCAATAACACGAGAGCCTCAACAGACACATTTCTCTGTTAACGGCATGTACCTTCTGGGGTACTTTGTTGTTGTTTTCGTAGAGGAGTGTTCGGGCGTGCATAACAAGAATTCTCCTCAGGGTCTGTGTTTGTTAGAGAAATAGGGTGATTTTACAATAACTGAGGCCTAGTCTGGATTTTTTTTTATGGGAGATGGGGAGCAACATTATCTAAATAAATAATAACATCAATTTAATTTACTCTCTTCATCAAAACATTATCACCTCTCCCTGTTTTCATGTTGTGAGACCTTGGACAACACTAGCAATCAACACTTTTCTAACACACATTGACTGATCACTTACCCATTGTCTCAATCATGTCTTTTGTTCCTGGTAGATGTGATAGCTGCCTATCAACCGATGAGTGCCACTCTTCACGTAGTCATGGCCTGCAAAAACATACACACCCTCCATATAAGCACCCCCTATTTGACCTTTGACCACATGAATATGACATCAACATGAAACCATTACGAGTGTTGTTGCAATGCTACATTTGTCAATCATTATCACATAGGCTACTTTAGTCATTCAGTGTTTATATCCATGTACACTCTGACCAGTGTGTTCTTAAAGGCTGACAGACCATTAAAACATCTAAGCAGCCGACTCTCTGAATTGTCATACTTCACAGGACATAATATAAAATACACATTTTTATGCTGAATAATTTTTTTTTATGCTAAAGACGAGAGCTGCTACACGACAGAACAAAGGTTTCGTGCAGGTGCTACAATACTACTAGAAGAAGTAGGTATTTACTAGGCACATGCAGGTTTATGGGGCCTTTGTATTTGACTAATGCTCTTATTCAGGGATTAACATCTGTCAATTGCCATTCCTGGGGCCTTAACTGACACTGGCAATGGCTTTGTGACATGTATGTCACTGCCAGTCATCTGTGTGGCCATGGCAAAGTCATTTACTATGCATGTTAGGCCAAACAGGCAGGTGTTCTGCTTCTATGCTCAGTAGCCGAATCAATAGCCATATCACATCTCAGTTACTGTAAATCAAGTATCCACTAATACATTAAGAAATGAGTTATGTGTTACTATAACAAGGCACAGTGATGCTTTTAAAACTGAAAGGTTAAGTGATGCAGATGAAGTCCATGTTCTAATGTGAATGAAATGTCTTCCTTTTATATTGGGACATTTTTTATACGTCAAAAGGTACATCGATATACAAATACCTGGAAGTTAAATATTGCATATTTAGTTGGAGTACAGTAAATCGTCTTACTAACTGCTTTGTAACCTTGTCATACCCACTCCAGTCAAACCACGCAAGCATTGATAGAAAACGGTTTCTTTAATTGCATTTATCCATTATCAATGAGAAGTGGTATGGGGAGGATCTTAATTATTTAATTTTCTTAAATCTTATATTAGCTCAATCATCAGGTGCAGGTGCATATGCTGAAGAGCCGATTCTCATGGCATTATCAGCCATAGAATAGCCTATATGCCTATCAGTAGGCTATATTTACAGCAAATGTCTATAAACTTACAGACAATAGCCATTTTTGTCACCCAATATAAAAATGAGTTTGAAACCAAAATAGAAACAACTTGACTAGTCAATAGGATAATTGTTTCTTGAAGTTGTTTTTTCTAGGGATCCCAGCTAGCAAATTTGGTCTTTGTAGTTGTGGTAACATACGTTTTTGGTTTCCAATTGGTTCTGGGAACAAAATCATATGTTTCCTGACCGGAAAAACGGAAACGTTCTGAGAACTTAAGCGAAAATTTCAATGGAAACAAGCACTCATTAAGATAAGGTGTGGCAAATTAGTGGGAGTGGCCAACACACCTGAACACACTTAACAAGATCGAGAATAGAGTTTTGTTGATGCTGAGAATGGAATGTATCGGTTTTAAATAACATTCTTACAACTTTACTAATGTTTTCTTATGGTTTTTATGTAACGTTTTCTTAATGTTCTCAGATCATGACTAAATATAAGTTAAGTTTAAGTTTTCACATTTAGCAGACGCTTTTGTCCAAAGCGACTTACAAGTCGGCTGGGGCCACTACTTTTACATATGGGTGGTCCCAGCGGGAAACGAACCCACGACGCTTGGCGTTGCAAGCGCCATGCTCTACCGACTGAGCCACACAGGACCCCCATGAGGAAACCTGCAGAAAATGTTATGCTGAAGTATTGAAATTCCCACAGATGAACATTGTTTATTAAGGTTCTGTTAAAGTAATGATTGACTCACCCTAGTTGTGCGAAATGGTCTATGACTTAGTCATACAATACGCTTTCAGTTTTTGTTGTCATAGGCTACCTGGTTAAAATACATGGGCAACGATGAGCTGGGTCAACATTAGCCTACTACATCTAGCTGCATACTGAACTTACATCCTTTCAGGGGAACAAAGTATGAATTTATGGTTGGGTCATAATTGGCGTTATAATCATTGGCCAGTACGGAGGATTAAGTAAAATCCACAAGTCAAAATCCCTAACTCCATCCATGGCTAATTTATGAAAGAGCCTATTTTAGCTAGCTATCCACCAAAAGAAAACAATACAACAAGAAAAAAAAAACTCGATTTGTTGAATATCATTTGATGTTTTGCTCTAGATGTGATGTGATTAGTGTGAAGCCGAAGCCAAATTCAAAACAGGCTTCCATTGACACTTTTTTTTGGTGTGCCAGGACCATTCACAGTTGAGCTCACTCAGTTTAGCTCAAAGCTGATTGGCTATTATATTATAGTTTTTTTAAATCGAGGGTGGACAAATGCTCTCTGGCTTCCCTTGCATGCAATGCTACAGGCTGCAATGATCTCATGGGCTACACATACAGAGAGGCGCTGTTTCGCTCGCTCAGATGCTTTCTCTGGAGCGATACATTCAGCCTCTTGTGAATTTAAGGACAATTATGAAAACACAGAGCAGAAAGATAAATTGTATATATTTTTTTTCTTAGTAATTTTTTGGGGGGAAGCATGGCTTCCCATGGCCTCCATCAATACACGCCACTGGCTCTTACCAAGCTCTAAGAAACGTTATGTGCTAGCTGGGATAGTTCTACCTATGGATCCAGAACACCACTGTAGCATAGTTTCCGTTCACCGCTCACTCAAGGCATATTTAACTAACTGAAATGTGTTTGTACAAGTGTCGGCACGGTCTGTTTATACGTTTCCATAGTATTATTTTAAATCTAGCCTCGCCTCGGCAACAGAAGGCAATGAATACAATCCGCTTTTCTCAACTCCCCCTCCTTCTCCATCTCTTCTTCAAGATACTGAATCAACAGGTATTCGACATTATCAGAGACGCCAAGGAAGTTGTATAACGTTGTGACAACGTAATGAAACCGCCCAAGTGCTTGAAACATTCAGACAAAACTATAAACATATAATATAGACTATGGGAGAGAAAATGCAGTTGTCGTTGGAAACATTAACCGCGCCAGCGTCAGAAAACGTAGCCTTTTCAATAGCAACACCGTTGCTCAAAATCCAAACTCGGAATTCAGCGTTACGTACGTATCGGAAAAGCCTATTAACTTTTATCTTGCCAAATGCATTGGAAGGACTATTATAGGAACGAAGAAAACTTACACAGGCGTTGACCCTTGGCTGGCGGCTTACACAGGACGTGTCCTGTTGTACTCCGGCTAACGGCGCATAGACTGGGTTTAAAGATGGGGCGTATTGTAACTCGATATTCTATAGACATTTGCAGCAACAGCGTCACGGAGAGCTGAGATCGAGACCAGCTATGGGAGAGACGGTGGAAGTTTATTGGGAGGTCACAAGCGCCGCTTGGTGGATACCATGACAACTAGGCCTAAAGTGCAGCCTGCTGTTCTGCATCTCAGGTATTGCACTCAGACCAACTTAATTTGTGATTTATTTCATATGCATTGGGCAATTTTATAAGAGGGTCTATTTTTATAATCATGGGTATTGCAAAAGGCATGTCTGCTATTGCATACATTCAAATACCATGCATAAAAAGTATAATGGGTATTGGGGGCTGGCGTAGGCAGAACATGCAATGCAATGTAACTTAATAACACAGACTTTCACAATGTTGCAGGTAACATCAATGCTTGAAGAAATGTTCCCTGGCAAGAATGAGAATGATAAACAATAGATAAGACTTGTACCCCCAGTCTTATCTATTTGTCAAAACATAGATAACACATCTTTATCTTTCCATCTGTCCTTCACATTGTGAAGTTCTGATCTCCTGTGTTATTCTGATTACTCACAGGGTAGGGGTCCTGAAACCTATTCAAGCTGATGCAGAATTGTTTCTCAATATACTTCAGTATGTATGCCTATCAATAAAGTCAGTGATCCCAATCATTAAGAAATAACTCCTTAAAGGGGAAATCCGCTATTGCTACAGTCATTTTTGGACGAATAAATTAATGATATAGAGTACCAGTCAAAGTTCGAACACACCTACTCATTCAAGGGTTTTTCTTTATTTTTTACTATTTTCTACATTGAAGAATAATAGTGAAGACATCAAAACTATGAAATGACACATATGGAATGATGTGGTAACCAAAACATGTTTTATATTTGAGATTCTTCAAAGTAGCCACCCTTTGCCTTGATGACAGCTTTGCACACTCTTGGCATTCTCTCAACCAGCTTCATGAGGTAGTCACCTGGAATGCATTTCAATTAACAGGTGTGTCTTGTTAAAAGTTCATTTTAATGCGTTTGAGCCAATCAGTTGTGCTGCTACATGGTAGGGGTGGTATACAGAAGAGAACGGCTAAAATAAGCAAAGAGAAACGAGAGTCCATCATTACTTTAATACATGAAGATCAGTCAATGTGGAACATTTCAGTCGCAAAAACCATAAAGCACTATGATGAAACTGGCTCTCATGGGGACAGCCATAGGAAAGGAAGACCCAGAGTTACCTCTGCTGCAGAGGATAAGTTCATTAGAGTTACCAGCCTCAGAAATTGCAGCCCAAATAAAAGCTTCACAGAGTTCAAGTAACAGACACTGCTCAACATCAACTGTTCAGAGGAGACTGCATGAATCAGGCCTTCATGGTTGAATTGCTGCAAAGAAACCACAACTAAAGGACACCAATAAGAAGAAGAGACTTGCTTGGGCCAAGAAACATGAGCAATGGACATTAGACCGGTGTAATTCTGTCCTTTGGTCTGATGAGTCCAAATATCAGATTTTTGGTTCCAACCACCGTGTCTTTGTGAGACGCAGAGTAGGTGAACGGATGATCTCTGCATGTGTGCTTCCCACCGTGAAGCATGGAGGGAGATGTGTGATGTTGGTGGGGTGCTTTGCTGGTGACCCTGTCTGTGAAACCATCTGGTTTGCACTTAGTGGGACCATCATTTGTTTTTCAACAGGACAATGACCCAACACACCTCCAGTCTGTGTAAGGGCAATTTGACCAAGAATGAGTGTGAGGAATCAAATAAAATACAATTTTATTGGTCACATATACATGGTTGGTTATTGTTATTGCGAGTGTAGTGAAATGCTTATGCTTCTAGATCCGACAGTGCAGCAGTATCTAACAGGTAACATCCAACAATTCCACGACAAACCCTAATATCTAACAAATTCCACAACAAAACCTAATACACACAATCTAGTTAAGGAATGGGATATGAATATATAAGTATAAAATACAGTGTCAAGAAAAAGTATGTGAACCCTTTCGATTGGGCATCAAATTTGATCTGATCGTCATCTAAGTCACAACAATAGATAAACATAGTGTTCTTAAAACTAATAACACACAAATTATTGTATTTTTCTTGTCTGTATTGAACACATCATTTAAACATTTACAGTGTAGGTTGGAAAAAGTATGTGAACCCCTAGGCTAATAACTTGAGTCAGCTAACCTGGAGTCCAATCAATGAGATGAGATTGGAGATGTTGTTTAGAGCCGACTTGCTCTTTAAAAAACACTCACAACATTTGAGTTTGCTATTCACAAGAAGCATTGCCTGATGTGAACCATGCCTCGAACAAAAACGATCTCTGAAGACCTAAGATTAAGAATTGTTGACTTGAATAAAGCTGGAAAGGGTTACAAAGTATCTCTAAAAGCCATGATGTTCATCAGTCCATGGTCAGTCCATGGTAGGGAGCATCATGGTTTGTGGCTGCTTTGCTGCCTTAGGGCCTGGACAGCTTGCTATCATCGACGGAAAAATGAATTCCCAAGTTTATCAAGACGTTTTGCAGGAGAATGTAAGGCTCTCTGTCCGCCAATTGAAACTCAACAATGGTTGAGTGATGCAACTGGACAATGACCCAAAACACAGAAGTAAATTAACAATAGAATGGCTTCAACAGAAGAAAATACGCCTTCTGGAGTGGCCCAGTCAGGGTCCTGACCTCAACCCGATTGAGATGTTGTGGCATGACCTCAAGAGAACAGTTCACACCAGACATCCCAAGAATATTGCTGAACTGAAACAGTTTTGTAAAGAGGAATGGTCCAAAATTCCTCCTGACCGTTGTGTAGGTCTGATCCGCAACTACAGAAAACGTTTGGTTGAGATTATTGCTGCCAAAGTAGGGTCAACCAGTTATTAAATCCAAGGGTTCACATACTTTTTCCACCCGGCACTGAATGTTTACACGGTGTGTTCAATAAAGACATGAAAACATATAATTGTTTGTGTGTTATTACTTCAAGCATACTGTGTTTCTCTATTGCTGTGACCTAGATGAAGATCAGATCAAATTGTATGACCGATTTATGCAGAATTCAAGGTATTTCCAAAGGGTTCACATACTGTATATGGATGAGCAGTGACAGAGCAGCAAAGAGGCTGTAAGGTTCTGCTTTTATTTTCTTAGTTAACCTTGTGTTCTCTTTCTTTGTGTTCTTGAATGTAGCCCTGTTTCTTTGTATTCTGGAACGTAGCCCTGTTTCTTTGTGTTCTGGAACATAGCCGTGTCTTTCCTTTTTGTTCATTGATTTCACCTGTGTTGGTTTCTCATCAGCTCCCTATTTAGTTCAATTCTTTCTGTTTGTTTGCTTGTGAGGTATTGTTTGTTTTTTAATGCCTACCTGTGTTTGTCCATTGCCTGCCTGTGACCACAATTCCTGCCTTCAGCGAAGGCTTAATAAACATCTACCGTGCTCGGCGTGTGAATCTACACTTTTTTCGACCCCATTCTCATTACAGATGCAATAGATAATAAAGAATAGATAGTGAAGGATACATTATATACATATGAGATGAGTAATGCGAGATATGTAAACATGATTAAAGTGTCTAGTGTTCCATTTATTAAAGTGGCCAATGATATCAAGTCTGTAAGTAGACAGTCACTTCTCTGTGCTAGTGGTGGCTGTTTAACAATCTGATGGCCTTGAGATAGAAGCTGTTTGTCAGTCTCTCTGTCCCAACATTGATGCACCTGTACTGACCTCACCTTCTGGATGGAAGCGGGGTGAACAGGTAATGGCTCGGCTGGTTATTGTCCTTGATGATCTTTTTTGCCTTCCTGTGACAACGGGTGTTGTAGGTGTCCTGGAGGGCAGGTAGTTTGCCCCAGTGATGCATTGTGCAGACCGCACCACCCTCTGGAGAGCCTTGCAGTTGTGGGTGATGCAGTTGCCATACCAGGCGGTGATGCAGCCCGACAGGATGCTCTCAGTTGTGCACCTGTAAAAGTTATTGAGGGTTTTAGGTGTCAAGCCACATTTATTTCAGCCACCTGAGGTTGAAGAGGCGTTGTTGCCCTTCTTCACCACAATGTCTGTGTGAGTGGACCATTTCAGTTTGTCGGCGATATGTACACAGAGTAACTTAACTTTCCACCTTCTCCACTGCTGTCCCGTCGATTTGGACAGGGGGGTGTTCCCTTTTCTGTTTTCTGAAATACATGACCATCTAGTTTGTTTTTCTGACATTGAGTGAGAGGTTATTTTTCAGACATCACACCCTAAGGTGCCTCCCCTCCTCCCTGTAGGCTGTCTCGTCGTTGTTGGTAATCAAGCCTACCACTGTTGTGTCGTCTGCAAACTTGATGATGGAATTGGAGGCGTGCATGGCCACGCAGTTGTGGGTGAACAGGGAGTACGGGAGGCTGAGAACTTACCCTTGTGTGACGCTAGACCCAAATTGAAGTGGGTCTATGGTGACAGGTAGGGTGAAGGTTATATGATCCTTGACTAGTCTCTCAAAGCACTTCATGATGACAGAAGTGAGTGCTAAGGGGCAATAGTCACTTAGTTCAGTTATCTTAGCTTTCTTGGGAACAGAAACAATGGTGGCCATCTTGAAGCATGTGGGGACAGCAGACTGCGATAGGGATTGATTAAATATGTCCATAAACACACCAGCCAGCTGGTCTGCGCATGCTCTGAGGACGAGGCTAGGGATGCCGTCTGGGCAGGCAGCCTTGCGAGGGTTAACACGTTTAAATGGTTTACTCACGTTGGCCACGGAGGAGGAGAGCCCACAGTCTTTGGTAGTGGGCAGCGTCGGTGGAACTGTATTGTTCTCAAAGCACGCAAAGAAGTTGTCTGGAAGCAAGACATAGAGGTCCGCGATGGTGCTGGTTTTCTTTTTGTAATCCGTGATTGTCTGTAGACCCTGCCATATACATCTCGTGTTTGGGCCATTGAATTGCGACTCCACTTTGTCTCTATACTGACACTTTGCTTGTTTGATTGCCTTACGGTGGGAATAACTACACTGTTTGTATTTGGCCATATTTCCATTCGCCTTGCCATGATTAAATGCGGTGGTATGTGCTTCCAGTTTTGCGCGAATGCTGCCATCAATCCATGGTTTCTGGTTAGGGAAAGTTTTAATAGTCTCAGTGGGTACCACATCTCCCATACACTTCCTTATAAACTCACTCACCAAGTCAGTGTATATGTCAATGTTATTATCTGAGGCAACCCGGAACATATCCCAGTCCACGTGATTGAAGCAATCTTGAAGTGTGGAATCTGATTGGTCAGACCAGCGTTGGATAGACCTAAGCAGGGGGTCTTCCTGTATTAGTTTCTGCCTATAGGACGGGAGCAACAAGATGGAGTCATGGTCAGATTTTCCAAAGGAGGGCGAGGGAGGGCCTTGTATGCATCACGGAAGTTAGGGTAGCAATGGTCGAGCATGCTACTCACTCGTGTTTAGCAATCGATATGCTGATAGAATTTAGGGAGCCTTTTCACAAATTAGCCTTGTTAAAATCCCCAGCTACAATAAATGCAGCCTCAGGATATATGGTTTCCAGTTTACATAAAGTCCAGTGAAGTTCCTTGATGGCCATCTTGGTATCCTCTTGCGGGGGGATATACACGGCTGTAGTTGCGGATTTAGGTATAGGCGACATGGGGGCGGCACGGGGCGACTGGTGACATTTGCGAGATCAGTTTTCTATCTCTCATTTGCACGTCACATCAATGATATCATGTCACCGTGTGGGACTGTGGGTCAATTAACCTTGTCGGAGTGGGAGCCCTGATTCTAGTTTGTGAGCTTGGCAGGCTACTGCCTGGGAAGGTTTCCCACTCAGAAGTACAAGATGGAGAGGAGTGCGGGGGTAGGTTGACCTCAGTTCTCCCCACTGGATGCCCAAGGTAGGGGGAGCGGGGGAATCAATCAAATAGTGCACCTCTAACTTTGTACAGTACTAATGCGATTTTAAAATCAGTCACAGTATGAAATGCTACCAAATGAACCACAATTCATTCATAATACTGTGAAAATATAGTTTGACAGAAATATTGTTGCATTTTTTCTGGTTTGTGAGAAATCGTTAAGAATAATATAAAACCAGTCTGCACACCACCAAGGTGAATTGGTTTAGTTTTGACTCTTGGTTGACAGTGTTGGGGGATGGGCAATGTATTGATGTTCGAGTGCCAAATCAACACAAATGTGTTATTTTTGTCTTTGACACTTCTTTTTGATATTTGAGTCTTGTCTTTGTATATATTTTTATATTTATATAGTTTTAAATGTTATGATTATTTATTTGTGTTGTTCCAAAAGTCTGAATAAAAATGACAGTTATCACAGAATGGTGCTTTTTTTGTTGGTGGGGGGGGGGACTGCCACTGCACGGCTAGGACGATAACCGAGGAGATAATACGGTCGGTATTTGATTGTGAGGAATTCTAGGTAAGGTGAACAAAAGGACTTGAGTTCCTGTATGTTGTTACAATTACACCATGAGTAGTTAATCATAAAACATACACCCCGCCCTTTTTCTTACGGGAGAGACGTTTATTCTTGTCGCTGCGATGCACTGAAAATCCTGTTGGCTGTATGGACTCTGACAGCATGTCTCCAGCTAGCCATGTTTCTGTGAAACAGAATATGTTACAATCCCAGAACTCTCTTTGGAAAGCAACTCTTGTCCTGATTTCGTCAACTTTGTTAACTAGGGACTGGACATTAGCGAGTAATATACTCGGAAGTGGTGGGTGGTGTGTGTGCATCCGAAGCCTCACCAGAAGACCGCTCAGGCACCCTCTTCTCTGGAGGCGTTGTTTTGGGTCAGCATTCAAATGCCCTGGGAGGTGCAGACAAAGGATCAGCTTTGGGAAAGTTATATTCCTGGTCGTAGTGCTGGTGGGCTAATAAGTTGACATCTATCTGATTTCCAAAAGATCTTCCGGGTTGTATGTAAAACACTTACATTGTTAGCCCAGAAAACTCTAAGAAATAATACATATAAAAACAAAATACTGCACAGTTTCCTAAGGACTAGAAGTGAAGTTGCCATCTCTATCGGCGCCATCTTGCTACATCAGATGACCTGGCCTCCACAGTCACCCAACCTCAATCCAATTGAGATAGTTTGGAATGAGTTGGACCATAGGGAGAAGGAAAAGCAACCATCAAGTGCTCAGCAATGTGGGAACTCCTTCAAAACAGTTGGAAAAGCATTCCAGGAGAAGCTGGTTGAGAGAATGCCATGAGTGTGCAAAGCTGGCAAAGGGTGGCTACTTTGAAGAATCTCAAATATTAAATATATTTTGATTTGTTTATATATTTTGATTTGTTTATATATATATATATATACACACACACACAATTTATCGGCATCGGGGCTTTATCGGCATGAGAAACATGTTTACATTACCAAAGCAAGTGTAAAAAAACTTTGCTCTATTTCGGCTAACAGATATCAAATCAAATTGTAATGGTCGTACACATATTTTGTAGATGTTATCGCAGGTGCAGCGAAATGCTTGTAAATATGGGAGTTTATCAATGTTTGAGTTGTTTTCAAATTCTTTGTGGGTCTGTAATGTGTAGGAAATATCTGTCTCACACGCACACTATTTTCTTTACAATCCTTGTGGGGACCAAACAATTGATTCCCATTCAAAATCATACTTTCCCTATCCATAACCCTTAAACTAGCCCTAAACTTAACCACTGACCCCTAACCCTAAAATCTAATCCCTAACCCTAATTCTAACCGTAACACTAATTGTAACCCTCACCATTAACCCTTAGGCTAAAATAGCATTTTCCTTGTGGGGACTGGCAAATTGTTCCCACTTGTCTAGATGTGTCACGACTTCCGCCGAAGTTGGCTCTCCTGCCCGTTCAGGCGGTGCTCGGTGGTCGTCGTCACCGTCCTATTAGCCACTACCGATCCCTTTTTCGTGTATCTGTTGGTTTTGTCTGATTGGTTTCACCTGTGTGTTGTTTAGTTAATTAGTGTCTGTATTTAATGTAGGTTGTCCCGCCCTTGTTTTGTGCGGGATTGTTTTATTTTGTCATTCATTTTGTCTGTCGGTGTTTTGTGTTTCTTATTCTCCGGTTATCCTGTGTTGGATAATTTCACCCTGTGTGTGTTTGGGTTGACCGTTGTTTATTTTGTTCACCGGAGAATAAAACTTTATATCGCTATCTGCGCCTGATTCCACCCACCTTGATTAGACGTGACAAGATGTTCCTTGTTTTACTATCCTTCTGAGGAGTTCTGGTCCCCACAAGGATAGTAAAATCAAAACTACACACACACACACACACACAAATACCAATTTAGGGATGTGTGAAAAAAAATACACACAGCATGTATTAGCCAGGTGCAGATGAGCATGAAAATGTATGAAGCATTATGTGATCATGATGTGGAAAACATTGAAATAGAATGCATTTTGGTTCACCTTGGAAAGGACATGACATGCTATTCAAACTAAGATTTTCTGTCTATTTCCTGGATCATGGGCTCCATTTCAGACCCAGATGTGCAAAGCTTATAAAATGTTGATATGAGAGAGAGCTGTTACTCAACGTTAAATGTATCAAATGCCTGTGGGGACAAACTCCCTTTTTATCTGTTAAATTGTGATTCAGCATCAGATCTGACTTGGGGATAAAATCAAATCACATTTTATTGGTCACATACACATATTTAGCAGCTGTTATTGCAGATATAGTGAAATGCTTGTGTTCCTGTTGTGGTTTTATCCTTGAAGAAGCGAACAGCGATGTAACAGTTTGGTTTTGGTTTCGTTGTGGTAACATAAAGGAAGTTAATGAAGAAAGTTCCTCCTCTATCCATTCATTCATGTGGGTATCAATACAACTTGAATTTGAACTAAAATCCTGCATTCCCACTCATTGAAATGTACCAATATAAATTGTAGACTTGTACACATGTTCTATGATTAAGGGAGGTGTTTGTGTACTGTCGTCCCACTGATCAGAGCAGCAAAGCTCAATTAGATAGCATGGTTGAATTTGAGATAGTTACTGAAAACGTGTGTCAGGTCTCAGAAGTAATGCCTAGGCTTTAGCTCAGTGGTCTAAACACTGTCTTGCCGCGGTGCAGAAGGACAGGATTTGTCTGTCACACCTTGAAATGATTGGTTTCTACATGATTTGCATTGGCTAATGGAGCTTGGTTAATTTGTGCCATTTATGATGGTACATAATAGGATTTCTGAAATAATAATGTCTAATCAAATTGCAGAGGAAATAACTGCAATGTCAACTTTTGGGATTAGAATAGAACTTTCATTTGTCAAATCTGCCAGCTCATCCAATGACTTCCCCACTTTCATTTTGTCCTCCCATAGGTTGATACAATAAACTGCCTAGGAATCTAAAATGCACGACTGAACAAAAACGTCCTGTTTTAAAAGCAGCATGGATAGGAAAAGGGATTTAGCAAAAAGTGTCGCAAAATGATCTGAATTCACACTTGAAAAATGAGCAACTGTATCATATAAAGGGTTGCAAAACGGTTTGGCAAACCATATGTTATGACCTTTTATATCACCCTTCATGGAGTGACTTGGTGTATAAATGATTTGTGTAGCATCTATACCATACAATATATACACTGAACAAAAATATAAACTTAACATGTAAAGTGTTAGTCCTCATGTTTCCATGAGCTGAAATAAAAGATCCCAGAAATGTTCCATACGAACAAAAAGCTTATTTCTCTAAAATGTTTTTAAATCCCTTAGTGAGCATTTCTCTTTTGCCAAGATAATCCATCCACCTGGCAGGAGTGGCATATCAAGAAGCTGATTAAACAGCATGATCATTTACACAGGTGCACCTTGTGCTGTGGACAATAAAATGCCAATCTAAAATGTGGAGTTTTGTCACACAACACAATGCCACAGATGTCTCAATTTGAGGGAGCGTGCAATTGGCATGCTAACTGCAGGAATGTCCACCAGAGCTGTTGCCAAAGAATGTTATGTTCATTTCTCTACCATAAACCGCCTCCAACGTTGTTTCAGAGAATTTTGCAGTATGTCCAACTGGCCTCACAACCGCAAACCACATGTATGGGGTTGTGTGGGCAAGCAGTTTGCTGACATCAATGTTGTGAACAGAGTGCCCCATGGTGGCGGTGATGTTAATGTATCGGCGGGCATAAGCTACATACAACAGACACAATTGCATTTTATCGATGGCCATTTGAATGAACAGAGATACCGTGACAAGATCTTAATAAGGCCCATTGTCCTGCCGTACATCTGCCGCTATCAACTCATGTTTCAGCATGATAACGCACGGCCCCATGTCACAAGGATCTGTACACAATTCTTGGAAACTGTAAAGGTCCCAGTTCTTCTATGGCCTGCATACTCACCAGACATGTCACCCATTGAGCATGTTTGGGATGTTCTGGATCGACACGTACGACAGCGTGTTCCAGTTCCTGCAAATATCCTGCAACTTCACACAGCCATTGAAGAGGGGTGGGACAATATTCCACAGGCGACAATCAGGAGCCTGATCAACTACAGGATATGCAAAGGAGATGTGTCGTGCTGCATGAGGCAAATGCAGTGCGATGACTGGTTTTCTGATCCAGGCCCTTACATTTATTGTAAGGTATCTGTGACACAGATACATATCTGTATTCCCAGTCATTTGAAATCCATAGATTAGTGCCTAATTTATTTATTTAAATTGACTGATTTTCTTATATGAACTGTAACTCAGTAACATCTTTGAAATTGTTGTATGTTGCGTTTATATTTTTGTTCCGTATAGATACCCACCTTGCGAGTTATTTGCACACCAGTGCCACTGCTTGTTCCGCAACAAATTATCGCATACAATTTCCAATGTTATGCGCTAAGATGGAACATTACTGTTAAAATAACTGTACTTACTGTTATTAGCTGTATACGTGACAGATCTCTGTAGGGCTATGTTATAATGTGATTTTTCTTGATGACTTGTTCCTAACTTTTCATCTTCTTTAGGGAGCTTGTTATACGTGTCTATGTGGGGTACTAAACTTAATTTCAACCTTCACAGTTCAAACTACACTAAAGCTATATCTATAATTTATGTTTTTTTGAAGGCAAATGTGAATGAGATTTTTCTGTTGAATTTAATAAAAAGTCTGTAGTACATAAATTGTCACTCCTGCCCCCCCCCCCCCCCTTGCGCTTGAAGGCGCCAGGCTCCTGTCACGGCTCTCATCGTAATGAGGATCAGACCAAAGCGCAGCGTGGGACGTGTTCATGATTTTATTTGATCACAAAACACTCACACAAACTAAACAAGCGCGAAAACCGAACCAGTTCTGTAAGGTGCATAAACTATACAGAAAACAACTACCCACAAAACACAGGTGGGGAAAAAGGCTGCCTAAGTATGATTCCCAATCAGAGACAATGATAGACAGCTGTCCCTGATTGAGAACCATACCCGGTTCTCAAAACATTGAAATAAAGAAACTAGAATGCCCACCCTAGTCACACCCTGGCCTTACCAAAATAGAGAATAAAAGCCTCTCTATGGCCAGGGCGTGACAGCTCCCCAGCATTACGCACTACTGCCACCATCAGTATGCACACCTGCCTTTCCCCGTCATGCCATCAGCGTATTATTGGACTCACCTGGACTCAATCACCTGTTTATTCAGTTCCCCGCTGCTGCATTATTTGTTGTATGTCCTTATGTTACCCGATGCTGACGCTGTTCCTGTTCTGTTCTATGTCCGGTCAAAATTAAATGTTGATTACTCATACCTGCTTCTCATCTCCAGCATCGGTCCTGTCAATCAGGGCTGCGGTCAATTCCATTTAAATTCCAGACAATTAAGGAAGTTAACTGAAATTCCAATTTCAAATTCAATTCCAATTCCAATGTTTTTTGAATGTTTTGTTTTATTGAATTTCCACAGCACCCCACAAACAACAGAAACAAAACAAAAACAGCCACTATACAACACATTGCCCAAGGTGATCAACGTGGTTTCCAAATTTCGTGAAACACTTTGAATTTTTCCGTTTTTTTTTTTAAACTTTATAATATGCAACATCTAATGGGATGGAGCTAGATAGTTCATTCCTCCAGTTTGTTATTGAGGGTGATTATGAGGCTTTTGTTACGACTTCTGCCGAAGTCAGCCCCTCTCCCTGTTCGGGCAGCGTTCGGCGGATTAAGTCACCGGATTTCTAGCCATCGCTGCTCCATTTTTCGTATATCCATTTGTCTTGTCTGGTTTCCATACACAGCTGGTTTACATTTCCCCAATGAAGCTATGTGTATTTAACCCTCTGTTTCCCATCATGTGTTGTGTGTAATTGTTTTCATGTTAGGTGGTGTTAGTTTACGCGCTCTACTTTTATGGTCTGTTTTTTTGACTGCGTTTTTTCATGTAGTGCTCTGGTCTTTGGAACTATAATAAATTACACTTGACTTCGCCTCCAATACACCATCCTGACAGCTTTCCAATTGATTGATATAATCTCAGCAAAAAAAAAACTTTTTCAGGACCCTGTCTTTCAAAGATAATTAGTAAAAATCCAAATAACTTCACAGATCTTCATTGCAAAGTGTTTAAACACTGTTTCCCATGCTTGCTCAATGACCCATAAACAATTAATGAACACGCACCTGTGGAACGGTCGACACTAACAGCTTACAGACGGTAGGCAATTAAGGTCACAGTTATGAAAGCTTAGTACACTGAAGTACACTTAGTATACTGGCCTTTCTACTGACTGAAAAACACCCAAAAGAAAGATGCGCAGGGTCCCTGCTCATCTGCGTGAACACGTCTTAGGCATGCTGCAAGGAGGCATGAGGACTGCAGATGTGGCCAGGGAAATAAATTGCAATGTCCATACTGTGAGACACCTAAGACAGCGCTACAGGGAGACAGGACGGGCAGCTGATCGTCCTCGCAATGGCAGACCACGTGTAACAACACCTGCACAGAATCGGTACATCCGAACATCACACCTGCGGGACAGGTACAGGATGGCAACAACAACTGCCCGAGTTACACCAGGAATGCACAATCCCTCCATCAGTGCTCAGACTGTCCACAATAGGCTGAGAGAGGCTGGACTGAGGGCTTGTAGGCCTGTTGTTTGGCAGGTCCTCACCAGACATCACCGGCAACAACGTTGCCTATGGGCACAAACCCACCATCGCAGGACCAGACAGGACTGGCAAAAAGTGCTCTTCACTAATGAGTCGCGGTTTTGTCTTACATGGGGTGATGGTCGGATTCACATTTATCGTCGAAGGAATGAGCGTTACACCGAGGCCTGTACTCTGGAGCGGGATCCATTTGGAGGTGGAGGGTCCGTCATGGTCTGGGGCGGTGTGTCACAGCATCATCGGCCAAAGCTTGTTGTCATTGCAGGCAATCTCAACGCTGTGTGTTACAGGGAAGACATCCTCCTCCCTCATGTGGTACCCTTCCTGCAGGCTCATCCTGACATGACAATGCAACCAGCCAAACTGCTTGTTCTGTGCGTGATTTCCTGCAAGACAGGAATGTCAGTGTTCTGCCATGGCCAGCAAAGAGCCCGGATCTCAATCCCATTAAGCACGTCTGGGACCTGTTGGATCAGAGGGTGAGGGCTAAGGCCGATCCCCACAGAAATGTCCAGGAACTTGGAGGTGCCTTGGTGGAAGAGTGGGGTAGCATCTCACAACAAGAACTGGCAAATCTGGTGCAGGCCATGAGGAGGAGAGGCATTGCAGTACTTAATGCAGTTGGTGGCCACACCAGATACTGATTGCTACCTTAGGTTTTGACCCCCCCTCTTTGTTCAGGGGCACATTATTCCATTTCTGTGGAACTTGTTCAGTTTACGTCTCAGTTGTTGAAACTTGTTATGTTCATACAAATATGTACACATGTTAAGTCTGCTGAAAATAAACGCCGTTGACAGTGAGGACGTTTCTTTTTTTTGCTGAGTTTATATTTATTTGCACTAATTAGACCTAGATTACAAAACGTTCTCTGATATTGATCAACAATGTTTACATTCCCCAACATACATAATCATGGAGATGGATGTATATCAGTTCCTAGACACAATGAAATGATGAATTCTACAGCATCATGTGTCCAATACTAGTAAAATAAATGATAGAGAATGTTCTGGTTCAGATAAATACAGTCAAATGTCATCTGCATAAAATGATATCACATGTTGATCTCCACCAATCTCTATGCCCCAGATTGAACCGTGAGTTCTAATCATTGATGCTAGGGGTTCTGTGGCTGATGAAAATACATAACTAGACAAAGGTCCCTGTTTTGTCCCTCTTGATAACTTAAATGATTCAGAGATCTGTCCATTTGTTTGTAAAGATGCTTTGGTGCATCTTTATACAACAGCTTAATCTAGGAAAAAAAAATACCAGACCTAAACCAAACTTTTTAAAACAGACACCAAATATGCCATTCCACCCTATCACATGCTTTTTTTCAGCATCTGTTGATACTGTCACCATGGGAGCATTCAAGTTCTTATATTGAGGAAAAACAAAAACGGTAGAGATTATCTGAAGACATCCTGTTCTGTATAAAACCTGTTTGATCTGAGTGAATCAACTTTTGTATTACTGTTTCTATGAGAAAAGCCAATAGCTTAGCAATGATTTTGTAATCCACATTCAAGAGTGATACTGGGCAGAAGGATCCACATTACAATGGATCCTTCTCTTTCTTTTTAAGTTGGGTGATTGTAGCCAAACAGAATTGCCGGGGAAGTACATTTTTCTCTAGAGATGCTGTGATCATAATTAACATAGACTTTGGTAATTTGGGACGATGTCCCGTTTTGTAGATTATTGATGGCCTCCAACAATTCACCTGAGGTTATGTTAATATCCAAGTGTATTTATTTTAGTTTACTTTAAAATTTCTAAAACGATCTGAAAGGAAATTGTCTGTATCTTCCTTTAAACTTTTGTTTTTGAATTAATACAGTTTGTGATAAAAAATGTTAAGACAGAGTTGATTTCAGAAGGATCCATTGTTATGTATCAATTGGGGTTTGAATGCTATGGATGGTACGTTCCTCTTCCTCTTTCTTAATTTGCCAATTTTCCCTGCACTTTCACCTTTCTCAACATATTGTTGCTTGGATTTCATGGCAGAAATCTGATTTGGTGCAGATCAGGTGTTTATTGTGTTATATTCAAGCTTCAACTGTTGAAGGGTGTTAGCGTTTCTATTTAAACTGTGTTTTTCTGGATTTTATGTTGTAGTATTTCTCCTTCTTTATGGGTTTTATTTTTCTATTGTAAAGAGTATTCAATGCTTTTCAATGAGAACATTTTTGGAATTGGAATTTGGTTTACTTTCTGAATGAACTGGAATTAAAAAGGGATTGACCCCAACCCTGCTGTCAATATTACTGCCTGTTTGATATTCAACAATGTCATATCTCCCTCTGACATTCATTGAGTTGACATTCAGCTTTAAACAAGGACGTGCCATTTCAAGTGATACACCACATTGCAAATTGATTATGAAATTCTGACTCACTGAGAACACAGGCGTAAATTGATCTGTCCGCGTGGTGTTATGTTAGCCTTCCAGTGTTAGGGTGGGTGTTGCAGTGAGGAGGCAGGCATCATGATGTTCGTGAAGTGTAATTGTTACGTTCCCCAGTTTATGTGTTGTAGTTTGTATGTTTGCATGTGTTTATTTCAGGAAATGGCTTCCTGAAATCCATCAAGCAGCTGATTGGTCGACTACAGGGCTAATTGGAGAGCTGACCCCGCCCCCTCGTCAAGACGCAGCTGTCTCCAATTACCTATACCAGAAGCTATATAAAAGCCAGTGTTCTGTGCAGGAGGAGAGATTTTTTTTTTGCTAGAGGAATTTTGCTGGAAGTAGATTTGCTGGAAGTAGATTTGCTGGAAGTAGATTTGCTAGAAGTAGATTTGCTAGAAGGTCATTGCAGATATTTTGCTAGAGATTTTGCTGGGAGTTCATTGCTGAGAGTTGGTATGTTTAGTGAGTTTTTTGCTCAGATAGAGCTTATTTGACATCCTTTGTTTCTTAGTTTGTTTGCGAAAATTGTTTAATATTGTCAGGACCCGGTTTCGAACCTGGGTCTCCGGAGTGAGAAACAGTCACTTAACCAACTGAGCCACGAATAGACAGCAGAACCCAGAAGATGAGGCAGACACAGCAGTACTTAAGACGGTGTATTTAATAAAGAAAAATCCTAAAATACAAAAAATGGCAAATCCAAAAGGTGGTAGGAAAAACACAAAAAGACCTCAAAAGAAACTCACCAAAAAATAAACAAAAACAAAAAACAGAATACCACAAGAACTTCACCCGGAATCGACAAGAGCACACAGAACACTAGGGCAGGGTGCTAACATACAAACACAGAGCACAGAACTGAGGGAAACAAAGGGTTTAAATACAATCAGGGGAAACGAGACACAGGTGCAAATAATAATGGGGATCAAGGGAAAAACATAGGGACAAAAAGCACAATGGGGACATCTACTGACCAAAACCCGGAACAACCCTGGCCAAATCCTGACAAATATTCTGTTTCATTTGTTCCCAGGGGGGAAGGGGAAGGCACCTAGGGAGTGCTTAGGCAAGAGGCCCGCGGGCATACATATACCCGTAGCATATTCGCTGTCTAGGCACACTAGGTAAGACCTGGGCGGACCACCCCCTTGTATTTTGGTTAGGGCACCAGGTGGTGCTAAATTAGGTAAGTAGTGGGTAGGCAGGTAAGATGGGAGAGGGGGGGGGGCTTTGAGATTTACTTTCTTTGCTTTGGTTCCGTCCAGCCCCTTTTCCCCATATTACCGTGTGAAGGAATAAAGTCCTGGTAAACGGTACCACATTCTGCCTGTTGTCATTCTTTCTTGCACCTACAGTCCATACCTTTTTCACTTCACGGAGATTTAAGTTGTAGCAGGGTGTTGTGTTCCATCTTCATAGAGGCGTGCGTAACAGTAATGCCTTGAGTGAGGGCTTCTATTAGTGGAGAAGCTAATGGCGCCACTCTTACCTATACACTATGTAACACATATTTACAACAAAAATAACAAACAGGAAAACATTCTCAGATAAATGGATGAACAATCAAGCCTCAATCACACCTGCTAGAGCATCCAGTATAACAACCGTACACCCCCCCCCCCTCTCTCATGCAGAGGAATTACAGGCTTTAAATAGGATACCTGGGATACCCTCAACATGGACTATTCCATTTTAGACCAATCATCAATAGTTTTCTGTAGGCATGAAATCACCATTCACACATTCAGGTAATACAATCTCAATGACTAAATACTGTATATAGCCTGCATTTCTATAGTAGTGTTTAACTATGCATAGAACATGTAATAGACCGGCAAACCCTACTCTCCCCCTTGGGATTTAGTAACATTACATTAGGCCTACCCAAAAACACAGGATAATTGGCGTTCCCAAACATTGCTCTGGTTGACACAGCAGAAACAAACATTTCACCTAGTCAATCATGAGGATTCAAAGGTGATTTCTAACCATTTCTAAATCTAGAAAAAGCAAACTCAATACCCAAACCTTTGACAATCGGCACGATATGATAAAGCTCAACCGTTTTGCATGTGAAACCAAGGACTGTCTAGTCTGGCTGACTGCAAACTTGAAGTCTTCCTGACTTCAGAGTCTGAAAAGGAAACTTGATGTTTTTAGGTTTGAAGCTTTGATAATAAAGGGGGCAGTGCTTTTTTTTTACTGATTTGGTTCTTCTCTGTCTCACTCAAACAGCCCCATGGACAGCCACATACAGCCCCCTTCCAACACAGCTGTTGGATTTTCAAATCCAAAGAAGGCGAGTTCTCAACCCCGCAGGAAAAAAATAACGTTTAAGAGAAACAATCAAAGCTTAAGCAAATTTTTCAGCGGATATATTGCACCAACAAACTGGCTCCGGTCCAGACCAGTGTGTCACAGCTCTCGGCAACATTGACAATCTAACACTAACCATGTTTCCATTCAACCATTGTTATGCAAGTAAAGTAGACTGGCTACCTGTTGGATAACAGTATGGTTGTCGGTAGGCCTAAACATACGTAAGACCAGAAAGTAGGGCTAAACAAACTTGATAATTATATAAGGTTCGGTTGCTATTGCTCAAAAGCCTACTATCAAGTAGTGAGAAGGTTACCCAAGGGAGTGGCACAAAGGCCTAACAATCACAACTAGGTTCACTATCTTCACACTGATGTTGAAAATCGAGAAATCAAACAACCCTTTGTAAATAATGCAAAACAACTGCACATTCACACATGTTAACACAATAAGCAGAGGACAACTAAGCTTTAAGTTGCTTCAGCACTTTAAGCATTCAGCACTATTAAAGTGTCAACATTCCACGATGAAATAAAATCCTCTGCTTGCAAGCATGAATGAATGGGAATGTCTGCTACTTTACTTGATTTGCTTCATGTCCCCATAAGCTTTAATTTTCCTAAACAGCTTTATATTTGGCATAGTTTCTCAGCGGCATGTTGAGTTTGTGCATTGAGCTTTTATGGTTCCATGTATCACTTTATGATGTTCAATTATTATGACTACAGTATGTCTCAGGTGCTTAACTGTCTGTGTTGGGTAAACCCCACTGTTGGCAGCTGTATTTGTCAGTAACACACACACACACACACACACACACACACACACATACACATACACATACACATACACATACATACACACACAGAGAATTATACATTGTCCAGTAACTCAATGGCCGTGTTTACAAGTAATAAGAAATTGAAATGTGCCTCTGTCTATTCAATAATGACTCAATAATGGTATCCTCCACCAATGTATCTCACTATTGTGAATCGAGTCACTGAAGCTCCATAGAATCACCATAGCACATAAGGCTGCAAGTGTGCCAGAGGCGGACTGAGTTAGTTACATGATGCAGGACGCATGCCTCTCTTTCCCTCTCAATCTCTCCTGCAATTGGCACCCTATTTCCTATTTACTGCACCACTTCTGGTTAGTGCCCATAGGTCTCTGTTCAATAGTAGTGTACTATAGAATATAGAGCGCCATTTGGGACACAGACTTATATGCTATGGTGTAACGTGCAACCTATACTATTAAACTGTCTTGGTCTAATTTGTGTCTCTGACGTGTGATATTGCAAGATCTCAGACTGTGGTTATTTCCATAAATGGTATTATATTCACATAATTGTGCTTGGAATATGTTGTTGTGGGGGCAGTTTTCATGTACTGTTTAATGCAGTCAAGATGGCAGCAGTATATTATATACAGTATATAGCCACACAGAACTTAGATAGCTACCAGGGTTCTCAAGCACTGGTACAGTAATGACATGCAGCTTTGGTCAGTGCACTTCCTGCAGAAATCCATTTGCATCGGGGGTGCATTGCAAGCAGTGCTGGCTAGAGATAACACTTCATCTTTTCAAATGGAAGCCCTGTTGAAAAATGAACCACTGCCTGCCTGCAGTGCACTAGATCAAGGTGTCCCAGTATACTTAAAAGGAATGTGCTTCACTATCAAGGTCTACACAACACGATATTCAAACATTTGTATGTGATATAGAGCGCTTTTGGTGATTGATTTTGAAACAATACTTTAAAAAAATACATATTTACATGTATTTAGTCCTAAACATTCAGTATAACATTTAAGATATGCAGACCTGTCATTTAACATACATTCATTCATTTAATAATTGATACATTATTTAATTAATTCATAATCTGTGTCAGTACATTTTCCAGTTTGAAAACATTCTCAATCAAACATCAACTATTTATTAGCCCAGAGCTTTATAAGGTGAAAACTAATCATTTTAACTAAGCTTATACCTTATTTATGTTTATTATTATTTGGGGAGGAGGTGGAGATCAGCTTTAATATTGCAGATCGATTGTAGAGTTACCTCTGCTGCAGAGGATACGTTCATTAGAGTTACCAGCCTCATATATTGCAGCCCATCTGGTAAGCACTTAGTCCCACTATCATTTGTTTTTCAACGGGACAATGACCCAACACACCTCCAGGCTGTGTAAAGACTAGATGGCCAAGAAGGAGAGTGATGGAGTGCTGCATCAGATGACCTGACCTCTCCAATCCCCCGACCTCAACCAAATTGAGATGGTTTGGGATGAGTTGGACCACAGAGTGAAGGAAAAGCAGCCAACAAGTGCTCAGCATATGTGGGAATTCCTTCAAGACTGTTGGAAAAGCATTCCAGGTGAAACTGGTTGAGAGAATACCAGGAGTGTGCAACGCTGTCATCAAGGCAAAGGGTGACTACTTTGAAGAATCTCAAACAAAAAATATATTTTGATTTGTTAAACAATTTTTTGGTAACTACATGATCCCATATGTGTTACTTCATAGTTTTGATGTCTTCACTATTATTCTACAATGCAGAAAATAGTAAAAATAAAGAAAAACCCTTGAATCAGTAAGTGTGTCCAAACTTTGACTGGTATTTATATATCTACATACATATTTCTTGAAAAGAAAAACGTTTTCCTTTATTATTTTCCACTAACCCTACCACCCCTCCCCTAACAACACTCAGGCTGCTACTTCCAGCTTATACATACTATATACATTTTACGGACACAATCTATTTTACAATAGTTCTATTTGTTTGTTTTTTGACCTGTCCTTTCTCTACCCTCAACCTCTCTCATCTATTTCTGATGTCCTTCCTCTACCCTCAACCTCTCTCATCTATTTCTGATGTCCATCCAATTTCTATTTGCCATATATTTTTAACTGTGCTGTTTCACAAAGGTTCTGAACCTACAGTATATACATTTTACAGACACAGTATATTTGACATGAGTTATCTTGTTGTTATTAGTCCCACCGTTTAGCTCCATTCAACCCCTCCCACCTATCTCTTCTATTTGCCATGTGATTTTCAACTGTGCTGTGATGTGTCACAAAAGTTCTGAACCTTTCCATTCTCATAGTTTCTACAGATGGTAAATAAAAAAAAAAAATTCTGTTGCTAAAAGTATTATTATATTATTGATCGATTGACGATGACTTTTCAAACCACCCAGTAGTGCTATCTGCAGCATTAGCCATTCTTGGACCTGTGACCAAAAACAAGCTACATATGGACAGTACCAAAAGAAATGATCTAATGACTGTCTCTTCGCAGGAAAATCTGCAGAGCTGGGAAGGTTGTATCTCCCATACATATATATAACATTATATTGGTTGCAATAATTTTGTATAATAATTTAAATGGAAAAATTATACGGTTTGAATCCGGAGTCGTTTTGCGTATCAGTTCACAAACCATGGAATCACTACATCGAAAATCTCTTCCCAACTATTTTTCAATCTATATGGCACAGCTGTCAATTATTTAGTACTTGAATGAAAGTGGTACACTTATATACAGTGTTGCTAGCAGCTGACAGTTAATTCATTTTCACATGTCCACAGCCTTACCAAGCAATTATTGAGAGGTATGTTACTCATAAATATTTCGATTCAGGCCTACAAGCACAGACCTATATTACTTAAACAAATGTAATATGACTTTCACTTGACAGTCAAATACGCATGACACAGGTAGAGGCGTAGGTAGTTGGTTGCATTTTTATCCCATGTTTACTGCTAGGTGGAGCCCGAGTATATTGTGTGAGCGACAATCCAGATCCGAGTTTTGCGTCTCGCCGTTCTCGCATACTACCTTGAGTCAAAGACCGCATTTCTCCCAGGCAGTGCTCCGAAATTGGTTTGTCATATGCGCAGAGAGCAAAGCTTTGGAAGCAAAAAATATATCGAGTTCTTTGCCGTGGAGATTTTCAAACAAGACACATTTATTTGGCATAGCCTACTATTTTTTGCGCTAACGTGTTTCGCCTTTGAGCTTTTACTTTCGGACGTGATGTAGTAGTTACTGCACAAGAGGACGTGTTGTGCGCCACTTCTTTTGAGGGACTGTCATCTGGATACACAAGGAGACCGTTCTTTCTCCAGCAATATCGACAGTACACGGATCATACAGACATGTCCAGCTCTTCTAGCCTACTATCGGACTTTGAGAAAATATAAGTGGAATTATTCGAAATAATTATTTTGAATCGCCCTTCTTTTCCCTCGACCCTCTGAGGAGACTGTTCTGTGCGCAAGACGATATCAATTGTGTTAAGAAAATAAGTGTGAACAATTGTATTACTCACACTTTCAATGGGAGAACTATTTGAAGGGTATCATCGTTTCACCAGTGTCTTCTAAAACACGGTAAGAATATTATGCAAATTCGTAGGCTATACGATTTTGCCTGCATCTTCATCTATATTGTGGTTCGCATATGCACTTCAATTAGCCTACCTGCAGTTTCTCGTATATACAATATTTGCCTGTGTTGGATGTAATGTGTAGGCTAATGAGTTATACTTTCTTATATTTAAGACTTCATTTTTAAGTTAACTTGGCGACGGTGTGTCACGGTTGGTATTCATTGGTTACGCAGTTTGCAATTAATTGCCTTGTCAAGATATCAATAGTTTCTGGTGTCAGTTGCGGTGATTTAAAGAGCGTCACTTAATGAGCGCGTCCTTGCTGCTCTATCCAAATTAGGGAACCAATGTGCACATTTCAAATAGTTTGTTGTATGGTTTATTATAAAGGGAATGGTTGGCACTATGCACCGGCAACGTGCGTTTGTCCGTTTCTGTATTCACAACCCAGCTTTTAGAATATGTTAAAATAATGCGTTACTTAGTCCAGTATGAAGTTGGTGATGAATGAAGTTTATGTAGGGTACCCTTAAACAGCTCAGTCCGTTTTACAATGGGTGCTTGAAACAGTGGTTGTATACAATAGGATGTTCAAGGGAAAACTGCGTATAGAGTAACGGATGAACGGCAATAATTGGAATAGAATGACAATGGATGTTTTTCCACACGTATAATGTTGTCAATTTTGAGTGCCACCATGCAAGTTATGGGAAAACGGACGCACGAACAGACCTGAGGGGACCATCGGCATCGCACGATAAATTAAATATAGGCTAGCATGAGCCACCAGAATTGGTTAGTTGTATGTTTTAATCTCATTCCTTTGCACACAAGACTGCCATATCTGCGACACCCCAGTAGTCCACTGACGTAGGCCATACGCGTTCACACTTATTTACTCATTTAATGTTTTGCTATCTATATACAGTTTTTTTCATAAAGTATTCACACCCCTTGACTTATTCCGCATTGACTGTGTTGTTTTACTAAATTGGATTAAAATGGATTTAATTGTCATTTATTTTTGTCAACGACTCTACACAATGTACTCTGATATCAAAGTCGAAGAAAAAATCTAACGTTTGTAAAAAAATAAATCATGAAAAATACAACACTATCTTGATTAGATAAGTATTCAACCCCCGGAATCAATACATGTTCGAATCACCTTTGGCAGCAATTACAGCTGCATGTCTTTGTGGGTGAGTCTTGAAGAGCTTTCCACATCTGACTTGTGTAACATTTGCCCATTTATTATTTTACAAATTCTTCAAGCTCTGTCAAGTTGATTGTTTATCATTGCTTGACAAACATGTTCAGGTCTTGCCATAGATTCTCAAGCAGATTTAAGTCAAAACTGTAACTCGGCTACTCAGGAACATTCACTATGTTATTGGTAAGCAACTCTAGTGTAGATTTTTGCGTTGTGTTTTAGGTTGTCTTGCTGAAAGGTGAATTCATCTCCCAGTGTCTGGTAGAAGGCAGACAGAACTAGATTTTCTTTTAGGATTTTGCCTTTGCTTAGTTCCATTGCGTTGTACTTTTTATCCTGAAAAACTCCCCAGTTCTTAACAAATACAAGCATACACATAACATGATTCCACCACCACTATGCTTGAAAATATGGAGAGTGATACTAAGTATGTTTGGGGCAAATCCAATACAACACTTTGTATTCAGGACAAAAAGTGAATTGCTTTGCCACATTTTTTGCAGTATTACTTTAGTGCCTTGTTGCAAACAGGATGCATGTTTTGCAATATTCTGATTTGCTACAGTCTTCATTTTTTTAATTGTCATTTAGGTTAGTATTCTGAAGTAATTACAATGTTCCATCCACCCATCAGTTTTCTCCCATCACAGCCATTAAACTCTAACTGTTTTAAAGTCACAATTGACCTCATGCTGGAATCCCTGAGTGGCCTGTATCTTTTGTAGTGACTGGATGTATTGATAAATTATTTGTACGATTAATTTGAATTTATCAGAACTTTTCAACTTCTCTTCTGTCACATTTCAATATACATCTGCCATTTTGTCCTCAATGCCAGATATGAAAGGGAATGGACTAGTGTGTGTGTGTGTGTGTGTGTGTGTGTGTGTGTGTGTGTGTGAAATAAAACATTCCAAATAGGATCAGAGTCTGCAACATTAATTTATTTGTCAAAGTTTTGAATCCTTCTGGTCAGTTCCTCACCAAGGTTTAGTAGGCTTACTACCTAACACTTGTTTGTCTCTGACTTTCCATCTCATCCTCTGTGAAGTGCTCCCAAGGTGGTGACACGTGATTACAGCCATATCTTCAATGTGGTGGGTGTACGGTAAACATGCCCATGACAAAACCTAAACGAGCCATCTACCTTGGACGGTGAAGACCTTGACATCCTCCCCCTAGAGGAATAACGAGAGGACAGTTCATGCTCTGCTTTTTTTGTCTAATTGGATGTCAACCTGTAGTTTACTTTCAGTGCATCTTGTCTTTGCTCATCCAATGCCACGTCGTTCTTCATAATATTTGCTCCACAGCTGTGGGCAGTGTCCCAACGGTGTATGTCTGACAGATATCACTTTTGACTATATTGCTCGATGCTGACCTCACCTTTCCTCTTGTTGTGGTGCAGTACCATTGCAGTGCATTCTGGATGGCTGGCCTAATTCGTTTTAGCCAACCGCTTATGCAGTAAAGTGAATATGTCTGGAAAATTGATAATCCTGGTAGCAAGAGTTGCTCTGTCTGGAAATGACCTTTTACTGCCAGAATATCAAGAAAAAGGAGAGGGTAGATGATGAAGAGGGAGGTGTATATAGCACCTCATAGCTGGTGCAGGGATCTACCTGTGTGCCATCTGGCTTGTGAAAACAACCAGTGGTAACCTTACCCTACAGTCATTACTGCTTTAGGTGTTCTAAGGTCTAGTAGGTGTTTTTTCTTCTCATGAAATCACACTTTATTCGTTGTGGGCTGGAATTCAATCAAACTGGGCCATACTGTACGTATAGATGAATGTTCTGATCAAATCAAACTGCTTATTGTTTTAGATATCTAGGCCTAAATGATCAAGTGGAAAAAAATATTTAATTTGGTTTAATAAGCAGTTGTTTGAATCAATGACACGGTGGATGGTTATCAATGTTTAATTCTTGCAAGGTGGTCCCACCTGTGTTTTACAAGCCAGGCAGATAGCTATTAATCTGGTGCATTGCCAACGTTAAATAACTTTTTTATTGTTTAGCATGGCATTTGCTTATGAATGGTTCGTGAAGCATTATAAAGTTCCTTATAAAGGGTTTGTGAAGGCACACAACACTCCCTTATACCTCCAGTCTGTTTCGTAGCTGGGAGATGTTTATTGAGTACATAGTTTTCACCTAGTTACATTCGTTGTCAATCTGTAAAATGAATGTGTATTGTGTTCTTGTCACAGATTTTTTTTTCTTCAAGGTTTCTTTCCCTCTATTGTTTTGTTGTCTTGACAAATGTTTTTCCTGAGACGTTTCTGACAAAAGCATAACAAATGGTTATATTTCTTAACCTGGCTGACATAGTGAGCTCCAAAAGAATTCCGATAGTGACAAGTGTTTTGGCTCTGTAGTCCTTCACTTTGTATTTGAAATGATACAGATCGATTATTTACCATTCATTTCTAATGGGAACAAAATAATTGGAAACACAACCAAAACAAACAGCAAATGCATCCAACAAATTTGTCACAAGCTTGATGTAGTCATTGCGTGCAATGAATATTTGACCAAATATATTATAGTGGCTTGGAAATAAATGCCATTTTGAAAGGAGGCAAATGGTTAGTAGGAAACCCTTTTGTAGTTTTGATGTCGCCAGATTGACTTTAGATGCCGTGTAACATTGTCTAGCTAGCTAAGATTGAGGGTAGACCGTTAGCATGTTAGCATTGCTTGCTATTTTTGACGAATTTTGCTAGCTAATGACGACATTTCCATCTGTCTAAACTTGGAATTTGACGACATGATAATGATGGCAAAGTTGTTTCCAACTAAATATTTGCCTACGTTAGAGATGTCCTCATATTTCCAGGACACTGTTGTGTAATTTAGACTAAACAGTCGTTAGCCTCCGTCCAGAATGATTGGGCTTATCACGACTTTTGGGCACCACTATGATGCCGCCGGCAGAGGGCGGCTTGAGAATGTTCATAACAATGGCATGACGTGACTGAGTGACAGAGGTGCAAACTATGAATGGCTCCTGCCAGCTCCACTTGAGCTGTGGGGCAGTGAAATGTGGAGGTCTTTATTCAGCATTGTCTCTCTGTATAATGACTCTGTGTGTGTGTATTACTCTCATGATTTAAGCCATCCCTTCTATACGCTATCCCACATTCCAGCTAATGGCGTAAATGTTTTATGATACGGGATAATTTGGTGCCCTCAGTAAAAACACTAGTTTCATCAAAACCAATCCTAACTACTTTCTTAAAGGCCACCATTTCATTCTCAGAGGCTGTGCTGTTTTAGTTTCTCCGTTTTATAATCTTTTTTTGTTGTTTCCCTGATGTCGATTCGATATGTGATTTGATTTAGCTTTTTGGACATTGGTATCAAATTTGCCAGTACAGTGTGACTCAACATGATCTCTTCAATTCCCTTAACCTGATTAACTGTATATGATTGAGGTCGACCGATTTAATCGGCATGGCCAGTTAATTAGGGACGATTTCAAGTTTTCATAACAATCGGTAATCAGCATTTTTGGATGCCGATTATGGCCGATTACAGTGCAGTCCACGAGGAAACTGTGTGGCAGGCTGACCACCTGTTACGCTTGTGCAGCAAGGAGCCAAGGTAAGTTGCTAGCTAGCATTAAATGTATCTTATAAAAAAAAACAATCAATCTTCACATAACTAGTGATTAACTACACATGGTTGACGATATTATTAGGTTAACTAGCTTGTCCTGCGTTGCATAAATTAACAGGGGCCACATTTATTATATCATCGAATCACATTCTACTTTGCCAAACGGGTGGTGATTTAACAAAAGCGCATTTGTGAAAAAAGCACATTCATAGCACCAATGTCCCTGACCATGAACATCAATGCCTTTCTTAAAATCAATATTCAAGTATATTTTTTTAATACTGCATATTTAGTTAGCAGGCAATATTAACTAGGGAAATTGTGTCACATCTCTTGCGTTCAGTGTAAACAGAGTCAGGGTATATGCAACCGTTTGGGCCACCTGGCCCGTCGCGAACTGTGTGAAGAACCTTTCTTTCTAACAAAGACCGTAATTCATTTGCCAGAATTTTACATAATTATGACATAACATTGAAGGTTGTGCAATGTAGCAGCAATATTTAGACTGAGGGTTGCCACCTGTTCGATAACATACAGAACGGTTCCGTATTTCATTGAAAGAATTTACGTTTTGTTTTCAAAATTATAGTTCCCATATTTGACCATATTAATGGCTCGTATTTCTGTGTGTTCTTATTATAATGATAGTCTATGATTTGATAGAGCAGTCTGAGTAGTGGTAGGCAGCAGCAGGCTCATAAGCATTCATTCAAACAGCACTTTCCTGCGTTTGCCAACAGCTCGTCGCAATGCTTGAAGCACAGCACTGGTTTATGACTTCAAGCCTATCATCTCCTGAGATTAGGCTGGCAATACTATAGTGCCTATAAGAACATCTAATAGTCAAAGGTATATGAAATACAAATGGTATAGAGATATAGTCCTATAAATTCCTATAATAACTACAAACTAAAACGACTTAACTGGAAATATTGAAGACTCATGTTAAAAGGAACCACCAGCTTTCATATGTTCTCATGACCTGAGTAAGGAACTTAAACGTTAGCTTTTTTTACATAGCACATATTGCACTTTCTTCTCCAACACTTTGTTTTTGCATTATTTAAACCAAATTGAACATGTTTCATTATTTATTTGAGACTAAATTGATTTTTATTTATGTGTTATATAAAGTTAAAATAAGTTAATTCAGTATTGTTGTAATTGTCATTATTACAAATATCTTTTTTTTTTTGGTCTTCCAATAATCGGTATCAGTATCTGCATGGAAAAATTATAATCAGTCGACCTCCTATAAGATATGACTTCATCGCTCCTCTACTGTAGGTGAAGGCTTTTACAGGAGTTAAATGTACAGGTCTTGTATCGATTTGAATACCGTAAAACTTCAAATAAACGCAGTCTCAAATAGCTGTCGGTCCCTTTTAATAGCCGGGCAATGGCACATATTTCAGCAAATAAACACCTGTTTCAAACAAACACTGGTTCTAAAGGAGTTGTTTTTACGAGTTTACCATGAATTGCCATTAATTGTTTACAATGTTTAATGTTTGATTGGTTACATTTTGACATTGCCATAATTTACATAACTCAGTAATCATCAGTTTTGGCTGTTAGCTAGCTGTTCTCAGCTGTTAACTGGCAAGCACAAAAACAATCAAGAACTTCGGGAGTACAGGCAGTTAACCCACTGTTCCTAGGCCATCATTGAAAACAATTTGTTCTTAACTGACTTGCCTAGTTAAATAAAGGTAAAATAAAAAATAAAAAGTACAGACCTTTTAGAAATCATCTGATCGCCCTCTAGTGGTGAAATTGTAAAAGGGGAATGATTGTCACTGAAGTTATATAGAGAAATACTAAGACAAAAGAAATGTGACGGTGTGTAAATGTTAACACTGCATGAAGTGAAGAAATTGATTAAAATACTGGAATTAAACAATGAACTATGCAAATGAGCAAAATGTGTGCATTAAGGAAATAGATGCCGGGTTCAAATAGAAGCACGTCTCTAAGCGTCTTTTTTTTCAGTGATTTTAAGCAAATAAAGCCTCGGCCATTAATTGAAGTTTTACGGTAGTTTACCCAAGGCTAGTGGCTATGGAGGGCATTTTAGATACCTGTAAATTACAGTACACGCACACACACGGCAGACAGCACAGCAGAAGTTCAAACCGAAAGTACATGTGACAGATTCATGAGGAAATGCATCAGTGATGTTGTTCCCACAGTGAAGGTTTGCTGCTTCCCCAATCAAAAGCCCTGAATTAACACAGAGGTTTGCACTAAACTGTGCAAGATGGCACCATATATATATATATATATATATTTGCTTTGTTTGTAAAGTATTTTTTTAAACGTGTTTTGTACGTTGCCGCTACCGTCTCTTATGACCAAAAATAACTATTGAACATCACGGCTGCGATTACTCACCACGGACTGGCAGAATCCTTTGTTTCCTTTAACGTGTCTGATGAGGCCCAACGCAAACGATATACTGCATTCTCGGGAACAGGCCCACATCCATGTGATTTGCGTGAAGAGGAGGCGGAGAAAAAGGGTCTGTAGGGCGGGCTGCCTCCTGAGAATTCATAGGCGATCGAATAAACCCCCACTTCCTTCCATTCTGCTAGCAAATGTGCAATCTTTGGACAATAAAATAGATGACCTGCGTAGAAGATTAAACTACCAATAGGACATTCAAAACTGTAATATCTTATGCTTCACGGTGACGTAGCTGAATGACGACACTATCAACATACAGCTGGCTGGTTATATGCTGTACAGGCAGGATAGAACAGCAGCGTCTGGTAAAACAAGGGGCGGCGGACTGTGTATTTTTGTAAATAACAGGTGGTGCACGATATCTAAGGAAGTCTTGAGCTAATGCTCGCCTGAGGTACTGTGGTCTACAGCTTGTCATGAGATACTCTATCTACCTAGAGAGTTTTCATCTGTATTTTTCGTAGCTGTTTTACATACCACCACAAAGCAAGGCTGGCACAAAGACAGCATTGAATGAGCTGTATTCTGCCATAAGCAAACAAGAAAATGCTCACCCAGAGATGGAGCTCCTAGTAGCCGGGGACTTTGATGCAGGGAAACTTAAATCTGTTTTACCAAATTTCTATCAGTATGTTAAATGTGCAACCAGAGGAAAAAACACTCAGGACCCCCTTTACTCCACAGACAGAGACTCATACAAAGCTCTCCCTCGCCCTCCATTTGGCAAATCTGACTATAATTCTATCCCCCTGATTTCTGCTTAAAATTAAAGCAGGAAACACCAGTGACTAGATCAATAAAAAAAAGTGGTCAGATGAAGCAGATGCTAAGCTACAGGACTGTTTCTCTAGCACAGACTGGAATATGTTCCGGGATTCCTCCGATAGCATTGAGGAGTACACCACGTCAGTCATTGCCTTCACCAATAAGTGCATTGACGACGTCCCCACAGTGACCGTACACACATGCCATGGATTACAGGCAACATCTGCACTGAGCTAAAGGCTAGAGCTGCTGCTTTCAAGGAGCGGGACTCTAACCCGGAAGTTTATAAGAAATCTCAATATACCCTCCTGCAAAGTGTCAACTGCACAAAGATCTAATCGTACTACACCGGCTCGGACGCTTGTCAGATGTGGCAGGGCTTGTAAAACCATTAGACTACAAAGGGAAGCACGGCAGACAGCTGCCCAGTGACACAAGACTACCAGACGAGCTAAACTACTTACAGTGCCTTGAGAAAGTATTCGGGCCCCCTTGAAGTTTGCGACCTTTTGCCACATTTCAGGCTTCAAACATAAAGATAGAAAACTGTATTTTTTTGTGAAGAATCAACAACGAGTGGGACACAATCATGAAGTGGAACGACATTTATTGGATATTTCAAACTTTTTTAACAAATCAAAAACTGACAAATTGGGCGTGCAAAATTATTCAGCCCCTTTACTTTCAGTGCAGCAAACTCTCTCCAGAAGTTCAGTGAGGATCTCTGAATGATCCAATGTTGACCTAAATGACTAATGATGATGATTACACACAGGTGGATTGTATTTAAGTCTCCGTATAAATGCACCTGCACTGTGATAGTCTCAGAGGTCCATTAAAAGCACAGAGAGCATCATGAAGAACAAGGAACACACCAGGCAGGTCCGAGATACTGTAGTTAAGAAGTTTAAAGCCGGATTTGGATACAAAAAGATTTCCCAAGCTTTAAACATCCCAAGGAGCACTGTGCAAGCGATAATATTGAAATGGAAGGAGCATCAGACCACTGCAAATCTACCAAGACCTGGCCGTCCCTCTAAACTTTCAGCTCATACAAGGAGAAGACTGATCAGAGATGCAGCCAAGAGGCCCATGATCACTCTGGATGAACTGCAGAGATCTACAGCTGAGGTGGGAGACTCTGTCCATAGGACAACAATCAGTCATATATTGCACAAATCTGGCCTTTATGGAAGTGGCAAGAAGAAAGCCATTTCTTAAAGATATCCATAAAAAGTGTCATTTAAAGTTTGCCACAAGCCACCTGGGAGACACACCAAACATGTGGAAGAAGGTGCTCTGGTCAGATGAAACCAAAATTGAGCTTTTTGGCAACAATGCAAAACGTTATGTTTGGCGTAAAAGCAACACAGCTCATCACAATGAACACACCATCCCCACTGTCAAACATGGTGGTGGCAGCATCATGGTTTGGGCCTGCTTTTCTTCAGCAGGGACAGGGAAGATGGTTAAAATTGATGGGAAGATGGATGGAGCCAAATACAGGACCGTTCTGGAAGAAAACCTGATGGAGTCTGCAAAAGACCTGAGACTGGGATGGAGATTTGTCTTCCAACAAGACAATGATCCAAAACATAAAGCAAAATCTACAATGGAATGGTTCAAAAATAAACATATCCAGGTGTTAGAATGGCCAAGTCAATGTCCAGACCTGAGTCCAATCGAGAATCTGTGGAAAGAACTGAAAACTGCTGTTCACAAATGCTCTCCATCCAACCTCACTGAGCTCGAGCTGTTTTGCAAGGAGGAATGGGAAAACATTTCAGTCTCTCGATGTGCAAAACTGATAGAGACATACCCCAAGCGACTTACAGCTGTAATCGCAGCAAAAGGTGGCGCTACAAAGTATTAACTTAAGGGGGCTGAATAATTTTGCACGCCCAATTTTTCAGTTTTTGATTTGTTATAAAAGTTTGAAATATCCAATAAATGTCGTTCCACTTCATGATTGTGTCCCACTTGTTGTTTGATTCTTCACAAAAAAATACAGTTTTATATCTTTATGTTTGAAGCCTGAAATGTGGCAAAAGGTCGCAAAGTTCAAGGGGGCCGAATACTTTCGCAAGGCACTGTATATGCTTGCTTCAAGGCAAATAACACTGAAACATGCATGAGCACACCAGCTGTTCTGGCCGACTGTGATCACGCTCTCCGCAGCCGATGTGAGTAAGTCCTTTTTAAACAGGTTAACATTCACAAGGCCGCAGGGCCAGATGGATTACCAGGACGTGTACTGCGAGCATGCGCTGACCAACTGGAAAGAGTCTTCACTGACATTTCCAACCTCTCCCTTTCTGAGACTGTAATACCAACATGTTTTAAGCAGACCACCATAGTGTCTGAGCCCAAGAACACGAAGGTAACCGACCAGTAGCACTCACGTTTGTAGCCATAAAGTGCTTCAAAAGGCTGGTCATGGCTCACATCAACATCATTATCCCAGAAACCCAAGACCCACTCCAATTTGCATACTGCCCCAACAGATCCACAGATGATAATCTCTATTGCACTCCACACTGCCCTTTCCCACCTGGACAAAAGGAACACCTACGTGAGAGTGACATTCATTGACTACAACTCAGCGTTCAACACCATAGTGCCCTCAGCTCATCAATAAGCTAAAGACCCTGGGACTAAACACCTCCCTCTGCAACTCTGTCCTGGACCTCCTGACTGGCGGCCCCACAGGTGGTAAGGGTAGATAACATCACATACGCCACGCTGATCCTCAACACATGCGTGCTCAGTCCCCTCCTGTAATCCTTGTTCACTCATGACTGCATGGCCAGGCACAACACCAACACCATCATTAAGTTTGCTGATGACATAAGTGGTAGGCCTGATCACCGACAATGACGAGACAGTCTATAGGGAGGAGGTCATAGACCTGGCCGTGTGGTGCCAGGTCAACAACATCTCCCTTAATGTGATCAAGACAAAGGAGATGATTGTGGACTACAGGAAACAGAGGACTGAGCACGCCCCCATTATCATCGTCAGAGCTGCAGTGGAGCAGGTTGAGAGCTTCAAGTTCCTTGGTGTCCACATCACCAACAAACTAACGTAGTCCAAGCACACCAAGGGAGTCGAAAAGGGCACGACAAAACCTATTCTCCCTCAGGAGAAACTATTTGGCATGGGTCCTCAGATCCTCAATAGGTTCTACAGCTGCACCATCGAGAGCATCCTGATTGGTTGCATCACTGTCTGGTATGGCAACTTCTCGACCTCAGATCGCAAGGCACTACAGAGGGTTGTGCGAACGGCCCAGTCCATCACTGGGGCCAAGCTTCCTGCCATCCAGGACCTCTATACCAGGCGGTGTCAGAGGAAGGCCTTAAAAATTGTCAGACTCCAGCCACCCTAGTCATAGATTGTTAGACCACACTGCAAGCGGTACCGGAGCGCCAAGTTTAGGTACAAAAGGCTTTATAAACAGCTTCTATCCCCAAGCCATAAGACTCCTGAACACTTAATCAAATGGCTACTTGCAGACTATTTGCATTCCCCCCCCCCCTTTTACACAGCTGCTACTTTCTGTTGTTATCATCTATGCCTAGTCACTTTATTAACTCTACCTACATGTACATATTACCTCAATTAACCGGTGCCCCCGCACATTGACTCTGTACCGGGACCCCCACTGTATATAGTCTCGATTTCTTATTTTACTGCTGCTCTACTTTTATTTATTATCTGTATTTTATTTAAACTGCATTGTTGGTTTGGGGCTCGTAAGTAAGCATTTCACTGTAAGGTCAACCTGTTGTATTCGGTGCAAGTGACTAATAGCATTTGATTTGATTTGAAACTAAGACGGAGCTACCGCAGACGAAGCTGAGGCTACAGATGTGCCCGAGGACAGGAACAAGTACACAACGTCCCGCTACAAACTCCACAGTGATGATACGAGCAAAAGGACAATCTAGGAATAAGGTGGAATCATACTACACAGGCTCCGCCACATGTGGCCGAGGCTACAGTCCAGAAGACCCAGCCATTATCTGCCCAACGATGCCTCTCTTCCAGATGAACTCGATGCATTTATTGCACGCTTCGACAATAACATTGTGTGTGTGGGACCCCACCGATCCAGAGGACTGGGTGATTTTTGCTCTCCGAGGCTGTTCGAGGGTCTGTTCTCAGAGCATGCGCAGATCAGCTGGCTGGCATATTCAGTCATTTTCAACCTCTCCTTGTCCAAGTCTGTAATCCCCATGTTTTAAAATGACTAATAATTCCTGTTCCCAAGAACTCTTCATACCAATGACTACCGCCCTGTGGTGCTCACATCTGTAATCATGAAGGGCTTTGAAAGGCTGGTAATGGCCCACATCGCCATCATTCCAGACACCGTAGACCCACTCCAATTTGCATACAGCCCCGACTGATTCATAGACGATGCAATCTCAATTGCACTCTGCCCTCACCCACCAAGATAAGAATAATATCTATGTGAATAGGCACCAGCTCAGCATTCAACATCCAATGTCCCTACCATGCTTGTCACCAACCTTAGGACCCTGGGACTGAACACCTCCCTCTGCTACTGGATCCTGGACTTCCTGAGGGGCTGACCCCAGGTCATGAGGGTAGGCAACATTACCTCTGCCATGCTGACCCTCAACAGTCCCTGTTAACCCGAGATTGTGTGGCCACACACAACTCCAACGCCATTGTCACGTTTGCTGACAACATGACAGTGGTAGGCCTGATCACCGGCGACGATGAGACAACCACAGGGAGGAGGTCAGTGACCTGGCCGTGTGGTGACGGGACAACAACCTCTCGCTCCAACGTCAGTAAGACCAAGGAGCTGACCTTGGACTACATGAACTCGGCGGTCAATGCCCAAATCACTACAGACTTAAAAATGGTCCAGTCACATGCACAGTTGTGAAAAAAGCACGACAGCACCTCTTCCCCCCCCAAGAGGTTGAACAGGTTTGGCATGGACCCACAAATCCTCAAAGTTCTACAGCTGCACCACTGAGCGTATCTTGACTGGCTGCATCACTGTTTGGTATTTAAACACCTCTCATGATCACATGGTGCTACAGAGGGTGGTGCGGACAGCCCAGTACATCACTGGGGCCGAGCTCCCTGCCATCCAGGACCTTTAAATCAAGCAGTGTGAAAGAAAGGCCCGGATAATCGTTAGACTCCAGCCATCCAAGCCGTAGACTATTCTCTCTGCAAGCGGAATCGGTGCATCAAGTCTGACACCAACAGGCTCCTGAACAGCTTCTATCCCCAAGCCATAAGACTGCTAAATAGCTAACAGAATGGCTACACAGACTGAGTTTTTTTGTTGTATTTTATATCTATTTTTGCACCCTCTCTGTGCACACTCACAAGAGTCTACACACTCACGCGCACACACACACACACACACACACACACATACAATCTTTATTTATGCTGCTAATGACTAGTCACCTTACTCCTATACATATATATCTACCTTTATCACTCGAGTGTCCCTGCACATTGTAAATATGGTATTGGAACTGTTCACATTTTTTGTTGTTGTACCTTATGTTATTTTAATGCTACATTTTATATTGATTACTGCATTTTGGGGTTTGGAGCTTGCAAGAATGGCATTTCAGTGTACTTGTGCACGTGACAAAAAAAACTAGAAACATGCACTTATCTTGCCCTTGCTACAGGCGAGGCCTTCCTTCTTTTCAGATCTCCAATGAGTCGATAGCTTTAGGGCGAGGAGATTTATCTAAATAGGAGTAGTCTTCGAACTAAGACAATGGAAGCTCTCTATACATCCATTCAACGCTAAAACAATGTTGCTGCTTGAAGTACAGAGGGCTTGGGTTAAATGTGGAAGATACATTTCGGTTGAACGATTTCAGATGTACAACTTTCCTTTTACATTCAGGTAAGCTATTAAGTAGATTGAACTTTGAACTGGGCTTATCAGTAACTGGTGGAATATCTACCCAATTTATTTCCCCTTGCCTGTGTGGTTGCTGAACATAGCTCATGTAACACTATTTGCAGCGTATTACTCAGGTACATATACAAATTGGATTCGGGGGTGAAATTAATATTAATTTCGACGCCTGCGTGTACAATCATCTGTTCTGGAATCAAAAGCCATTTGTTCATTGTGGCTTCTGTACCGACTGCCTTCTGTCTCCATGTACATTGTGTTTAATGAGGGGAAATTAGTTTCTTTATCGAATCCAGAAAAACAATTACAGGAAGGGAGGAGAAGCCAGCAGCACCTGGTAATTGTGTTTTTTTTACCCCCTCCCTTTCAAACGCTTTCCAGACAAACCAAAATAACACTTATGTCACACCAAATTTGGTTGGAATTTTCAGCCAATTTTGTTGTTGCCAAAGTTGGTGTTGGAATAGATTTTTGGGTTGCTGGATGGCTTGAAGGGCTAAATGAATGATTGATGACTTGGCATGTAAAAATTGGCCTTGCATCCCTACAGATTGTATGCGGCTGCCGTTTGCATTGTTGGAGATATGTGATTCTACCTAGAATAAAAGGCTTTAGAAATGGTAGTGTAGCATCAATCATATATTTTCTGGATACAAATAGCAAGGTTTGGCTAAATCCTTGCATACCATCAAGTAGAATATGACAGAATTACAGATGTCAATGAAACAACAGTTCGACTACTTGCACTGACACTCACTATTATAGTAAACAAAAACTGAAACTAGTTAAATGAAGGACAACAAGCTTCAGCTTCGTTTCTTTGACTGCAAAACTAACTAAAATACAACTTTTTTTTGGGCAACAATCAAATGGGTTCTTTTTATAAAGCTTTTTTCTTATGGGGTTTTCAAGCTTCTGAATCTGGTGGGTCAATGCTGCCAGTAGATGGCAACGTTTTAAATAGGCCTAGCTTGTGTATCAGTAGCTAATAGGGAAGAAATCCGAGGGCAAGTGTGAACCATATATCTTGGTGGGTTGTTTAGCAATAAAACCGGCACTTGCGCAACTATGGGGCAAAACAGACGGGGTTGGCTTGGATTCAGCTTTGACAGGGTTGGCTTAGAGAACGTGAACTATATCTAATCTCCAATGTTTCTTGAAAACAAATGCGTTTGCACTATGAGCACTTATCGTCTCAAATTCTGTACATTGTTACAGTTGTAATTTAGCTAGCTAGCAAATTTTTCCCTTATTAGCAAACAAATTACATGAGTCAACACCTTACAACAAAACATTATCGAGAACAAGATAAAACTAGCTGAAATGATCCATTTACGATTTCCGACATGGCAGCATCTTGTAATTGTTGCTAGCTATCTGGCCATCCAGAATCACAACAATAGCCTTCTGCCCCATTGAATCACGTGCATCGTTTTTGTGGCGTTGTCAGCTAACCTGTCTATAGGCGTGAACAATGGCGGCAGCAAAAGTTAAAGCCCTGTATGGGATTGTTTTGAGGACATTGCTGTAAAGGAGAAAAGCAAATCTGGTGTCAGCAGATGGCAGCGTGTGTGGAACAGTGAGAACCCAACTAACCTCAAAGTTCATTTGAACAGCGCACACAGATAATCATACAAACAATTTCAGATGAATACAAAGTGAGACATCCACCAACTATTAGCTGTTGCATGTCAGGATAACCAACTTCAGCATGAAAAGAGTAGAAACATGGCAACCTAATTCAAGTGTGTGTATGTATGAATAAATAAAAAGCACTGGTTAATTTATTCATCCAGTCTGGCAAGTCCACAGGACTGTGCGATGAGCCATCCTTTAGAAAATTCAACCAAACACTTGATCCCAAATGTAAAAATCCTGGCACTGTCAGAATAAACGGGTTGATTTCTTACAAGTGGATATAGACACCTATACAGTTGAGATTCTGAAAGAGGTATAAATAACTTACACTGTGTGGCAAAAAAGGACTGACTGCTTCGTTTTTGTGGGCATATCAGTCTGTTTCTATCAACCGTCCTCCGAGGCACAGCATGTGTTGCTCAACCTACATCAGATTTATCATCCACACACCGGAGAGGTATTTGACTGCACATTTTGATGCATGGTACATACCAAAGGAAGAAGATCTTACTTGTTGTAACTGACAATGTGGCAAAAACAGTCACAGCTATCAAGTTATTACAGAACAGGCAAAAGAATACCCATAATCAACAACCAGAGCTGGCCATAGCTTTAAACGGTGCGACAGAAATGTCAATCTGAGTCGGACGCCGATTATCCTTTTAAATCCAAGTCGCATTAAAATTGATTCATAATTTACACCGAACCAAACCTATGACCTGACCCATCACCATGTTTTACTGCCCCCCTGTGGCGCGAAGTGATGTCACAAAAACAAACGCATATGGCTACTTTCTGACCCTAAATACTAAAAACTGAAACTAAATAATATTTAAAAAAATATGTATAATTTTTTTATAAAACTCAAACTCAATATGAACTAAATCAAGCCTGAACTGAGACAAAACAATAGGGGAAAAAATGAACAGAAAAGCACAGAACTATAACTTTGACACACACATACATGCAGTACAAGTCTGACGTTTGGACACATCTACTCATTCCAGGGTTTTTCTTCATTTTTTAAAACTATTTTCTACATTGTAGAATAATAGTGAAGACATCAAAACTATGAAATGACACATGGAATGATGTAGAGACCAAAACATGTTATATTTTAGATTCTTCAAAGTAGCCACCCTTTGGCTTGACAGCTTTGCACACTCTTGGCATTCTCTCAACCAGCTTCATGAGTTAGTCACCTGGAATGAATTTAAATTAACAGGTGTGCCTTGTAAAAAGTTAATTTGTGGAATTTTCTTAATGCATTTGAGCAGTTGTGACAAGGCAGGGGGTACACAGAAGATAGCTCTATTTGGAAAAAGACCAAGTCCATATTATGGCAAGAACAGCTCAAATAAGCAAAGAAAAATGACAGTCCATTAAGGTCAGTCAATTTGGAAATTATCAAAAACTTTGAAAGTTTCTTCAAGTGCAGTCGCAAAAACCATCAAGTGCTATGATGAAACTGGCTCTCATGAGGACCGCCACAGGAAAGGAAGACCCAGAGTTACCTCTACTGCAGAGGATAAGAGTTACCAGCCTCAGAAATTGCAGACCAAATAAATGCTTCAGAGTTCAAGTAATAGACTTCTCAACATCAACTGTTCAGAAGAGACTGTGTGAATCAGGCTTTCACGGTCAAATTCCTGCAAAGAAACCACAACTAAAGGACACCAATAAGAAGAAGAGACTTGCTTGGGCCAAGAAACATGAGCTCCGGACATTAGACCGGTAGAAATCTGTCCTTTTGGTCTGATGAGTCCAAATTTGAGATTTTTGGTTCCATCTGGAAAGTCTTTGTGAGATGCAGAGTAGGTGAATGGATGACCTCTGCATGTGTGGTTTCCACCGTGAACCATTGAGGAGGAGGTGTGATGGTGTGGGGGTGCTTTGCTGGTGACAATGTATGTGATTTATTTAGAATTCAAGGCACACCTAACCAGCATGGGATGAGTTGGACCACAGAGTGAAGGAAACAAGTGCTCTGCATGTGTGGGAACTCCTTCAAGACTGTTGGAAAAGCATTCCAGGTAAAGCTGGTTGAGAGAATTCCAAGAGTGTGCCAAGCTGTCAAGGCAAAGGGTGGCTACTTTGAAGAATGTCAAATATAAAATATTTTGATTTGTTTCATACTTTTTTGGTTACTACAGGATTCCATATGTGTTATTTCATAGTTTTGATGTCTTCCCTATTATTCTACAAAAACATTCTGTAAAAAAAAACCTTGAATGAGTAGGTGTCCAAACTTTTGACTGGTACTGTACATACACACACAGACCAAAAAAGACCCTGCTGTCAGTGTGAGGGCCTTGGCTTTCTAGCTCTCCAGGAGAGGAGTGATTATGCTGTTGTCACGAACAGGCCCGTAGCCCGTAACAGAGGGAGCGAATGTGGCGATAAGGAATAATAAATATTTTTGTCCTTCCTTAACTGAGGTAACCTATATCCAATTAACAATGGTGTGTGTGTAGTGTAAGTGAGTGGTTGCGTGTATAGAGGTGATAATGAGAAGTGTTGAAAGGTGCCAAAGCAAGCAAACAAAAACACCCCCAAAAATTGCCACAACCAAAATTAAACAGTGTGTCTGCATGGAGAGAGTCTCCTCAATGAAAGGGGAAAAGGTGTATTTATCCCGGGACACACCCGGGACCAGATGTGTCCCATTTTACTGACGACCTTCCCAGCTCCGCCCACCGTCTTCCCCATTTATTAAGGAAAACGAGTGCAAAAAGAGAATTCGGCAGCCTGAGTGGGAGGGTCGTCACACTGTTAAGATTAGACAGGCTAGTCTGCCAGGGCCGTCTGTGGTAGGAATGTGTCAAAAGAAGAAAAGAAAGGCTGAAAATGAAAGAATCACGGCTGTGGAAAGTAAAGGTCCTTGTGGCACGCCTCACTCAACACTTTGGGTCTCCAGGGCTACAAAGAGCTAGGGCAGAGAGGTTGTGGCGAAAAGCTTTTCAACAACAGAGCAAATGAGTCCGTATTGATGGACGCTACGTGATACAAAACATAAGAGCCATTTAAGGCCCAAGGTTTGCTTTCAGAAAGTGACACAAGGCATATTTGACTCTTGTAGCCGCGGCTGTATATAGAAGGCTGGCAATTACAAGGTCACAGTAGTGAGATGACCGGGGTTATAGTGGTACAAGATAACAAGTTAAGTGCTTCTGCATCAATGGTTGGCTCCGTACAAAATATTGAACTGAAAAGATTGAGCTTTTAAAGGTTTTGAGCTTTAAAATTTTTTTTTTAAAGCACACACACACAGACAGACATTCACACACACACACACACACACACACACTCATGAGCTGCCCTGTGAGGCATGTAGTGTTTCTTAAATTTGAATCTTCTATGTAGCGCTCATTGTCAGACAGGGAGGAGAATTTGCCACACACACAATGACAGGAATGTGTGTGAGCCGGGTGGGAGGGTGTGGGTGAAGACGTACATTTATCCAGCCGTCCCACTCATTCGCTAACCCATCCATTGTTTCCTCTAATAGCCCCATTATTCCTCCTCATAATGATGGGGATTATCAAATGAATTCCAGCTACTTTCTCTTTGCAGAGTTTGCCCCTAAATGCGGTCGGGAAAAGGGGAGCGAGGCTAGGGGCTAATGGAACGCCTTTCAGCAGGATGGAATTGTGGGGGATTTCGTGCCCATCCAATGAGTCTGCGGTGTTTTGAAAAGAGCAGCTTGTGAGAAGCTGAAGTCATGGAATAGTCGTAGCCGCTTCCAATAGGCTTGTCAACCAGACAATGTGTTGGAAACTTATGGGTTCGAGTCAGAGAGAGAGAGTGAGAAACTGCCCCCTTCCACTCTGGGAAAGTAGGGAATGTGACCATCATGGACCATAAAATCACTCTAAATCAACTTGACCCCCATTGATTAGATGACTCTTACAATGAAACCTGCTATGCTCTTGTGGTCCATCCGGTAAATATGGGAAACAATACACATAAAGAGCCTGTCCGCCCTCTTACCCGAGTTCCAGTGCCACGTCACATTAATTCAAGTAATATATGCATTCAATTTGAATAAAAGCCTGTGAGGGTGGCGAGAGTAGAGCTCAATCGTGTGGCGTGCGCTCAGCACCAGCCAGCATAACCAATGCCGCCCCCCCCCCCCAGTCAAATTTCTTTGCTCGTCAACATTCCCTGAAACAAGCAGTGTTAAAATGTCAAACTCTCAAACCGCACACCAAATACCTGACTCTCTAAATATGTCTTTGCTTTGTAGATGTGCGTGCTGCAGCATTCACAAATGGACTTGCCTCCTTAATCACTTCATATGTATAATTCAATAATTTAATTGTTGCTCAAAGGCCTACTACTAATGACAACAGCAGAAATGGATTGAGAGATCTATAGGGATAGAAGCCTTGTCCTTCATCACATGTGATGAGTGTTGTAGATTGATTGAGCGTTGCCTTTTATCTCGTGTCTTAGAATAGCCCTCCTACTGATAAAATGGGGTTACCTTTGGTGGGATTTCTATTGCACTCCAGGGCTGGGGTCTATTCCAATTCAATTGGTCCTTGGTAGCTCAGTTGGTAGAGGATGGAGCTTGTAATGCCAGGGTAGTGGGCTCGATTCCCAGGACCACCCATATATAAAATATATGCATGCATGACTGTCGCTTTGGATGAAAGCATGTAATGGCATATACAGTTTTTATTATATACATCACACACACACACTGCCAGTCAAAAGTTTGGACATCATCAAAACTATGAAATAACACATGGAATCATGTAGTAACCAAAAAAGTGTTAAATAAAACAAAATATATTTTATATGTGAAGTTCTTCAAAGTAGCTACCCAGTACTAAAGGACACCAATAAGAAGAAGAGACATGCTGGGCCAAGAAACACGAGCAATGGATATTAGTCCATACTTAACAAGCATGGCTACCACAGCATTTTCCAGTGATACACCATCCCATCTGGTTTGTGCTTAGTCCAACTATCATTAGTTTTTCAACAGGACAATGGCCCATCACACCTCCAGGCTGTGTAAGGGCTAGTTGACCAAGAAGGAGAGTGATGGAGTGCTGCATCAGATGACCTGGCCTCCACAATCACCCTACCTCAAACCAATTGAGATAGTTTGGGATGAGTTGGACCGCAGGGTGAAGGAAAAGCAGCCAGCAAGTGCTCAGCATTGTGGGAACTCCTTCAAGACTGTAGGAAAAGCATTCCAGGTGAAGCTGGTTGAGAGAATGACAAGAGTGTGCAAAGCTGTCATCAAGCTAAAGGGTGGCTACTTTGAAGAATCTCAAATATAAAATATATTTGGATTTGTTTAACACTGTTTTGGTTACTACATGATTCCATATGTCATTTCAGTTTAATTGTCTTCACTATTATTCTATAATGTAGAAAATAGTAAAAATAAAGAAAAACCCTTGATGGAGTAGGTGTCCAAAATTGACTGGTACTGTATATAATTCCAGTGAACTCAAATTGAACCAAACACTAATTCAAATTTACAATTTTCCTTGTTGAAAAGTATTGAAGAGAATTTGAATGAATGTACTTCTTGAATTGAAATGGAATTGATCCCAACCCTGTAGCACTCTTGAAGTACCTGGATGAAGTCAACTCACCTGAAGTAATGGTGTCATTCAGCGTAATCACATGCTTATTACCAAAGAGTAAAAACGACTTACAAGGACGTGTACACGGGTAACTTATTTTCTCACCGGTTATAACTTATTGTATGATAATGTTAAACTATGTGTGGAACTATTATATAAGGCATGGTAGTTGTGTGATCAAATTATATTAAACTTGCCAGTTGCATTGGTTTATTAAAATCAGTCCACCTATTCCTCCCACACCAGGAATGAATCAAAACAGAAGTCTTTGTATGTGAAACCTGACCGGAGGCGTGAGTGTGAAAAAGATCGATGTGAATTCATTTAAATGCTGCCGTAGTGCTGGCTGCAAGTGTAATACTTGAAATGTGGATTCAGCATTTGAAGGAATCCTATCTTTTCTTATGACCCTCCTGGTGTTCCTAAAAGGTACCCAGAAGCTATCAAGCTGACATAGTCCAACGAAGCCCCAGTATATCAACCTATTTAATACTCTGTAAATTGTGATGCATTTGTCTACATGCATTTTACAATGTGACACGTTTTCAGAGGAGAAGATTGATATTGAAGCTTTGCTGCATTTTTTATTTATTTTGGATATATTTTTTTTTACTAGACAGGATGTGGTGGGGACTCAAACAAAAACAGTGCTTTTCCTGCTAAATGGAGAAACGTGGGAGTTAATTTATGGCCTGTTTGGAAGGCAAGTTTGGGCCTGAATCCATAATGAGCGAGTGCACCTGCAGCCGCATACAAATGAATGGATGACGGTTAGCATTTATGCCTCCCAAACCATGGAGACCTCCTGATCTGACCAATAATTGCAGATCAAAGAGGGGGAAGGATGTGTTTTTAGTTTCATCCACCATATCATAAATATCAATGTACAATTATTCCTATACTTACTGTACAATGCTAAATGTGTCACATGGCTAAGGAATACAGATACAGCCTTCAAGTTATCACTAAGGTGTTTAGAGGATTAAGGTCATAATTGCATCCAAAATGTCACCCTTTTCTTTCATCGTGCACTGCTTTTGGCCAGGGCCCATAGGGTTCTGGTAGTGCACTATTTTGGGAATAGGGTGCCATTTGGGACACTGATGAAGACTGCGAAATACCAAATGGTCAAGTAAATGTCGTGTAAAGTTCATGTAATGTTATACCAACCTAAGTATGTATTCCAGGGATGGCGGCTTGCTTTTGTAGGCACACAAATTGTTTTCTTTTCTTTTTTGGGGGGGGAGGGGGACTCAGTCAGTCAGTCTCAACTTACTGTTGAGAGTTAGAACAGTTGAATACACAAGGTTCAATTTCAAAATGTTATTGTGCATCAACTTATTTTCTCTCATGTCAGCAAACATTTTTTAGATAAGTTAGTCTAATTTTACTTAGGGCTCCCAAAAGGCTAGGGCCGGCTCTGAATGCATATGTGGGTATGCAGACCTGTGAGCCACTGTGGCCCCTCGTGAGTTCAATTTTTTTGGTGGCCACACTCCCATCAAAGTTGCCCATCCCTGATGTAGTGCATGTGTATAGCATAGAGAGAGAATGTAATTAAGTTGTCAGTCGGATTGGGAACTTGTGTATCAGTTTCTTAGTTAGTGATGAATAAATTATCAATCCTCTAACATCAATCAATTTATAAAACCCTTTTTTAATGGTTAAGAGCAGTCCTAACACAACTTCCACTTGGATTGTTTTCTCTTATCTCTCCTCAGGGAATTTTATTTCTTGTGGAAATGTTACAAAATGCACATTTGTGACATGCTCTATCAAAATCAGTCGCTTGTCGTGCAAGCTAACTAGCATAGAAACATGAACATTTCATCAAAAGTATTGATATGCTCTGAACAATGCTATTTGTTTTCTAGCCAACCCAATTAGAATGTCAAAATCAAAGTGTAGGTAAACTTTAAAAATGAGTCCTTGGCGAGCTAATGTTCAGTCAGCTGACAAGCTAAAGACACCCCCACATTTTTTGGGTACATTAATCAGCTAGCTAGTACATTATCCTGTTAAATGAGCGAGCGAGCTACATGTTTAACCAAATAACAGACATGTCTTCTACAGTAGCACTTGAGTTGCAACGTGCAGTAGGCAAACAGCGTTGCGGTCAAAACTGACAAACTTCAGAGGCGATTTTTTTTTTTCTGAACAGCTGAGCTCAATTTAGAGAGCTGATACATAAGTTATACATAGTTCTGAAGCAAATCTTTTTTCAAATATCTATAGAGCTCAAAATGTATGTTGGCGTCAACTGATAAGGATGGATGGAGCAAGTTACACTGAAGTGTGCCATAGGGGACTGTATGTTTTGCCAGTGTCAGTCCATTTAGAGAGGATAACAATGTAGTAATAATAGTAATGATGCCTGAAAGGTAATATAATAATATAAGCATTTCTATCAAGCCCAAAAGGCCCTAGTACCATTCATGTTTGAAATGTTTTTGAATTATGCCTCCATCATTGAGTGGAAGGCTTATTTTAAATTAGAATAATGCAAATTTGTGACCCGTTTCAGGAAGCTGTCACTTTCACTACTTCACAGTTGAGGCATTTAATCATCTTTTTTTTGTTTGTTATTCTTTATCAAAATACGTTTTTTTTTGGCATAAAAGCCTTCTGGAACATGTGAACGTTCATGTGCGTTAATAACGAACTTGTATTCCATTTGTAAATATGTATAAAATGGTTAAATTATGAGCCTGGTTAGTTTAGCCACAGAGAGAGCCAGGAACCTTCCCATTAGCCATGATTGGCTGAGATAATCGATGGGTTGGACATGGCAGACCAATCCAAATTCATCTCCTGGCATGTAGCATGCTTCTGTCTAACGTGAGCTGCTCTCAGTATGTGTTGATAATCCTTTCTATTGCTGATTTAGGCATCGAGAACTACAAAAGTTTTGCTGCTTTTCTCAACATTGATGCCCTAAATTTAGCAGGCATTCCCGACAGATCAGTTAAGCTTCATCTTCAGATATTATAGGTTTCTAATTTTGTTAGAATGTCGTACTCATTGCAAGTTAAAGCATACTGTTAGCTTGCTAACAAATGTTAGTGTCACGCCTTGGTCTTAGTATTTTGTGTTTTTAGTTAATTAGTTGGTCAGGCCAGGGTGTGACCTGGGTTTATGTTATTGTGTTGTCCTATTGTTTTTTTGTAGGCATTGGGATTGTGGTTGATTAGGGGTGTGTTTAGTTTAGGTTCGGCTGCCTGAGGCGGTTCTCAATCAGAGTCAGGTGATTATTTTTGTCTCTGATGGGGAACCGTATTTAGGTAGCCTGGGTTTCACTGTGTATTTCGTGGGTGATTGTTTCTGTCTCTGTGTAGTGTTCACCAGATAGGCTGTAATAGGTTTCACGTTCCGTTTGTTTGTTTTTTTGTATTTATAAGTTATTTCATGTACCGCGATTCATTCATTAAAAAACATGAGTAACCAACACGCTGCATTTCGGTCCGACTCTCTTTCGACACAACGAAGAACGCCGTTACAGTTAGTTTGCTGTCTCGCTAGCTAATGTTACGTGTATGATAAGTGTTGTACTATTTATTCATTTATTTTATTTTTTTCACCTTTATTTAACCAGGTAGGCTAGTTGAGAACAAGTTCTCATTTGCAACTGCGACCTGGCCAAGATAAAGCATAGCAGTGTGAACAGACAACACAGAGTTACACATGGAGTAAACAATTAACAAGTCAATAACACAGTAGAAAAAAAAGGGGAGCCTATATACATTGTGTGCAAAAGGCATGAGGAGGTAGGCGAATAATTACAATATTGCAGATTAACACTGGAGTGATAAATGATCAGATGGTCATGTACAGGTAGAGATATTGTGTGCAAAAGAGCAGAAAAGTAAATAAATAAAAACAGTGTGGGGATGAGGTAGGTGAAAATGGGTGGGCTATTTACCAGTAGACTATGTGCAGCTGCAGCGAACGGTTAGCTGCTCAGATAGCAGATGTTTGAAGTTGGTGAGGGAGATAAAAGTCTCCAACTTCAGAGATTTTTGCAATTCGTTCCAGTCACAGGCAGCAGAGTACTGGAAAGAAAGGCGGCCAAATGAGGTGTTGGCTTTAGGGATGATCAGTGAGATATACCTGCTGGAGCGCGTGCAACGGATGGGTGTTGCCATCGTGACCAGTGAACTGAGATAAGGCGGAGCTTTACCTAGCATGGACTTGTAGATGACCTGGAGCCAGTGGGTCTGGCGACGAATATGTAGCGAGGGCCAGCCGACTAGAGCATACAAGTCGCAGTGGTGGGTGGTATAAGGTGCTTTAGTGACAAAACGGATGGCACTGTGGTAAACTGCATCCAGTTTGCTGAGTAGAGTATTGGAAGCTATTTTGTAGATGACATCGCCGAAGTCGAGGATCGGTAGGATAGTCCGTTTTACTTGGGTAAGTTTGGCGGTGTGAGTTAAGGAGGCTTTGTTGCGGAATAGAAAGCCGACTCTTGATTTGATTTTCGATTGGAGATGTTTGATATGAGTCTGGAAGGAGAGTTTCCAGTCTAGCCAGACACCTAGGTACTTATAGATGTCCACATATTCAAGGTCGAAACCATCCAGGGTGGTGATGCTCATCGGGCACGCGGGTGCAGGCAGCGATCGGTTGAAAAGCATGCATTTGGTTTTACTAGCGTTTAAGAGCAGTTGGAGGCCATGGAAGGAGTGTTGTATGGCATTGAAGCTCGTTTGGAGGTTAGATAGCACAGTGTCCAAGGACGGGCCGGAAGTATATAGAATGGTGTCGTCTGCGTAGAGGTGGATCCGGGAATCGCCCGCAGCAAGAGCAACATCATTGATATATACAGAGAAAAGAGTCGGCCCGAGAATTGAACCCTGTGACACCCTCATAGAGACTGCCAGAGGACCGGACAGCATGCCCTCCGATTTGACACACTGAACTCTGTCTGCAAAGTAATTGGTGAACCAGGCAAGGCAGTCATCCGAAAAACCGAGGCCACTGAGTCTGCCGATAAGAATATGGTGATTGACAGTCGAAAGCCTTGGCAAGGTCGATGAAGACGGCTGCACAGTACTGTCTTTTATCGATGGCGGTTATGATATCGTTTAGTACCTTGAGTGTGGCTGAGGTGCACCTGTGACCGGCTCGTAACCAGATTGCACAGCGGAGAAGGTACGGTGTGATTCGAGATGGTCAGTGACCTGTTTGTTGACTTGGCTTTCGAAGACCTTAGATAGGCAGGGCAGGATGGATATAGGTTTGTAACAGTTTGGGTCCAGGGTGTCTCCCCCTTTTGAAGAGGGGGATGACTGCGGCAGCTTTCCAATCCTTGGGGATCTCCGACGATATGAAAGAGGTTGAACAGGCTGGTAATAGGGGTTGCGACAATGGCGGCGGATAGTTTCAGAAATAAAGGGTCCAGATTGTCAAGCCCAGCTGATTTGTACGGGTCCAGGTTTTGCAGCTCTTTCAGAACATCTGCTATCTGGATTTGGGTAAAGGAGAACCTGGAGGGGCTTGGGCGAGGAGCTGCGGGGGGGGGGGGCGGAGCTGTTGGCCGAGGTTGGAGTAGCCAGGCGGAAGGCATGGCCAGCCGTTGAGAAATGCTTGTTGAAGTTTTCGATAATCATGGATTTATCGGTGGTGACCGTGTTACCTAGCCTCAGTGCAGTGGGCAGCTGGGAGGAGGTGCTCTTGTTCTCCATGGACTTCACAGTGTCCCAGAACTTTTTGGAGTTGGAGCTACAGGATGCAAACTTCTGCCTGAAGAAGCTGGCCTTAGCTTTCCTGACTGACTGCGTGTATTGGTTCCTGACTTCCCTGAACAGTTGCATATCGCGGGGACTATTCGATGCTATTGCAGTCCGCCACAGGATGTTTTTGTGCTGGTCGAGGGCAGTCAGGTCTGGAGTGAACCAAGGGCTGTATCTGTTCTTTGTTCTGCATTTTTTGAACTGAGCATGCTTATCTAAAATGGTGAGGAAGTTACTTTTAAAGAATGACCAGGCATCCTCAACTGACGGGATGAGGTCAATGTCCTTCCAGGATACCCGGGCCAGGTCGATTAGAAAGGCCTGCTCACAGAAGTGTTTTAGGGAGCGTTTGACAGTGATGAGGGGTGGTCGTTTGACTGCGGCTCCGTAGCGGATACAGGCAATGAGGAAGTGATCGCTGAGATCCTGGTTGAAGACAGCGGAGGTGTATTTGGAGGGCCAGTTGGTCAGGATGACGTCTATGAGGGTGCCCTTGTTTACAGAGTTAGGGTTGTACCTGGTGGGTTCCTTGATGATTTGTGTGAGATTGAGGGCATCTAGCTTACATTGTAGGACTGCCGGGGTGTTAAGCATATCCCAGTTTAGGTCACCTAAAAGAACAAACTCTGAAGCTAGATGGGGGGCGATCAATTCACAAATGGTGTCCAGGGCACAGCTGGGAGCTGAGGGGGGTCGGTAACAGGCGGCAACAGTGAGAGACTTATTTCTGGAGAGAGAAATTTTCAAAATGATTAGTTCGAACTGTTTGGGTATGGACCTGGAAAGTATGACATTACTTTGCAGGCTATCTCTGCAGTAGACTGCAACTCCTCCCCCTTTGGCAGTTCTATCTTGACGGAAGATGTTATAGTTGGGTATGGAAATCTCTGAATTTTTGGTGGCCTTCCTGAGCCAGGACTCAGACACGGCAAGGACATCAGGGTTAGCAGAGTGTGCTAAAGCAGTGAGTAAAACAAACTTAGGGAGGAGGCTTCTGATGTTGACATGCATGAAACCAAGGCTTTTTCGATCACAGAAGTCAACAAATGAGGGTGCCTGGGGACATGCAGGGCCTGGGTTTACCTCCACATCACCCGCGGAACAGAGAAGGAGTAGTATGAGGGTGCGACTAAAGGCTATCAGAACTGGTCGCCTAGAGCATTGGGGACAGAGAATAAGAGGAGCAGGTTTCTGGGCATGGTAGAATATATTCAGGGCATAATGCGCAGACAGGGGTATGGTGGGGTGCGGGTACAGCGGAGGTAAGCCCAGGCACTGGGTGATGATGAGAGAGGTTGTATCTCTGGACATGCTGGTTGTAATGGGTGAGGTCACCGCATGTGTGGGAGGTGGGACAAAGGAGGTATCAGGGGTATGAAGAGTAGAACTAGGGGCTCCATTGTGAACTAAAACAATGATAACTAACCTGAACAATAGTATACAAGGCATATTGACATTTGAGAGAGACATACAGCGAGGCATACAGTAATCACAGGTGTTGAATTGGGAAAGCTAGCTAAAACAGTAGGTGAGACAACAACAGCTAATCAGCTAGCACAACAACAGCAGGTAAAATGGCGTTGACTAGGCAACGGGGCCGACAGATAAAACATAAACAAGCAGAATGGAGTACCGTGATTAATGGACAGTCCAGCGTGCATCAGCTATGTAGCCAAGTGATCAGTGTCCAGGGGGCAGGGAAGCTGGATTGGTGAGTGTTATCCAGGTTAAAAAAACTAACAATGACTAAATAGCTTGTAGCTAGTTAGCTGGTTAGCTTCTGGAGTTTCTTGAGTGTGTTCTAAAAATTAAAAATAATAGCGATTCCGTATCACATTGGATGAGGCAGGTTACCGGAAGGTATAAACAAATTAAAAATCGAAGAGAGAGAGAGAGTAAATATGGGTCCAGTGAGTGTTTGGGACGCGGCGATTCAGACGGTTAGCAGGCCTGTGCTAACAAGCTAACAGTTAGTAGGCCGGGGCTAAACAAGGTAGCAGTTAGCGGACTGGGGCTAAACAAGCTGGCAGTTAGCAGTCCGAAATAGCAAGCAAGGAGATAGCAAGGGCTAGAGAGTTAGCCTTTGGGGACGTCGCGATGGGGTGAGTCTGTTTATTCCTCTTCATGCGGTGACATCGATAGACCGGTCGTGGGTCCGGGTATTGTAGCCCAGGAATATGCTACGGTGGTAGGTATTGTAGCCCAGGAGTCTGCTACGGTGGTAGAACAGGGGCTCTGGCCGGGCTAGCTTCAAGCTAAGTGGGTGGAAACGCTAGCCAGGAGTAAATCATCCGGGGTTGCGGTTTAGCTAGATAGCTAGTTGTGAAGATCCAGCTGAAAGATGTTCCATTTGCGGTGGGAATCCGGGGATAAAAAATAAATAGGTCCGTTGTGCTCTGGTTAGAGTCGCGTTGTTCGAACTGGCGAGAGCTTTCCGAGCTACAGGTTAGCTGATGACCGGTTAGCTGAAGACCGCTAGCATAGCTGGTAGTTAGCTGGCTAGCTTCAGTTGAGGGGTACCGGTTCCGAAGTAAATATAAATACTTAGGAAAAAAAGCTACATTGGGTGAGGCGGGTTGCAGGAGAATATTTGGAAGCTGAGGTTTAGCAAAATGTTTTAAAGGATATGCGAAGAAAAATATGTAAAAACTAAAAAAGACGATATATACAGGGGACACGACTCGACACGTCTTACTGCTACGCCATCTTGGATGAATTTAAATCAGAAACCCATTTGCATTGCTAGCTAACATTGAACCTCGTTGGTTAGCTTTAGCTGCCTGCAGATTCATACCACAGCTATGACGACCACTTTGGTAGTAGTATGAGTTGAGATTATGCGGGTTCATTGTTTAGCTAGCTAGCTACATGTGTAAACAAAAGACTCCACTTCGCCTGATGATTACATGACTCATCAAGTTAGCCAGGTGTGTCTGGGGGTGCTTACGGCCATATAAAGTATTTCATGAACATGTGTATATGTCTGGTTGTAGAATTTCTTTCACGTGACCCATCCACTTAGTGTCTGCAGAAGCATCATCTTATAAATATCTGGACACTTTCTGGTTTTGATATTGCTACTATGCAAATATGCAAGTAACCATTTCATTGTTCCATTTTCACAGTCTGTATCCTGTACATGTGACAAATAAAGATTACATTTAATTTGATATAGTGTGTGTTTACCAGAGACGGCCAATAGCTAGTTCCTGTGTTTGTTTACTACACCACTCACTCTGTTTAGCACATGGCCTCACATGTGACTCCTTAAAGAGATGGGTGGGACTAAGGCTTAAGAGGGTGTGAACGATGCTGAATGGGTGGAGACCAAGAAGAGCTCTCCAGTCGGTGAAAAAACATTCATGGGTCTTTTTCTCAAAAGTGGGGTTACAAGTTCATCAACTTTCAAAGCATAATTACTTTCTCATTTGTTCCTCAACTGCAGTGTATGATGTACCATTTTCTAGCTGAGTCTCTACTTTTATCCAAAGTAAAAAATACAATTTCAAATGTTGCTACATAGGACTGAATCCAGGTGGTGGGTCACATTTGTAATATAATCAAGGGGGCTCAATCCATTTGCTTGATCAGAATCTGATTTGGATTGTGTCTTATTAAAATCTATTTCAGCATCTCACTGCGCCTGTGATTGAGCCCAAATTGATTTCTCTAATCAATAGCTATAGGATTTAAACTGAGGGGGACGGACTGCCTTATCCAGGAGGCTCCTTGCAGCAGTCACTTGCTCACATTGAGGCATGTGATTGCCCCATTTGGAGTGACGCAGGCTATTCGAGACACAAGCACTGTGTACCTGCAATCGTGCCTCGTACCAGGGTCGTAGTCATTAGTGCAAACCGCAGCAAAACATCTTGCAACAGAAAACAAAAATTTGCTTTTTGTTGGACAGGTTCTGGTTGACCCTCCTTGTTTCAGTCCATTTTCTTCCATTTGGTGCCTTTTTGAAAGACCCTTGATGGTATATAAGGACACTCCGTTTCAATCTGTGGTGCTGCGGAGACAACTGGCAAAATAATCTTGCCTGCCAGACCTTTGAGGCGAAATTTGCCAGAAATTTGAGGCGAAAACGCCCGGATTGATGCAGGGGCCCACTGGAGCAAAACCGTTCAAGCAAATTACATGTTTTTTCTGTCTCACCTTGAACTTAATTGACTGCCTGAAAGCTGACTGCCTGAAAGCTGACGTCCTCTGAAAAGTGCTGAAGGAGGGTACTACTTCTTCCTGACATTCTGAAAAGGGTAGCTGTTGACATTGCAGACCCCCCTGCCGTGCCCTTTTCATATGGATTGTGACAATCGCGTGCACATTCTATACCTTCAGAAAGTATTCATACCCCTTGACTTATTCCACATTGTGTTACAAACCGGATTTCAAAATGGGTTGAATTCACACGATACACCATAATGACGAAGTGACATGTTTTTAGAAATTATTGAAAGTGAACTACAGAAATCTCCTTTACATAAGTATTCACACCCCTTTTGCTATGACACTTGAAATTGAGCTCAGGTGCATCCAATTTCCTTTTAATCATCCTTGATGTCACTTCAACTTGATTGGAGTCCACCTGTGGCCAATTCAATTGTTTGAACATGATTTAGAAAGAAACACACCAGTCTATATAATGTCCCACAGTTGACAGTGCATGTCAGAGCAGAACCTATCCCATGTAGTCCAAAGAACTGTCCGAGATTGAATTGTGCTCAGGCTTCTATCTGGGGAAGGGTATAAAACAATTTCTTGTGTTGAACATTTCCAAGAGCACAGTGGTCTCCATCATTGGTAAATGGAAAAAATGTAGAACTACCCAGACTGCCTAGAGCTGGCCGTCCGGCCAAACGAAACAACCAGGCAAGAAGCATCTTGGTTAGAGAGGTGTCCAAGAACCCAATGACCACTCCGTTAGAACTACAGAGTTCCTTGGCTGAGATGGGAGAAACTGTCAGAAGGACAATTCTTTACAGCACTTCGTCAATCTGAGCTTATGAGAGAGTGGCCAGACAGAATCTAAAAAGGCACATGACAGCACACTTGGAGTTTGCAAAATGGCACGTGAAAGACTGCGAGCATAAGGCAAAAGATTCTGTGGTCTGAGACAATTTTACTATTTGGCCTGAATGTAAAGAGCTATATCTAGAGAAAATGAGGCACAGCTCTTCACCCGTCTAACACCATCCCTACTGTAAAACATGGTGGTAGCAGCTATGCTATGGGGATGCTATTCAGTGGTAGGGACAGGGAGACTGGTAAGGTTAGAGGGAACAATGAATGGAGCCAAATATAGGCAAATCCTTAATGAGAACCTGCTTCAGAGTTAAAACGACTTTAGACTGAGGCAAAGATTTACATTCCATCAGGACAATGACCCTAAGAATACAGCCAAAGAAATGCTGGAATGGCTTCAGAACAAGAATGTGAAAGTCCTTGAGTGGCACAGCAAAAAGCCCAGACTTGAATACCATTTGAAAATCTGTGGAAAGACTTCCAAGATTGCTGTTCACTGCCGCTCCCCATCGAACTTAAGAGGTTGAGAAAATCTGCAAGGAATGGGAGAAAATCCCATGTGCAAAGCTGATACAGACATACCCAAGACGACTCAACTGTAATTGCTGTCAAAGGTGCTTCTACAAAGTATTGACTCGTATATGTATACTTATGTAAATGAGATTTCTCTTTAATTTTCAAAACATTTGCTAACTTTTCTAAAAACATATTTCCACTGGGATATTGTGTGTACATGGGTGAGATGTAAAAAAAAAGAAAAAAAAAAAGTTTTATCCATTTTGAATTCAGGCTGCAACAACATTTGGATTAAGTCAATGGGTATGAATACTTTCTGAAGGCACTGTATATGTCAAAGTCCTAATTGAGTGGAGGAACTTGAAAGGCGGGTAGAGAGGGATCATGCATATCATGTCATTCAAATCATGTCTGTATTAGATTGTGTATCACAACTCTCTTCAGGAAGTTAGCGGCTAAAATCTAAATGAAACATTCACAGACACGAGGAAGCAATGTTATACACCACAGCCTCTCCAATGTTCATTTCCTGCATTCTACCATAGTCTATCATACTTCTCCCATTCAACATGACCCACATCGTTAGAGGTAGTGGGTTTGTGACGAGGCGAGCGGTGATGGGCACAGAGTACCCAGGTGTCCAGCTGAGTCTCTGTCAGCCGTGACAGGTAGAGAGGCAGCTCAGTTAGGCTGTCACCGCTCCTCCCGACCTCTCCTGCGGTGCCAAACTGCAGCTGGTGGCAGCGGTGGGATTTCGCGGGAGCGGCAGACTGTAATCAGTCATTATGTCAGCAGCGGCCCTGGGAGCCCCGCTCCGGCTCATTCAGCCAAATAATAAGCAGCAGATAACGGTGCTGCCGCGCAGCCAGGGGCCCCGCAGGGTGAGGAGCTGGAAAATTGAGCCTTTTCCACTCGTGGGTGTACACAAAGATATCGCCTTCAGTCAAGTGCTGGAGTAGACTTTCATAGACCCCCAGCAGCCTCACTCACCTTTGCCAACCTCACGGTCAGAGGGACACGCACTCTGCTGGCTGTGGCTAACATGGAACGTGTGTGTGTGTCAAATATGCAACTTTAAATCTGCGTATCAAGTGGCAGCTTTCCGCCATCATTCTTAAACCAGACGATGCACCCAACTGGTACGCTATTCCCTATATAGTGCACTACTTTTGACCGGGGCCTATAAGGGCTCTGGTCCACAGTAGTGCACTATGTAGGGGAAAAAGGATGCCATGTGTGAGATAACCGATAATGCTGGCTGTTGAAACGTGTATTAAATTGTCTCCCCACCACCCTCCGAATCCTCCTCCTCTAGATTTTTGTCATTCCATAACAAGGTTCAAAGTCTCCCATTGTCCCTCTAGCATTCCACAGCTCAGTAGTATTGACTGGTTCTGCTGGGTGACTGGTGCCATATTACATCCATTTATCATCGGTACGACAGAGTGCTCGCAACGTCAGATTCTCTTCACCAGACATTTGACTTCTACTTTTGTTCAACAAGGCTCACTCCATCCGCAGTGATTGCCTTGTCTATAACTCGTGGCTACCCACATTCTACACATGTCCACATCCATAATACAAAGGAAAGGTCTGTGTTCCCTTTTGGGAGTATTCTTTCCAAAGGTAACAATGGTTGGAGGGAAATTTGCTCTACAAAAATTGTTAGGATATTTTGTTGTTGCTTATATCGCTTTATTTAGGTGCTACTTGTTGGAGATTTGGTTCAGTGAACCACGCTTGGGTGTTGTGACCTTGGCTGAGACTTGAAGACTTGAGCTGATGCCAAAGTTTGACCTCAACTGGTTTTAACACCTATCTGCTCATACTGTTGTAATTGGTTAACTTGGCTAACTCAAAGGCAATAGTCACATAAATGACCACACACACACAATACTTTCGTTCAAGATGAACTGTTACCTTCCAGTGCTGTACATGACAAATGGATGACTGCATATCAGCTCATATCTAGACTGATGAAATAATTTATGAGCATGCTTCTCATACTGTGACATTGTGAGACCACATTATGTAGCTAGACTATGAGCTCAAGTTTGATCCCTCGCAGTGCAACTAACACCCATACTGATTAATAGACACTGGCAGTGATGATGTTAATCATGAACTGAATCCTGCAGTCTAAGGCGGAGTGTCCCAAATGGCACCCTGTTCCCTATGTCGTGCACTACTTTTGACCAGAGGACATAGAATGAATGGGGAGCCATTTGGGACGCACCCTAAATCGCTCTTCATCTGCCAGACTCCTGTGACGTCTTTATTCCTGCACCTGTGGCTTTAACTTTCATGTGTTATCAGCCAGGTTATTTCTGTGCCTTTCCTATGGCTACAACTTCCCCCTAATGAACAATTCCCATCAATAATTGATTGAGATGAAAATGTAAGATTCCTTTGTGCCGGGCAAAACTTCGTCTGATTCGGGGAGGCACATTTGGGATTTGTTCCTCTTTCAGCCCCTTGCCGTAAGACATTTTAAGCACCTCACTTCGGTGAATCTTTTTTTTAATGGCTTTTGTTGGCGGTGCGGCCAGAGAAACCAAAGGTCCACTTAGCGGCTCCACTGTCACACAGGAGTCGATGTGAAACGTCACCGTCTCTAATCTTGTTTATGCTTTTGGTGGTTGTAAGCCCTCTCTCTGTAAGCCAGCTTTGTGTCAAACACAGCTGGGTAACCTCGTATAATTGCAGCTGAGCAGAAATAATTGGGGCAGCAGCTTGAATGCAGCCACTACACCCAGGTCATTTACAGATTTCTATCTGTTGGCTTGGCCAGGTCTGCAATGTGGGTTACACAGGTTTCAGAACAAATGTGTCACATAATGCATTGTAATATTCAGGCCACTTTAATTCAAATGAAAGGAATGTGATTGTGTACATGCGCCTGGATGACGATTAAACTGATGTGACATTGGCTTACAGTACATTAGCTAATAATATAAGACTGTGGCGCTCAAACTGAAATGTGATATTTGAAATGCTGAAGCGTTGGAAATGTTGCGATGGCGAGCAAATTTTTGTATTAGTTACAAAAGCACTCTGACAATTTATCAGCCTGACATTTCATTTATAATGGTAACAGCGAGATGGATGCATTTTATTTAACAGATTGGATAATTTAGTAATCTTTCCATGACTCCCGAGTACAATCTGAAATTAGACTTGAACTGACAAACCTGTATTTAAAACAACTATTTGTCCTCTCACCTGATGCTCTGTCATCCCCACTCCATATACAATCCCTTGACATGTAGGCCTAGTATTCTGTACAATACATGCCACAATACAACAGTCAGTCGCTTTGTTTTTACCTAATCAGCCAAAACCTCTACCAGAAGAGCTAACCACCTTTAGCCACCCAGTGCTTGGCACTAGATTGGCTGCTCCTGGCCGTGTAGAATTCATCATTGGCTACAAATAGAGTACAGCCCTATGTCCAATGAATCCTCCATCCCGATGTGGTCAATAACTTGGGCTTCCGTATAATCAGTGAGAGTGTGGGATACGTGAGGCCACGGCAGCTCCCAGGAGAATACTTTTCGCCCGTGTTCGATTGATGACTTTGAACGGGGCCTGTCTTGGCTTAGGGGGAAATTTGGATTGGAAAGTCTGTCGAGAGCAGTTTTAATTCTACCGGCAGTAAAGGATGAAATTGAGCAGGAATGAAGTGCTTTTGGTGCATCGATCTTGCTCTGGTCTCTGCCGAGACAAAGGGAGATGAAGACAATTGTAACCTTCTCTATCGCCTGGCTGAATGCAAATTGAGCAACCGCATCCTTTCTTTTCTAATAAAAGGGAAAAAGCACACAGGGTAAGAAAGCCCCTCTCAAGCTATCAACCATGTCCAATTAGAGCAGGTCTCTGAAAGTAGTAGACAGACAGACAGTCAGCCTGCACTGTGGCCATACAACCACTTTCACACAGTCTTATTTTATGATGTTTGGATCTGTTTTGACAGATGACAAAGGTGGCCAACCCCAGTTCCCATACTGTTGTCTCTAGCATGACAAGGGTGGCTAACCCTGGAGGGGTTGCAGTAACCTGCTGGTTTTTCCTTCAAGGCTGTCTGCCCACCTGGGTGTTAAGAGACTGACTGGGTCCTTGATTGCTTTTTTTAAGGCCCCCTAAATAGGATTGTGGCTCCAAGTTGGCTCTCCCCAAATTTAAAATACATGGATTTTCTTTTAACACATAACAGCGTTCAGCTTTTGTTTTGCATCCTAATGAAGAGTACTTTCCTGCTGGTTCTTTGAGCTTCACCCTGGCCAGGAAATCTGCAGTAACACACCAGCAGATGCAGCGAGTCCTCATGCATAAGAAACCCCACTCCGACAGCCATCTGTCTCCTTGTGTCTGTTACCATGCGCCTGCAGTTTGTTTTGTTAGCGCCAAGCGCTGTATACAAGTTTAATGGCTTGCTAGACACGCCATCCAATCTCATGGTCCTCGCACCTCATTCGGAAAAAATCGCATTCCCCGACCTATATCTGACCAGAGTAACAGAAACCAGAACAATCTCTACTGAAGGTTCCATAACTCTGAGTAGGTCTGCCATTGCTTAACTATGCTATACTGTTACCCCACAAGACTGCTGGGTTGAATTATGTTGCCGGGCTAAATTAAAAGTTGAACCTCCTTTGACCTTAAAGAAACCCGAACAACAAAAACAACAACAGCAGTAGCAGCACCATCCCAGCATATAGCTGTACGACTAGCAAATAGCAAAGAGGTCAGACAGATCACTCTTACCCCTCCGTGGCCTGACAATAAAATGAGGGGCTATTCTGGAAGTGAGGAGGATTTGAAAAGGGAAGTGCACATTGACGTGAAAAAAAATGCATGTCGGACACCACATAAGCAATATAGAGACTTACCCATTTGTTTTGTCTGATGTTTTGCTTGCAACATGCCCAATTAGAAAGCGGCCAACAGTGAGATAGCGAGAGCTCGCAATCTGCTTCAAAGAGTCCCAGCAGCATTAGTATGCAGCCCTCTCTTCCTCAGTCGAGCATAGAGAACTGCTACCCACAACACAATGCCTGCCATAATGATTACTTATGCCATTTTTGTGTGCTAGGACAGCAGTCATTTTTTCTTTCAGCTTGAAATGACTGTTCTCTATGTTTGTGACAATATCCTACGCAAGTTTATCTGGATAGTTAATGATAACTGGAATCATGACTGTACTTGAGCAATTCCATTCATCACAATGTCACCCTTGGCAACGCAGTGAAGGCGATTTATCGGAGGACTTAGCTTTCTCGAAGACGCCCAACACACTTTTTCATTGTTTTCATCTGAAAGGCAAATGTTTACCACCAACACCGCTATTGACTATCTTGCCAGCTTTGACTGTATTCCTCCCAGGCTAAACATTAGCAAGGGGAAGCTAGAGTGTTTATTAGCCTAGCATGTTTTATTTTAGCCATGGCGGCGCAAGACTTCCCTCACTGCAGATGCCCCAATGAGGACACGGCCCTTATTTCTCCCTGCCCCTGTGAAGACGTGAACACATTAGCCGAGGCACAATGTCACTTTACAGCAGTCAACTGTCGGTTCTTATCGCGTAAGCCACCGGCTCTAGCCCGTGTTTATTGTTTTGTTGCCTACATGTTTAATGTAAACTAGGCAATACAAATGTGATTTACTGCATTGATAACCTGTGGATTCAGTGGTTGACCCTTTTTCTTTACATAGTGATTGATGCCTTTAATAAAGCAGTATGAATGGCTACTCCAGGTATAGGCCTTGTTAGTAACGTCATATGCTTAACTCCTTTCACAATCGTAGTTGTTTCTGGCATCTTACCCTATGACCTTTCAATGCACCATTTAGAATCTCTTTGGTCAGTCATTTTTTTTTTTAATTGCTTACTATTTTTGACATCAATTTGACTGTCCACTTGTATTGTTAGAATAGGCTCTATAATATCTAACACTTTTAAAACTATTGTCAGTATTAAGAAATTAATATTCCAGCATTTATACAAACAGACATTTATATTATTACTTAAAGGTGCATCTGCGATTCGACCATTTTAAAGTGCCCACTTTCATACATTTAGTGAGAAGAACCAAGTCAGTCAGTCAGTCAATTCACATGGCCATGTTTCTGTAACTGTAATCCAGCTATATCTGTATTAATCTCCGATTTTAAATTCTGGACTACAGGAAACTGAGTGCTGAGCACGCCCCCATCCACAACACATGCCACTACATTACTTGGGCCTGCCATGAAGGACTTAAAAATGGTCAGACTCCAGCCACCCAAGTCATAGACTGTTATCTCTGCTACCGCACGGCAAGCGGTACCGATGCACCAAGTCTGGTTACGACAGGACTCTGAACAGCTTCTACCCCCAAGCCATTCGACTGCTAAATAGTTAGTCCGGGTAGCTATTGGATAACTATTTAATGATCTGCATTGACACACTTTGCACTAAACCTTTTGACTAATCACATATGCTGCTGCAACTGTTTATCTATTATCTTGCCTAGTCCCTTTATCCCTACTTACAGTATATGTACAGATCTACCTCAATTACCATGTTCCCCTGCACATTGACTTGGTACTGGTACCCTGTGCACATAACCATTTTTCTTTATTTCATTGTTGTGAAGGGCTAGTAAGTAAGCATTTCAGTGTTGGTCTAAGCATGTGACAAATAACATTTGATTTGATTGAAATGAGTTCTTTTTTTTAAATGATTAGAAGCTCGTTCTATAGTGCTTCTCCCCATCCAAAGCCACCCATAGATTTATGCCTGGGCTGAAGGATGGCTGTCCAATTTTACGCATGAATGGCCGTTCTGCCAGTGTCGGCTATGTTTTAAAAGCCTCTGTCAGATGTACATTTTAGGATGTATATCAGTGCTGCCCGTGTGTAATTCTTGTGTAATTCCTGCACACAGTGACTATTTCTGTCAAAGCCCACTAGCAGCTTGTGCATTGCTAAGATTGTTTTACATAATTTCCGTGAGTGTTTGTTGTCCAAGGTGTGTGTGTGTGATGTGCGTGTGATGTCTGTGCATGTACAGAGCTCAAATATACTCTAAATATACTCTACCGGAATACCTTTCCACGTCATTATTCATTATGGAGCTAGTCAAATTATAACTACCTCAAGGTCAAAGTTCATGTCTCGTGTTTTTGCAAATGGGAATGAATCCGAAACTGGGAAATGGGGGAGTTGTCGAGTCAATTACGACTGACGCCTTTCTGTTTTTTTTTGGAGGAAGGCTTTTCCTCTCTAGCTGCTTTCCCAGAGATGATACATAGTGAGATGATAATTGAAAATGTGAAACTATTCAAATAGGCCTGTGATAAAGCCAGGATGTTGTCCACTGAAGGTCATTGGTTGTATTAGCTGCATATTTAGTGTATCCTAACGAATGAAAGACAAAATGGCAGTCCGATCATAGGTGGAGACTTCCAATATGTAGCGGAGTGTCATTTAGACACCCAGAACCCTCTCTTCTCAATGTCATTCTTCATCTGGACAGGCCAATCAACGTTATGGCAAAGGGACCTATACAGAGTTTCACATCACATTGTGGACATGAGTGACAAGTTCCCCTTTATTATGATGGTAAGTCAAAAAGAGGTCAGGCTACCCATTTAAGATGTTTATACAGGTACAGTCAGGTCTGTTCTCTGTGTCCCAAATGACACCTTATTCCCAATATAGTGCACTACTTTTGACTTGAGCCCTGGACCCAGGTCAAAAGGAGTACACTAAGGAATAGGTTGCCATTTGGGACACTAGCTGTGTGTAGCAGTAGTAGTACAGAATAGCGTTGACGTTGTTCGTCACCTCATGGAGAAATGGGCACCCTATTTAACTTCTTGTTACAGGGGTCCTGGCATATCTCTGCAGTCTCCCACAAAGCTTGAATGGGAACATTGTGTGTGTGTGTGACCGACCCCCCCTCCCCCCTCCCCCCTCCCCCTGCTGGTCTGGGTGCCTGTTTGGGTCCAGCACACCTGTCAAACCATGTCGGCAGCGCCTCCGGCATTGACAGACTCCAGAACCCCTCTACACAGGCACACGTGCACGTCGGGCACGTGCACACACAAAGTCTTGGTGTTTTATTGAAAGCACACATTGGCCCCCTCACTTATATCAAGGTTGTATTCAATGCTGGGGTCGCCCTCTTCTGAGGGGGTCAAGTTTCATATTGGAAAGTGGGAGTTGGGGGGGAGGGGGTTGAAGGTGAGGGATGGTGAAGGTTAGTCAGAGCACACACACTTACACATGGAAACGGGACTCTTGACGTACCTTGCCAATATCTCAATTCCCATTTTCAATCAGTTGGTATTTTTTGGTATCCCATTCACAATGCCCAAACACTGTTTTTGTGTTATGTTTTGCAGTGCTTTTGCAGACACGTTGAGTTTCGTACCAGAAAATTCTTCGTCCATGCCCCCACTCGAACATAATAGAACATTTTAAAACAACTGAATGTCAAGTGAAATGTTCAAGAGACCTTGTTACGAATCCCTTTTGGCCCGACAGTCTAGGGGAGATGGTAACGAGGCCCGTAACATAACTCATGCACATTATAGTGAAAAAGTAAAAGTGAGAACGAAATAACCACAGACAACTAAATTACCATCAAACACATGGTTTATTAGAAAACACACGGTAATTGGGGGTGGGGGAGCAGGAAAAGGGTCTGAGCTGACCCAAGGAAAGAAACAATAAGCATACAAAACACCCCCAAGCTAGACTAGCCTATTTCAACAACAGCTAACTAACTAACCAAAAATACAGTGGGTGGTCCGCCCAGTTCTAACTAGTGTTTTTAACAAATTTTACCTACGGGTAGTGTATGCCCATGGGCAACTTGTCTTGTTTCCCACCAGCAAACAAACACCATAACCAAAAACAATACTCACAGGTGAGGACAAAGTGATATGGAGGTGCTCAAACAAAAGATAGCTCAATACATAAAGAGAGAGTGAAACAGAGAGATCTACAGACATGGCATTTACAGAGAGATTGAGCTCTAGAGCAAACAACTGACAGGGTTTTTAAACCAAGGGAAAGGAACTGTGATTGGGTAGGAAACAGGAGGAGGTGTGTCTTCTGATTGATTATTGATTGGGGAGTGATGATTTTCACCTGTGAGGGGAGAAGGAGAGAAAAGAACACTGGATACATACACACACACACCCACAGGATACCTGTATCCGTAACAGACCTACCAATACATATTTTTTCAAGTAATTTATTTCGATCATTTTCTGTGGATGGGCATTTGCATTCGACAGTATCATGCTCTTACATTCAGCATTGATCTTGATCACATCTCATTGCCCGACAATACCACCCTGCACTGTAAACATGATGCTAAGTGACGTTATCATGAGTGGGGGAAAAAAGCTATATTGCCGATTGTTAATGCACACAATGCCATAGCCCTCTGAAGCACTTACGGTGTCAAGTCCCACTAACGTCACCCATACAATTTTCTCCTCTATTGACTTTTATGTTCTGCCGCAAGGTTGGTCATCCCGGCAAGAGTATGTATTCCAAATAAAGAATAGCATCATTACCATAATGATATTTGATCTCAAAGATAAACACCGCTTTCTTGCCCACACCATGCCTCTGAAGTGTCGGGAGAGAGCAAAATTGTGGGGGTTGCCTTGACACTAGTTCGCCTTGACGTGAAGAAAGGCGGCCGTCTTTGAAAGGTATCTTCCATTGTTATGCACACTTACTGTAAATTGTGGGGTTGACGCTAGTTCACCTTGACCACCTTTTGTGCGCATGTCATTTACAATGGTGTCTACAACAAGGTTTTACATGGTCGGATTGATGCTATAATTTGACACGCACAAAGGCGTCCATCTTTTAAAGGTATCTTCCACAAGAAGGTGTTCCACACATACATTGTGGGGTTGATGCTTGAACCTTGACACATGTTCGAAAATGTGTCTTCAGCAAGAAGACATTTCACACAATCCAGATTTCCCACCCATAGCAGGGATATGAGGACGCCTCCTCCTTGCCTCAATGCTTTATCGATCAGCCATGGGACCCACAGGGGACCGGAGTCTGCACCCCTGCATGTCTAAACACTGGATGCACACGTGCCTACTCATTTTTAACCCAAGCTCGCTCTCTTGCTTTCTGTCATACACACACGCGCACACACACACACATCACATAGCTTAAGGTTCCTTAGTTCGCTAATAAGGCCAATTAGAGCACAGGCATGTGGAAGCCTCCAGCAGAGTAGTTAAAAGGTTGGAGGTGTTGGATGTACACCCTTCTCCACCTCCCCTCATTGTCATGGAGACCGTGAGACAGAAGGGAGAGAATAAGAGGATAAAGATGGGACTCAGAGAGAGAGAGAGAATTGAGGGAGGGAGGGAGAGCGAATGAGCGGTTGACGCTAGAGAGAAATAAAGATGGGAAGATGCAGAGGGAGGATAGAGAGAAGGGAGGGATGGAGAGAAAGGTGTGATAAGATTATGCAGTTGAAGGGGAAAGAAAGATGGAGTGAGTGAGGAAGAGAACAAGGGTGCACAAAAGAAGGCAAGAAAGCACATTTAAATACATAACCTGCCTGCACTTCCTCTGGTCTGGGTCATCAAACAGTCACAGTCATTTATCAGCTTGCCTGCATTTAATTTGACCCTTGGGTCCAGATGCTCCTCATGCATAGTGTGTGTGTCCTCCTCCATTGACTCCTAATGATAGCCTCTGCGAACACCCCTAGACTGACTCAGCACAAAATCTTTGATCTGCTGAGGATGACTGGAATAAAATTTTGCACTGGAATATACACTGTGTACAAAACATTACAAACACCTTCCTAATATTGAGTTGCACCCCCTTTTGGCCTTCAGAACAGCCTCTTTAAAAAAAAAAAAAAAATTTTTTTTTTCTTTTTTTCTCCGCATTTTATTTATCCAGGTAGGCCAGTTGAGAACAGGTTCTCATTTACAACTGCAACCTGGCCAAGATAAAGAAAAGCAGTGTGATAAAAACAACAGAGTTACACATAAACAAACAGTCAATAACACAAACAAATAGAAATATATATGTACAGTGTGTGCAAATGTAGAAGAGTAGGCAGGTAAGGCAATAAATAGGCCATAGAGACAAAATAATGACAATTTGGCATTAACACTGGAGTGATAGATGTGCAGATGATGATGTGGAAGTAGAGATACTTTGGTGCAAAAGAGCAAGAGGATAAGTAACAATATGGGGATGGAGGTAGTTTGGATGTGCTATTTACACCTAGGTATTTGTAGTTGTCCACATATTCTAAGTCAGAACCGTCCAGAGTAGTGATGCTAACCGGGAGGGAGGGTGCGGGCAGCAATTGGTTGAAGAGCATGCACTTAGTTTTACTAGCATTTTGAAAGCAGTTGAAGGGCCAGAAGTATACAGAATGGTGTCGTCTGCGTAGAGGTGGATCAGAGAATCACCAGCAGCAAGAGCAAAATCATTGATATATACAGAGAATAGAGTCGGCCCGAGAATTGAACCCTGTGGTACCTCCATAGAGACTGCCAGTGGTCCGGACAACAGGCCCTCCGATTTGACACACTGAACAAAACAGTAGTTGGTGAATCAGGTGAGGCAGTCATTTGAGAAGCCAAGGCTATTGAGTCTGCTGATAAGAATGCCGTGATTGACAGAGTCGAAAGCCTTGGCCAGGTCAATGAAGACTTCTGCACAGTACTGTCTTTTATTGATGGCGGTTATGATATCGTTTAGGACCTTGAGCGTGGCTGAGGTGCACCCATGACCATCTTGCATAGTGGAGACGGTACAGTGGGATTCGAAATGGTCAGTGATCTGTTTGTTAACTTGGCATTTGAAGATTTTAGAAAGGCAGGGCAGGATGGATATAGGTCTACAACAGTTTGGGTCTAGAGAGTCTCCCCCTTTGAAGAGGCAGCTGTACAATCTTTGGGGATCTCAGTTGATACGAAAGAGAGGATGAACAGGCTAGTAATAGGGGTTGCAACAATTTTGGGGGATACTTTTAGAAAGACAGGGTCCAAATTGTCTGTCCCAGCCGATTTGTAGTGATCCAGATTTTGCAGCACTTTCAGAACATCAGCTGTCTGGATTTGGGTAAAGGAGAAGTGGGGGGGCTTGGGCAAGTAGCTGCAGGGGGTGCTGAGATGTTGGCCGGGGTAGGGGTAGCCAGGTGGAAAGCATGGCCAGACGTAGAGAAATGCTTATTGAAATGATTGATTATTGTAGATTTATCAGTGTTTCCTATCCTCAGTGCAGTGGGCAGCTGAGAGGAGGTGCTCTTATTCTCCATGGACTTTACAGTGTCCCAAAACTTTTTGGAATTAGTGCTACAGGATGCAAATTTCTGTTTGAAAAAGCTAGCCTTCGTTTTCATAACTGACTGATTTAAATTGGTTCCTGACATCCCTGAAAAATGTGTATATCTCAGGGGCTATTCGATGCTAATGCAGAACGCCACAGGATGTTTTTGTGCTGGTCAAGGCCAGTCAAATCTGGGGTGAACCAAGGGCTATATCTGTTCTTAGTTCTACATTTTTTGAATGGAGCATGCTTATTTAAGATGGTGAGGAAAACACTTTTAAAAGAGCAACCAGGCATCCTCAACTGACGGGATGAGGTCAATATCCTTCAAGGATACCCGGTCCAGGTTGATTAGAAAGGCCTGTTCACTGAAGTGTTTAGGGAGCGTTTGACAGTGATGAGGGGTGGTCGTTTCACCGCGGACCCATTATGCACGCAGGCAATGAGGCAGTGATCTCTGAGATCCTCGTTGAAGACAGCAGAGGTATATTTAGAGGGCAAGTTAAGATATCTAAGAGGGTGCCCATGGTTACGGATTTAGGGTTGTACCTGGTAGCTTCCTTGATAATTTGTGTGAGATTGAGGGCATCTAGCTTTGATTTTTAGGATGGCTGGGGTGTTAAGCATGTCCCAGTATAGGTCACCTAACAGTATGAACTCTGAAGATACATGGGGGGGGCAATCAATTCACATATGGCGTCCAGGGCACAGCTGGGGGCTGAAGGGGGTTTATAACAAGTGACAATGGTGAGAGACTTGTTTCTGGAAATGTGGGTTTTTAAAAATAGTAGCTCGAATTGTTTGGGCACAGACCTGGATAGCCTCAATTCGTCGAGGATGGACTAGGGCTGTTGCGGTGACTGTATTACAGCCACACCGGTTGTCATGAAGGCAGTCAAATTCCACGTGATTGTTTAGTCACTGTAATTAGGCTTCTCCAAGCTCTGATGCTGCAGATGGTCATTAGTAGCCTACCAAACTTGGTAACGACATGGTACTCAGGACTCAATTGTCCCTCTAATCACTATGTCTTAAAGGCAAATTTATTTGAAAATCTAATCAAACACTTCGTGAGTGTCCATGAGCTCATGTTGCGCAACATTTCAATAGGCTATGCAGTTGCACGAGAGAACAGAGTGATGGCCTCTATTAAAAAGAGGAGGATCAGCTTTCTATAGGCTAGGCCTACGATATTTATTTCTCAACTTCCCTAATATTAAGCAAATTGCTTATATTTACAACAAGAGTATAGCCTACCTGGCTGGCATGAAAATAAACCATGGGGAAAAGCGACCTCCATTAACTATATAAGTGAATAGATGACATGTATTTTTTCCCCTGCTGCCACTGTTTCGAGACCGTTGCATGATTAATTGTCCATTCGAAATATAAACTCAGCAACAAAAGAAACGTTTCTTTTTCAGGACCCTGTCTTTCAAAGATAATTCGTAAAAATCCAAATAACTTCACAGATCTAAATTTGAAAGGGTTTAAACACTGTTTCCCATGCTTGTTCAATGAACCATAAACAATTAATGAACATGCACCTGTGGAATGGTCGTTAAGACACTAACAGCTTACAGACGGTAGGCAATTAACGTCACAGTTATGAAAACTTAGGGCACTAAAGAGGCCTTTCTACCGACTCTGAAAAACACCAAAAGAAAGATGCCCTGCTCATCTGTGTGAATGTGCCTTAGGCATGCTGCAAGGAGACATGAGGACTGCAGATGTAGCAAGGGCAATAAATTGCAATGTCCATACTGTGAGACGCCTAAGACAGCGCTACAGGGAGACAGGACGGACAGCTGATCGTCCTCGCAGTGGCAGACCACGTGTAACAACACCTGCACAGGATCGGTACATCCGAACATCACACCTATGGGACAGATACAGGATGGCAACAACTGCCCAAGTTACACCAGGAATGCACAATCCCTCCATCAGTGCTCAGACTGTCAGCAATAGGCTGAGAGAGGCTGGACTGAGGGCTTGTAGGCCTGTTGTAAGGCAGGTCCTCATCAGACATCACCGGAAACAACGTCGCCTATGGGCACAAACCCACCGTCGCTGGACCAGACAGGACTGGCAAAAAGTGCTCTTCACTAACGAGTGGCAGTTTTGTCTTACATGGGGTGATGGTTTGCATTTATCGTCGAAGGAATGAGCGTTACACCGAGGCCTTTACTCTGGAGCGGGATCGATTTAGAGGTGGAGGGTCCGTCATGGTCTGGGGCGGTGTGTCACAGCATCATTGGACTGAGCTTGTTGTCATTGCAGGCAATCTGAACGCTCTGCGTTATGGGGAAGACATTCTCCTCCCTCATGTGGTACCCTTCCTGCAGAATCATCCTGACATGACCCTCCAGCATGATAATGCCACAAGCCATACTGCTCGTTCTGTGCATGATTTCCTGGTAGACAGGTATGTCAGTGTTCTGCCATGGCCAGAGAAGAGCCCGGATATCAATCTGTGAGGTGAGGACAAGGGCCATTCCCCCCCAGATATGTCCGGGAACTTACAGGTGCCTTGGTGGAAGAGTGGGGTAGCATCTCACAGCAAGAACTGGCAAATCTGGTGCTGTCCATGAGGAGGAGATGCACTGCAGTACTTAATGCAGCTGGTGGCCACACCAGATACTGGCGTGTTACTTTAGATTTTGACCTCCCTTTGATCAGGGACCCATTATTCAATTTCTGTTAGTCACATGTCTGTGGAACTTGTTCAGTTTACATCACAGTTGTTTAATCTTGTTATGGTCATACAAATATGTACACACTTTTTTTACCTTTTATTTAACCAGGCAAGTCAGTTAAGAACAAATTCTTATTTTCAATGACGGCCTAGGAACAGTGGGTTAACTGCCTGTTCAGGGGCAGAACGACAGATTTGTACCTTGTCAGCTCGGGGGTTTGAACTTGCAACCTTCCGGTTACTAGTCCAACGCTCTAACCACTAGGCTACCCTGCCGCCCCTGAACACATGTTAAGTCTGCTGAAAATAAACGCAGTTGACAGTGAAAGGACGTTTCTTTTTTTGCTGAGTTTTTCACACCTATATTATTTAGTACATGTAAAGATGAGATTAAATCAAGAATAGGCTGATGGGTGACAATATTAGCCTATCACTTGATGATGCCCAGCATAAGAAACAAAGCCAATTTTTTTCAAATCATAGTTGCAAACCTCATGTAGCCTAGCCCATAGGCCTATATGTCCTAATAAGGTTTGTATCGCATCTAAATTGGCCAAATAATTTCTTAAAATTACACACATGAATCCGCGTTACATGTGATGTAGAGCCTAACTGGCATACATAAGCAGTGTGTAAGTTTCAAATTTGGGGAAGATAATTTTCACCATAAAAATGCACCTTTATAATAAAAGCATTACATGCATAATCGCATCTGCTTTGAAAATGGTGATTTCCCACTAATAGAACATTCATGCTTATAGGCTACTACCATGTGTGCATTGCTGCTCTTATAATGTGAAGAAATAGCCTAATAGTTTATCAACATTTTAAGCTAAACGTTCTAATCTGTTCCATCAGCCACATTGAGTATAAAAAAATTGATGCTTGTGGTTGTATTAATTTTGGATCTATCGCATCCCACAACTGTCCCAGACTATATTTTGAATAATTATTTATCTTACAGAATCAAATAGGTCTACCTTTGTACTATGGAGGATAGTAAATTGACATAGGCTAGTGCTTTTGCTGTTCGTTATGCATACGCATCTTGTTGTCTGACAAATTAAATGTGAACAGTTCTTCCAATATCTTCAATATGTACCTCGGAATTGGATAAGGACGCACGCAGTTGCATCCCTGATGTGGGTGTCTTCACTTCTAGCCTATGAGAAAGACCCGGTCACGTGATGGAGCGTGCATTAGTCAGGGAGAAGGGCACAAAGACCACTAGCCGCAAAAGGCATGGATTTTTTTAGGGTGCAGTACGGCCACACAAAGGGGATGCCGCCGTGAAATTGGGACATTTTATCAAGTGCTTGTCAAATTGTGAAATTGTGAAAAAAACTAAAGAGCTCATGCCTTTTCAAGCTACTTCTTTCAAATCATCATTAGTGGCATCATGCAGCCTTACAATGTATTAAAAATCCAAACATATAGCCCAACGTTTGTAGAACAACTAAAGTAACATTAATAACTCTAAATTAAGCATGTAGGAGTACCTTTTAAAAAAAACTGCTCAACACAGAATATATGCATGTGCGCAATCCCTCAAATAGTTTGGAGAAAATATCCTTTCTATTTTATTCAGCTATGTTCAATTGTATTCTTCATACTATAAAATAATGCTACAGATTTCTAAGCAAATCTTGTCTGTTAAATGAACTAGTGTAGCCCACAGCCATTTAGCATAGCCGGATCAGGTCCTAACATAAGGACAACTCTGAGTATACTATTCTGTTCTTCTGAAATAGACTACATTTTCTTCATATCATGTTTCTTTAGACCAGGGATCCCAGCCCATTGTGACTCAAATGCTTCCCAAAGTTGTCAAGTTGTATGTCCTTTGGGTGATGGACCATTCTTGAAACACACAGGAAACTGTTGAGTGTGAAAAACCCAGCAGCGTTGCAGTTCTTGACACACTCAAACTGGTGCGCCTGGCACCTACTACCATACCCTGTTCAAAACAACTCAAATATTTTGTCCATTCACCCTCTGAATGGCACACATACACAATTCATGTCTCAAGGCTTAAAAATCCTGCTTTAACCAGTCTCCTCCCCTTCATCTACACTGATTTGAAGTGGCTTTAACAGGTGTTCATCAATAAGGAATCACAGCTTTCACCTTGATTCTCCTGGTCAGTAGGTGTTACTAATATTTTGTACACTCAGTGTATTTGTATATATTTGTGGTAGTATTGCTGTGTGTTAGTGTTGACAGTAATTGCATGCCTGTTGTCATATAGGCTACTATGAGTAATGTTTGCAGACTAGTTTTTGGCAACAGTAATGTTTGTATGAATAAGTTGGCTAGTATTTATTTAAATTATGGACAAAACTGCCATGGCTTCTCTACTTCTTAGTATACACAATATCAGTTGAGCACTTTGAGTATTATCCAAGATGGTCCTATTCATAAACAAGACACTTCAATCACATTTAGTCTACATTAACCTCTTCCACATAGCCTCTGGCTGTTTTCTGGCCTGTAATAACCCCTGGGTCATGAGTCGAGAGATGAGGTTCAGCCATTACCACTTTTTGTTGCTAATGTGTCGCTAGTAACACCACACCAGTAACATGGGTGTTTGGGTCAGCGGCGGGCAACAATAGATTAGTCCTACGACTTCCTGTCCAACCCCTGACATTTTTCACTTCACTAATAAAGTAAGTTGTTCTTTCATACACTCCAGGGACCGCAAGGGTCGTCCCTTTTGTGTTCTCACTTGTGCGGCTACGCCACAGGCCGTCCGTCGCCCTGCATTAATCAAGCGGTAAACATGTGCTCTTTCGCTCTCTTATGTTTTTCTTTTCACTTCTATTTAGTCGACGGTATAGGGGCCTGTTAAGAATGTTGATGTGATGACCCCTTGTGTTGTACAATGGCTGTGCCCTTGGACGCACACTTGAAGCCACATTCAATGTCCGTACATTTGCTGATACACTTGCTCTACCTTCAATGCACTGAAGCTGATTCAATGACAACAAACGGTAGAGTTTTGAAAGAACGCGAGGTTAAAGCTAATGAGTTTTATTTTGGTTGACGTTGATTTGAACCGTGAGTAACCCAGATGAATAGTGGCTCGGGCACAGGGTGGGGCAACATTCTCCCACAGCACCCTCTGGTTTGGAGTACCCAGTGATCTTCAAATGTTTTCCTTTGTTTTGTCTTTTCAACAAAAATGTGTCTTTCCAGCAGGCTAGGGCGATACACTTTAGTCAGAACGACAATGAGATGAATGTGTGTTCTCCAGTGAAAACGCCCCACAGTAAGGCAACAACATCATCTCAAACACCTGTTTGTCAGTAATGAAAGGCCTCTGTTTCACAACCCATTGAAGAGGTTTTGGAAGCTCTTATCCCCAGTGGCCACCACCACTTCTGCCCCACTGAAAGTAGTGGAACAAATCCAACATTTATCTGTGAAAACACCTCCGCTCAGAATGTGTAGCTGAGATACAGAATTATAAGAAAAAGAGGCGTGGAAGAAGTGTTATAAGGAGAAAAAAAAACAGATTCATTTCTAAGACAAACATTTGTATAAGAATCCATTACATCTGCATATGGAGCATCAAGATCACCAGTGTGCTGAGTTTCTTTTCTTCATAGTTCAGGTGTACCAGGTCCGGTCCCATGCGGCTCAGTTGGTAGAGCATGGCGCTTGCAACTTCAGAGTGGTGGGTTCAATTCCCATGGGGAACCAGTATGAAAAAGTGCACTACTGTAAGTGGCTCTGGATAAATAACAAATGTAAATGTACAATACTGGACTTGTTATACCATTTTCAATTGAGATGTTAACTCCAATGTGAACATAATGCTTTGTAATTCGGCTTGTTCCCATTGTGAAAAACTCATTCTGGAGGGGATTGGTGTAATATGGCGGAGCTTTTCCAACCCCCCCCCGGGCCTCCAAATAACTGACAGATGCTATGTCTGTCTGACCACCAGCCTAGTTCTCCAGATTGAGCTATGGCGTCTGCCAATCGAACAACAACCCCCGCTTGGACGTAATGACGAGACTTGTTTCCTAACGTTGGGTCAGATTGTGTGAAGACATTTTTTTGCCCGAACAACTCCAATTTGGTGGACTATGGTACATTCTAATGCTAGATTGTATTTTCAAGCAGCAACTATCAGGACATAAAATGTTTACAGTGCTAGTTTCATCAACTACTGTACAATATGATATAACACACACAAACAACTTCATTTTGACTGCACTGGGCCTTTAAAGAATCCCGTAAGAGTCTGCTGACATCTGAAGGCTTCTAGCTTCCTTTTAAAGAGCCATTTTCTCAGCAATACAGGTATGATAGAAGAATGAAGTAGGTTAACATGGGCTTTGCTACACAGAAAGCAACAGTTGCCCACTCCTTTGTCAACACTTTGATTAAATCAATATCTTTGAAAATACCACAAGTATCTTTTTTTTTAAACTATTCAAATCTGTTTTCTTATATATATTTTGGACGAGAGCGAGGCTATTACCCCGCTAGCCTACTTATTGTTCCTGCAGTGAGGAGGATTCACCATCTTCATCAACTGTTTTCAAAATGTATCTGCAGATCAAAGCCAAAAAGACTACCAGTATGCAAATTAGGGGAACCAAATCAACAGCTCTCTAACTGATGCAATTCAGTAGGCTCCTGATGAGTCACTCACTTTGATGTCATTGTCTGGCACGTCCTGATGAACTTCATATAGAAAACATAAATCAGATGTTTAGTTGTCTGGATGCGATACCACAGACAACTGTTGTATGATTTTATGAATGGCAAGGATACACAGTTCCTTCAAGGTATTCACACCCCTTTTTACTTTTTCCACAATTTGTTACAAACCTGGATTAAAATGGATGAATAAAAAATGTGCAACGTTCTACACAAAATACTTTCAAAGTAGAAAAATTCTAAAAATGTTTTTGATTCATACAAAATACTATTCAAACCCCTAGTCAATACATGTTAGAATAACTTTTGGCAACGATTACAGTGTTGAGTCTAAGAGCTTTGCACAACTAGATTGTACAATATTTACCCATTTTGTTATTTTTTTTTAATCTTCAAGCTCTGCTAAGTTGGTTGTTGATCATTGCTAGACAGCCATTTAAGTCTTGCCATAGATTTTCAAGCCAATTTGCAGTCAAAACTGTAATGTCAGCTTGGTAAACAAGCTACAACTACACTACATGACCAAAAGTATGTACACATGCTCATCAAAAATCTCATTCCAAAATCATGGGCAACCATATGGAGTTGGTTCTCCATTTTGATGCTTTCACAGCCTCTACTACGGGGACAACTTTCCACTAGATGTTGGAGTATTGCTTGCAGGACTTTTTACATTGTCACGAGCATTAGTGAGGTTGGGCACTGATGTTGGGCGATTAGGCCTGGCTCGCAGTCAGCGTTCCAGTTCATCCCAAAGGTGTTCGATGGGGTTGAGGACAGGGCTCTGTGCAGGCCAGTCAAGTTCTTCCACACCAATTTTGACAAACCATTTCTGTATGGACCTCGCTTTGTGCATGGTGGCATTGTCATGCTGAAAAAGGAAAGGGCCTACCACAAAGTTGGAAGCATGGAATCGTCTAGAATACCATTGTAAGGTGATACAATTTCCCTTCACTGGAACTAAGAGGCCTAGCCCGAACCATGAAAACCAGCCACAGGCCATTATTCTTCCTCCACCAAATTTTATAGTTGGCACCATGCATTGTGGCAGGTTGCATTTTCCTGGCATCCGCCAAACACATATTTGTCCATCAAACTGCCAGATGGTGAAGCGTGATTCATAACTCCAGAGAATGCATTTCCACTGCTCCAGAGTCCAATGGCGGCAAACGTCACACCATTCCAGAAGATACTTGGTATTGTGATCTTAAGCTTATGTACGGCTGCTCGTCCACGGAAACCCATTTCATGAAGCTCCTGAAGAACAGTGCTGACGTTGCTTCCAGAGGCTGTTTGGAACTCAATAGTGTGTGTTTCAACCAAGGACAGATGTTTTTTTGCGCACTTCAGCACTCTGCAGTCCTGTTCTGTGAGCTTGTGTGGCCTACTACTTTGCGGTTGAGTCTTTGCTGCTCCTAGACATTTCCACTTCACAATAACGGCACTTATAGTTGACTCAGTAAGGCCATTCTACTGCCAATGTTTGTCTATGGAGATTGCATGGCTGTGTGCTAGATTTTATACACCTGTAAGCAACGGGTGTGGCTTAAATAGCTGAATCCATTAATTTGAAGGGGTATCTACATACGTTTGTGTATACAGTGCATTCAGAGAGAAAACAGATCCCTTCACTTTTTCAACATTTTGTTATGCTTCGGCTTTATTCTAATATTGATTAAATACAAATGTTCCTCAATCTACACACAATAACCCATAATAACAAACTCAAAACAGTTTTTTAGACATTTTCGCTAATGTATTAAAAATAAGAAACATACCTTATTTATGTTAGTATTCATACCCTTTCAAATGAGACTCGAAATTGAGCTCCGGTGCATCCTGTTTTCATTGATCATCCTTGATGTTTCTTCACCTTGATTGGAGTCCACCTGTGGTAAATTAAATAGATTGGACATGATTTGGAAAGGCACCTGCCTGTCTATATAAGGTCTTACAGTTGACAGTGCATGTCAGAGCAAAAACCAAGCCATGACGTCAAAGGAATTGTATATAGAGCTCTGAGACAGGATTGTGTCAAGGCACAGATCTGGGGAAGGGTACCAATACATTTCTGCAGCATTTTAAGGTCCCTAAGAACACAGTGGCCTCCATCATTCTTAAATGGAAGAAGTTTAGAACAACCAAGACTCTCTTCCGCCAAACTAAGCCTGAATGAAAAACGTCACGTCTTGAGGAAACCAGGCACCGTTCATCACCTGGCCAATACCATCCCTACAGTGATGGTGGTGGCAGCATTATGCTGTGGGGATGTTTTTAGTGGCAGGGACTGGGAGACTAGTCAGGATTAAGGGAAAGATGAACAGAGCAAAGCACAGATAGATCCTTGATGAAAACCTGCTCCAGAACGCTCAGGACATAAGACTGGGGTGACTGTTCACCTTCCAGGAGGACAATGACCCTAATGAATTTTAACATTAGGCTGTAATGTAACATAATGTGGAAAAAGACAAGGGGTCTTGAATACTTTCCGAATATACTGTATATACTGTATATTTGGCCATGAGTTTTAGGTTATTGTCCTGTTGAAAGGCGAATTTGTCTCCCAGTGTCTGTCGGAAAGCAGACTGAACCATGTTTTCCTCTAGAATTTTGCCTGTGCTTATAGCTGTATTCCGTAAATGTTTTCCCTAAAAAGCTCCCTAGTCCTTGACAATGACAAGAATACCCATAACATGATGCAGCCACCACCATGCTTAAAAATATGAAGCATGGTACTCAGTGTTGTGGTGGATTTGTCCCAAACATAACGCTTTGTATTCAGGACAAAAAGTAAATTTCTTTGACACATTATTTTGAGTATTACTTAAGAGCATTGTTGCAAACAGGATGCATGTTTTGGAATATCTTTATTCTGTACAGGCTTCCTTCTTTTCACTCTTGTCATTTAGGTTAGTATTGTGGAGTAACTGCAATGTTTTGATTTATACTACATTTTCTCTGATCACAGCCATCAAACTGAATCGGTTTAAAAATGATCCCTGAGCAGTTTCCTTCTTCCCAGGGCAAACTGAGTTCGGAAGGACACCTGTATCTTTAATCAATGGGTGCATTGATACACCATCCAAAGCGTAGTTAAACATTTCACCATGCTTAAAGGGATATTCAGTGTCATTTTATTTTTATTTGTAAAAATGTTTTGCCATCTACCAATGGATGCCCTTCATTGCGAGGATTGAAAAAAAAAACCTGGTCTTTGTGGTTGAATCTGAAATTCACTGCTCGACTGAGGGACATTACAGATAATTGTATGTGTGGGGTACAGAGATGAGGTAGTGATTCAAAAATCATGTTAAAACACTATTATTGCACACACAGTGAGTACATGCAATTTATGTGATTTATTAAGATCATTTTTAATCCTGAACGTTTTGATGCTTGCCATTACAAAGTGGTTGAATATTTAATGACAATACATTTCAGCTTTACATTTTTGTATTAATTAATACAAATGTATAAAAACTAAATTCCACTTTGGCATTGTGGGGTATTGTGTGGAGATCATTGGCACAAAATCTCAATGTAATATTTACACATTCAGGCTGTAGCACATCAAAATGTGGAAAATGTCGAGGGGTGTTAATACGTTCTGAAGGCACTGTATGAGATTGACACCTTTATATAAATCAGTCAAGCTTGCTGTTCGTCAATTAAAGCACAGTAAATAGCCTATAAGCCACCACTCCGTGACTGCATATGAAACGCCAGGGTCCAACATTAACTTTTTCTCAATGAAAAAGTTGACTCGCGGGAGCATGGTGGTGCTTAAAAAATGAATGGTCAATCATAATGGTCAAGTACAGATAGCATGATATTTAACCTACGCTTGTAGTCTTCAATTGTTGACTGCGACAGAGCAGGTAAATATTGAAATGGAATGCAAAAATGCACTGAAAGGATACTTACTGGCCCGACATGAGCCACTGTACTGATATGTATTTACTGACCCAGGGCCAACAGACCATGTCGGACTAATGACATGCAAAATAACATAAATGAATGTGCCAGAAAACAATAGACTTCGTGGATTTCGACTCATCGTTACCACATTAACGTTATATGGGAAGTGCAAATTCACTCACATTGAAATTCGACTGCAACCACTGCGCGCACACACCCAGGTACCGAGAGGCGGGCGGGACCGAAAGCAGACTAGCGATGGGCCGTTTGCGAACAAACAGCTCTTTTCTTAGGGATCTTTTTGGTTAACGTCGGGATACCGAATCACATCGGTGAAAGAACCGTTCATTTGTCTCCCTGATTTACATACTACTACCACTACTTGTTTTTTGAAAGTAAAAAAAAAATACGTTTCTCTGCAGATAAATTACAAAATCATTATCTAAATTAGGTTCATCCTAATTTGTAGAAACAATAAATAGTGGGGAGAGCGCATCAATCTGGTCCACGCTGATTTTTTTTTTTTTTTTTTTTTTTACCAGTGCTTAAATTATGTTTTTGTTTTTTTATCGTTAATTTAACGATATGACATAGTGGTAGCCTACCTTTTTTTGACCTTTTTATATGGGGATTTGCAATTATTTCATGGTTGTTGGTCGACATAAGCATTTTGACATAATAAGAGCTGTTTGGGAGCCAAATGAGCCTACTATTTTACGTGAACGGAGCCAAATGAGTCGGCTCACCGAAAAGACCAATCACTACAGTCATACCAGCAGTTTCTCTGCCATCGCTCTTTGTGATTGACAAGCGCCTCTATCAATAGATTGCTAGAAGATATATATTGTTAATTTTCACGGGATCCGCAGACTTTTTTTCTGACTAGCGAATCGAAAGGTAACCAAGTTTATTTGAGTTGGGAAAGTACCCGGCTGAAAATTACTCTGTAATCGGCTATATAGCCGGCGCTAGTGCAAAACACTGTTTGAATGATTTACGATTCTAATCAGATGTGTGGACTTCAGTCGCCTCAATCTGCAGACATTTGTGTCTTGGCTGTGTTTGTGATGGATGAAATTTAATCAAGATCATTTTAAAGGGAATCCATTTCACAGCCCCTGTAAATGCAAAAAGCAAGCCATCATTTCAGGGAGAGGATGACAACATGTTTTGTCCCATTCTTTTGTTGCACACACAAAGAAGTCATTGGTGTGTATTTCTGTTTCAATTATGCACATTTCTGAAGTACTAATTCGAGAGGAATTGTCATATTCATAAATTGTCTAAATGATAATTTGTCTGTGATTAAGGTCAACCTCTTCACAGCTGAAGCCTTTTCAAAAAAGGGGATGCAGAGAGCGAGATTGATAGAGAGCGAAGAAGAGGAAGAGAATGACAAACCTAGATGCATTTCTAGAGACAATAAGAGAAATGGAGACAGCGATACGCACAGTGGGAGAGAGCGAGAGACTGCTAAAATGGAGCAAGAGTAAGAGATTCTGTGTCTTATATATATATATATTTACTGCAGTGTTGATGCAATTTAAATCCGGATTGTTGTCCGGCTCCCATCAGAAGGGACCTGTTGAGTCCTAATAAATCAGTCATTAAAAGCTGATGTGACCTGAATCAAAGATTATGGATATACTGACAAGCTACTAGCCTCATGCCATCGATATGCATCGTCATCTCAACAACTCTGATATAAAGTGTCACGTCTCAGTATCAGTACACTCGTAACAACTTATATTTGATCATATAAACCTCACATAGCGAATAAACCATAGATTTTTTTTTTTTTACCAAATTTGCAACTCATTGATTTCCATACAAAAATTCCTTGTTTGGTGGGCGAAACAACAACAAAAATGCCAACTGCTTGTAAGGATGACAGATTGTCCACTGAATTGGGCCTCTCTCTTCCTCTTCCTCTCTGCCTGAATAGCTCTTCAGACACTTGAAATAACTTCTAATGGCCAGTTGAAGAGACACAAACGGCTCATATACATGCAAATGTTCATGTGCATAATCGTAAGGATTGTGAGGATCATAATGATGGCATTTTCAAAATAAACCTAACCATCCACATTGTCATGGATTCAATCGTTTAACTATGTTGTGAATATCTTTTTTTTTAACTAATCAAAAACCGGTGTCTTTCTCTGTTCTAGGATGGGATATATGGTTCTAGTCTCTGAGATGTGATGTACTGGATTTGTAAGGAGTTTTGACGAGAGAAGAACCACTCACAGGTATGTGACAAGTCAATGCACTTCCTCATCAGATCAAACAGCTGCTAATATCATGACAAGACTATTCCCTGCACTGTTTCTTCAAACTCACCCCCAAAACACAGAAAATCACAAACACATTTTATTCAGGAGATTCCAACAACATTTTCCAGCTTGCTATCAAGTTCCCCTCTTCGAGTGATTCAACCGACCTGGCATAAATGTGACCTACCGGCTCGATTCGGTCTTATGTAGAAAAATGTGAAATTTGAAATTTCTGTACCATTTCTAACTCAGAGCTAGAAAATTGTATATCATACAGTGCAGTTGAGGAACAATGGGAAAGTAAATAAACTTGTAACCTCACTTTTGAGAAAATGGCCCTTGTATGTTTTTGTACATCTACTGGAAAGCTCATCTTTGTCTAAACCCTTTCGGCATCGTTCACACCCTGTTAAGCCTTAGCCCCACCCATCTCTTTGAGGATTCACATGTGAGGCCATGTACTAAACAATCAAAGATTTCAAGACTAAAGGCTGGTTTCTACTACAGGTGTGTTCGTAAATTCAATCTGGAGTGTCAGAGTGCGCTCAGAGTGCACAATCAAAGCGATGTCAGATTGTCTGTTCATGAATTCAGATCGTTTCACTCTCGGAGCGTTCAGAGCAACCACTTGACACTCTAGGTTTGATCTGAACGTTCTGCCCTAACAACCACAGTCAAGACCTGGCTGACTTTGGTTAGCTTGGTAGAATGATTTCCCCAAACTGTCTCCCCTGTGAGGTAGTGATGCGCGACATGCGCCTCGTTTCCTGAAACTAAACACAAATTCAAAGAAGTTTCCTTTGAAACCATGAATATGCATCTGGGCAAGATTGCATGTCTATTCAATCTCCTACACTGCATTCTAATGATGAGCATTCATGTGGTCCTCCTATTTCACTTGTTTCCTCTGGTGATTTTTGATGAGTTGATGGTTTGTGAAATGCTAGGTGTTAATTAACATATGCAAATCTCCAGGGCAGCACTGGTAAACCACTAATATCCCCCCTCAGCGACAGGAGGTTTTTCTGGTCAGTAACCACACCCATCCACCAAGCATGTTTGGATTGCGCTCCCCGACGCAAATTATGTTTTCTGTGTAATCATGCAAAAGTGCAGCTGGATTCCATTTGGCTGTGCCTCGAGTCTCTACCCGCCACATGCTAACCCTCCCCCTACCTCTCAACCTGTCCTTCTGATCCATCTCATATTCACTCCCCATCTTGCTTTTGAATTTGCCATTGTTTTCTTGTGCACCTTTCATCTCTCCCTCTCCAAATCGGATGCAGTCACGCACATCCCCCCACCCCCCACCTGTGGGTTTTGACGAGCTTACCCACACTAATACCCCCCCCCCCCTCCCATCACCCTTCCCCTCTCCTTACTGCAGGCTGTTTTTTTCTTCAGCAAATGCCACCCCACTCCGGATGTTTCTTCTCTTTGCCACTCAGAGATTGAGGAGAAGATATTGGCTCGCTGAAAAAAAAGGTTCTCGGACACCTGACATATCGTCCGCAGCTGCTGGAGTGACTTAATCTTAAACCGCAGGATACGTCAGTCGGCGGTCTGAATATGGTGCACGTTATTAGTGGCAGAGGTTAATAAATTCAGCGTAAGGTGCAATGTCACCCTTTCCAATAACGCCACACGGAATCACACTGGGAGATTTTGCAATTCATGTTACTTGGCGTCGAGGGGATTTGAATGGCATTTCCTCCTCTGCTGGATAATACAGAAAACAGCGTGGACGTTCTGGCTAAAATTAATCTAAGTGTAATCCCATGTTTATTGTAAAATAAATATGCATTAATGTCCCAGCTAGTCCTTCCCTCTGCACAGTATGAACTGGAGCAAGGACGGGAAGCTGCAGAGTCAAATGTAATTGGCATATTAGTCACAAAGTGACAAGGACGCTGTTGTGCATTTGAATAACATGGGGCAACAATGATGGGTAGTTGTGCGGGCTTATAGCTGAAAGCTAGCACATTTAATGCATCTTATCCATGTACAGAGCAAGTCTCAATTGTTTTTTCTTGATTATATTGACATAATTTAGCAGACTCTCTTCTCCAGAGTGACTTACAGGGGCAATTAGTGTTTTTCACATAGTCAGCTAGGGGGTTCGAACCGAAAAGTCGCTGGTTACTGACCCAACATTCTTAACCGCTAGGGTACCTGTCGCCCTTATGTTCCTCCCCTCCAATCTTTTCCTCCATTGTCTTTTGAGAAGGAGGCAATGAGAGAGGGCATGAAGAATCAAGTATAAACAATTGAGATGCAGCCCCATTTTTATAGATCTCTGGGTCTTCAACCCCAACAGCTTGCTGCTTGGATCTCATGTAATAGTAGAAGTTTGCTACTCTATTAGTGTTGAAAGGTGTCAAATTAATTTATATCCGTAGTCTACTTTCATTACAAATCATCTTAATAATTCCCGACATGGAATTAAGACCTTCATTTGATGCACCTTCTTTTGCCTAATGTGCGGTCACTTTGATTTACGTCCAATCTGGCGGATTGGACTATGCCGGTGGAACGTTGGGGGAGCCTCTGAATGGGATTCCTTGGGAAGTCCCGACTCTGACCTCACCCCATTTGAAGTTGAAATTTAACACAGTTAAGGTAAGGGTTATGGTTACGGATAGGCTTAGGGTAGGGGTTAGGATTTAGGGTAGGGATGGATAGCACTAAGAATCGCGGCTAGCAGTAAAACTTTACAACCAATACATCTTTCCCAGAGAGCTTTGCATACCCACCTAGGTTGCCCTAGTGACAGCAGTGTAAGGTCTATTTGACCACAATGGGTTCTGGTCACATGTACTCCTAGGTTTTGGTTTAGTTATCTTAAAGCAGTGTCCTTTTGTTTTGTTAGTTTGAGTCGACAGTCATGCTGTCTAGGTCTCTCTATAACGATGCAAAGTAATTTAAATGGAGTTTGAGTAGACGGGAGAGGAATAATTTTGAGCAAAGTCAGCAGCGTCCTCAAATTTTAATTCACCCGAGGACAGTTGACTTTACAGGTCTTGCTGGTGCTTTGGCAAAAAAAAAATGACTCAATGTCACAAAGGAAGATCACGTTGGTGTTTGACCTAAAATGACTGACAAAGTCATTTGATGAACTTTTGATATCTCTAGTGGAGAATTTGTTGACACTGCCGCATAGAATGTTGTTATTTGTGGCGCCATGGAAGTGTGAGGCATGTTTACGGTCACCTCTGCCCCAGCAGGTGGAAAGATCCTTGCAGGTTGTGATACAGTACACTTCCCATTTTGACCAGAGCCCAATGGGGTACTGTATAATGGGAATAGGACACAATATAGGGTGCTATTTTGGACGCTTCCAATGTGTTATTGTAGAGAATGTGTACATGTCTTGTCCTTGCTTGAATTCATTGTTTGGTATGAATTGAAGCACCTCCCAAACATGCTCTCTGCTTATGTGATGCTCTACTTGCCCCACACTGCTTTCTCTCTCCCTCCCTCACCCCCTTATCTCTCTCCCTCCCTCACCCCCTTATCTCTGTCCCTCCATCACCCCCTTATCTCTCTCCCTCCATCACCCCCTTATCTCTCTCCCTCCCTCACCCCCTTATCTCTCTCCCTCCCTCACCCCCTTATATCTCCCTCTGTCTTTCACACTCTTCCATAAATTTTCTTCCTCTCTTTTTTCTCTCTTCCCTCCTTTTCTCCGCCTCTGTATTTATTGTTCTTCTTCCTCTCTCTATCCCCGCCCCGCCCTCCCCCTCCACCCCCCCTCTCCCTCCAGTCATGCTTGCTGCTTGCTCAGCTCGTAGCCTGGCTCTGTGTTTCTACCTATGTCCCCCCTGGCCTTAGTTGCTTTGCTCTAAATATACATACCGTGCTGTTTGCCGTGCTGCTACGGCTGCTGCTGAGACGAGGGAATCACAGCTTATTCCCCTCACTGGTTTACATAACCAACTCATACAGTATGGATGTATTCAGTGGCCCATCCGTGGCACATTGTCATGTTATAATGATGGCGCATGAGGTGGTGGGACCTCGGCTAGTTCTGTTTGTGAATTGGTTCTGAATATGTTATTTGTGTTATGAATATTTATCACTGTTGGTATAACCTTTTTCCATTGCTGAAGCTGACGAGGTTGTATGTTTGTAATTCATTGTGAATCACAACCCCTGCTTTTATATTGTGCAATCATTGGGTGATATCTTTTTGAGAACCTTAAAAGATATTGCATTCATCACCAGTTCAGATCATCTCACACATCTCACAATTAGTCCACTTTCACCGTATGGACCACATTGATTGATACAAGGGCTGTGATAACAATATAACCTGTTTAGAAGATAATTAATGGGACTTTCATGGTTGAATCGTAAAAGGATGAGGCCCATCTCTGAGATGAACCAAAATGGAGTCATAAGCCTAGAGATGTGTTCAAGAAGCATTGACTACCCCCCCCCCCCCCCCCGTCACACACTGCCTGCTCAATCCCAGAGGGCTGTGCTGTGTGAGGAAGGTTCCACTTGGCTTGATGAGGCTGTTCAGAAGCAGCCCCCCCCCCCGGCACCACCTCAGGAGGGAGGGAACAAATCTGACAAAGTCAAGTCTGATTAAGTCATTGCGGTCTGGGGAAGTTCGATGTCGTGTGCCCCACTGCTCCTCTGACATGCACCCTGACAAGTTTCAGATCTTAATAACAGTAGAGTTACAGTATGGCCTTAATGGGGAGCTCACGTAGTCTTAAAGGGATAGTACACCAAAAATGTTTTTATCTTTTACTCCAGACAGTATGGCCTTAAAGAGGAGCTCACATGGACGTAATAACAGTACATTATGGGATCGCGATAGACTAGCGTCCTGTCCAGGGGGTGTACTTGTACATCACGCTACAGAAACAGGAGATCCTGTCCTTTAGGACATTCTGTCTGGGACAAGGCTATTATTATGGGGAACTTGTACAGTTGAAGTCGAAAGTTTATATACAGTTAGGTTGGAGTCATTAAAACTTGTTTTTCAACCACTTCACAAATTTCTTGTTAACAAACTAAAGTTTTGGCAAGTCGGCTAGGACATCTACTTTGTGCATGACACAAGTAATTCTTCCAACAATTGTTTACAGACAGATTATTTCACTTATAATTCACTGTATCACAATTCCAGTGGGTCAGAAGTTTACATACTCTAAGTTGACTGTGACTTTAAACAGCTTGGGAATTTCCAGAAAATTATGTCATGGCTTTAGAAGCTTCTGGTAGGCTAATTGACATAATTTGAGTCAATTGGAGGTGTACTTGTGGATGTATTTCAAGGCCTACCTTCAAACTCAGTGCCTCTTTGCTTGACATCATGGGAAAATCAGGCAAGACCTCAGAAAAATAATTGTAGACCTCCACAAGTCTGGTTCATCCTTGGGAGCAATTTCCAAACGCCTGAAGGTACTACTATCATCTGTACAAACAATAGTACCCAAGTATAAACACCATGGGACCATGCAGTCATCATACCGCTCAGGAAGGAGACCCGTTCCTAGAGATGAACATACTTTGGTGCAAAAAGTGCAAATCAATCCCAGAACAACAGCAAAGGACCTTGTGACGATGCCGGAGGAAACCGGTACAAAAGTATCTATATCCACAGTAAAACGAGTCATATATCAACATAACCTGAAAAGCTGCTCAGCAAGGAAAATGCCACTGCTCCAAAACCACCATAAAAAAATCCAGACTGCGGTTTGCAACTGCACATGTGTACAAAGATCGTACTTTTTGGAGAAATGTCCTCTGGTTTGATGATGCAAAAATAGAACTGTTTGGCCATAATGACCATCGTTATGTTTGGAGCATAAAGGGAGAGGCTTGCAAGCTGAAGAGCACCATCCCAAACGTGAAGCACAGGGCTGATAGCATTATGTTGTGGAGGTGCTTCGCTGCAGAAGGGACTGGTGCACTTCACAAAATAGATGGCGTCACAAGGAATGAGAAGAAACATCTCAAGACATCAGTTAAAGCTTGGTCACAAATGGGTCTTCCAAATTAACAATGACCCCAAGCACACTTCCAAAGTTGTGGCAAAATGGCTTAAGGACAACAAAGTCAAGGTATTGGAGTCGCCATCACAAAGCCCTGACCTCAATCCTATAGATCATCTGTGGGCAGAACTGAAAAAGAGTGTGCGAGCCTACAAACCTGACTCAGTTAAACCAGCTCTGTCAGGAGGAGTGGGCCAAAATTCACCCAACTTATTGTGGGAAGCTTGTGGAAGGCTACCTGGAACTTTTGACCCAAGTTAAACAATTTTTAAGGCAATGCTACCAAATACTAATTGAGTGTATGTAAACTTCTGACTCACTGGGAATGTGACGAAAGAAATAAAAGCTGAAATGAATCATTCTCTCTACTATTATTCTGACATTTCACATTCTTAAAATAAAGTTGTGATCCTAACTGACCTAAGCCGGGGAATTTTTACTAGGATTAAATGTCAGGAATTGTGAAAAACTGAGTTTAAATGTATTTGGCTAAGGTGTATGTAAACTTCCGACTTCAATTGTATTGTGACATCCCAAGGGCCTCTTCCTCTTGCAGAGCCTCCAATAATGTATTCTAATGTAAACTAACAGCTAGAATAGAATGTGCTGATGCAGATTTAAAGGGAACTGACAGTCATACCAGTGTATATCATATAATATGACTGAGGAATCTCAACCAACTCAAGGGGCTTTAGTGTGGTCATAGTCGGTCTCGTTCTGGCAGGTATGCAAATGGAGGTACAGGAGAGTGAAAGAGCCAATGCACATGCCCTCCTTTGTTGTCATGCAGGTTGTCGTTGATACCATGTAATGTTATTTTCTTTTTTTCTTCTCATTCTGTACCTCTAGCTCCCAACTGTGAAGTTAGGTGTCCCTTTGTGCCCATCTAAAAAATAAACGACACTCAGCGACCGGGTCTCCGGAGTCTCTGCCTTGACAACCAGCGCGCACCCGGAGGTAATCAGAAACTGTCAAATGGAAAGGGCTTGGGCTGCGTTTTGAGAGGCAATTCTCTCCAGTCTCCTCGCTGGTCTAATTTGAGCATGGGGTACAGTGGACATGAGCCCAGTATCAATATGAGGACCTAAAAGCAAAACACATGTAAGTGAAGAAAAATGGACCCCAACAAGAAAGCAAAGTGGCGCCATCTTGTCAGTCACAGCCTAAACTAACCCAATTTCTCTCAGATGGATTCCGGATGACTTTGAGTAACACAAATAATGTCCCTTTTCTGTGCTTCCAAGACGACGACGACTTGTGAAGATAAATCATCAATATTTTTCCTGCTATATGATAATGCTCGGTCTCACTCCGAGGCAGAGGGAAAGTGAAAAATGTGCCACCTTAAAAGATTAGGGCTGACAAATTCTGGATGTGTGTCTTACTTTTCTGGAGACAAATGAAAGACCCTGGCATACCGGAGGCCCTTTGGGGGTCCATCGTACGAGTCCACCCTTGAATGGGGGGTTCTAAACCGCAGACGGACACAGAGCACCGCCGCAATCAGTTTCAGTCCTTCATGGGATTTATTTACAGCCGCAGCCCTATAAAATCCAGAATTTATGGCATACTTTTTAATTAGAAATAATGTCTTGTAGAATTGAAGTGATATACAGCTTAATCAATATATAGACTGTGTCCGGACAGGATGACAGACAACACTATTGACAGCTCACAGAGTAACCTAACTTAACACTGTCTTTCAGAGAAATATGTTGTTTGCGGAGGAAGGGAACTGTACTCTCAATCTCTTTTTTGTTTTCCACCTTTTCTGTATTTCTTTCTCTCTCTCTCTCCCTCTGTCTCTCTCGACAATCTGCCAACATCTCCGAACAGATAGTATTTTCTTCAGATTGAATCAGGCTCCCTCGTCACTCTCTATTTACCCAAATAATTATTTTACCTGAGCGAGCCCCACTGTGCTGTTTATTGCTGTTGTATAGGATTGAATAGCGGGAAAGCTGGAGGTGGCTTTTAATGAATATGAACTTAACAGATCGAGAGAGGAATGGAACTCAAGTGGGTATTGTATAAATCTCTCTCTATCTCTGTAAGCTAAGGTAGAGAGGAAAACTAGGAAACTGTAAGCCCGTTCACTTAAAACCGCTTAGACGATTTATATTCAATTTCTCATTTGTTGTGAGAAAGCATGTTTTAATTAAGTTTATATATCATTTGAGGTAAATTTGTCTTCTCATTTCACACAATACACATAGTTGGATTGAATATAGAAAAGACATGGCTGCTTTTATAAACCTATAGGTGGAATGTCACATGATAACACAGAGTTATTTTGACCGGAGGGCAACGATAGAGTCAATATTTGTCCAAATTCATTGCTAGGTCTACCAAATAGTTTATTACTTTACTATTTTTAGCTCTCGAAACATTGACTTATTCATGTCACATCCAGGATACAGGAATCACATTTGCAGGATTCATATTCTCATGGAGTCTCAATCAAATATATGCCAGAGTATATTGCCATGTTGTTTTAGGGGGCAATCTAAGCACAATGATGTCTGGGAGCGTTGACAATGACACCTATAGCAAGGTTTTCAATCCAGCTTTAGGTGTGTGGTGCTGTGCTGGTTACAATTCAGGTATGAAGGTTGTGTTTGTTTATGGAAAGGCAAGTACTGTTGCCATGAGGATTTACCATTTACGGAATTAGTTTCCCTTTTTAATATACCTCTTGTCTTTTCTCTATAAATATTTGTCCCTATCCCTTGCCTCTAGTCATTTTGAAGCAATCCTATCCCTAATCCCTAATACATCGAGAACTCTGAGAATAGCACAAATAAATGCCATATTGCCTTTTGGTGTGTGTGCTGCAAAACTAGGAATGATGTCTTTGGGAAAGTTGTAAGATAAGAGGTGACAGTAAATCCCATGCGTACAACACCTGGCGAGTCGATGACAACATGACTCAATCAGATGGAATGAGGCGGTGAGGGAGTCTGAGAGAAGCGCTGAGAGGCCATTGAGCTTCTCATTGTCTCTGCTTTGCAGATTTAATCAGCAAATGAATAACAAAAGAAGCTCTATCAGAACATTTATGGCAATGTCAGAAGGCATGCGTACAAAGTCCCCAAGATTGCTGCACGTTATATAGACTGCCTTTCCACCAACTCACTAATGAATATGAAAATGTGGTACACACACACACAAATTATATACATTTTAATTTGTTGCACAATTAAAGGTCAATACTGCATTTCAAACAGCCAGGAATTGATCTAATGATTTCAGCCTCGGTATACTTTTACAATCCCTATCTTCCACAATCATAAAACCCATTAGTAATTGTATTTTATAAAAATAGTTTTGCAATAATAAATGGCTTTCAAATCTATGGAAAATCTGTTTTTGTTGCACATTTAGCCAGAGCCATGCACATCCACTAATAATGACCAACTTCTGGTAGCAGGCTTTATAGAAAATTAACACAGGTTTCATAAACCTATCTCTCCAGCATAAGCCCACGTGCTATTGAGTAGCCAGCTAATATTTCATTTCAAGTCTAGCCAACTTGGATCTATTCGCTTGCTAAAAAGGTTGCTAACAAGAACAGTTGAACTGTTATGAATACAGCAACCTATCCGGCTCCCAACAGTTTGGACAACATAGCCTGTTCCCTTTAAGATGTGGAAATCAAGTGGCCTACCTGGGTAAGAACATGTTCTCAGAATGAGTTGCCAATTCCTTATGTGAATGCATCTTTTTATGGTCATTGCACATTTATAAAAACAGCTAGCACATTACAGTCCATGGCTAAAATGCTCTTACCGATAGGTGGTACTGCCAGTGGTGGAAAAAGTACTCAATTGTCATACTTGAGTAAAAGTAAAGATACCTTTTTTTTTATAGAAAATGGTTCAAGTAAAATTGGTTCACCCAGCAAAATACTACTTGAGTAAATGTCTAAAAGTTTTTGGTTTTAAAATATACTTAAGTACCAAAAGTAAATGTCATTGCTAAAATATACATAAGTATCAAAAGTAAAAGTATGAAATAAATAAACATATGATTAGTTCGGAAATTATGTCTGAATGTTGGTGTGCCCCTTGGCTGTCCGTACATATTTAAAACAGGAAAATTGTGCCGTATGTGTGCCGTATGTGTTGCTTTATTTATGTATATATATATAAGCAACACATATGGCACAATTTTCATCATTTACACAATTTACATCATTTGTGTTTAGTGAGTCCGCCAGATCAGTGGCAGTAGAGATGACCAGGGATGTTCTCTTGATAAGTGTGTGAATTGGACCATTTTTTCCTGTCCTGCAAGGAATTCAAAATGTAATGAGTACTTTTTGGGGGTCAGGGAAAATGTATGGAGTAAAAAGTACATTTTCTTTAGGAGTGTAGTGAATTAAACGTAAAAGTTGTCAACAATATAAATAGTAAAATTACAGATACTCCCAAAAACGACTTAAGTAGTACTTGAAAGAATTTTTACTTAAGTACTTTACACGACTGGTTACCCCAATGCCGCATGTGACAAACTGAGCATCCATTTTCTATAATCATGTCTGTTGATACTCCCGTTTTAGTAGGGTCTGCAGTGTTCTACATTGTAAAATGTCTGTGTTTTTCAGCGTCCATATGAACCATTCTGTTAGCGCTGAAACATACATTCAAATGAATTGAATTAATTAGATACATTGCCCAGCCGTAACCAACACACAGGCCCCCCTCTGTTCTCTGACACACCTTCTATTCTCATTCCTTAGTGTTGCGTTCACTTCTCAGGGCAGGTAGAGACTCCAATAATGACTTAATGCTTTGTGTTTACAGACTTGTGAGTTAGATGGTCAGGAATGCTACGCTGCCAGCCCCTAGTCAATGGTTAACTGTTCTCGGGCGACTCAAAGCATCCGGAATCTGTCACAACTGACTACCCTCCCCTACATCTTAACCCGCTTCCAAAGCTCATTTTCCTTCCCCTCTGAGCTTGTCCGCGCTTATCTGAGTCCTTTGTGTAACGCAAGCATATAGAGAAGTATTGAGGCTGGGGTTACTCATGTCTGTTCTTCCTTTCATCATGATCCTCTAATTCCCCAAAATACCCAGAATTCTATTTGCTAGGCCACAGGTGGACTCGTGTTGCAATGTTGCGGCCACACAGCAGCTGTCCACTAAGCAAGCACAGACGTTTACTCACCCGCCCTCGCTTTTGTGTACCTGAATGGTGGTAATACCCAATACGGCTAGCGTACACACGGCTAATCCTTCAACCGTTGTAAAACGCACAGTTGTCGGGTACGCAGCTTTGGATGAGGTTAAATGTGAAGTCCAGGTATTACTCACATGCTGTTTTCCCCCCTCACCATTCCTGATAGACAGATGTGTAGCTAGCGTGTATGGGAAATTCTCAAAACAAATTCTCCAATTTAGCAGACAGGACAGGTCTTGCAAACCACACTACTGTGCCTAAAAGCAAAGCTTCCAGTATTCGTGTCGGTGGTGCTGACGCTAACGGCGGTCTAGTTTCACTCTTTTTGTGATGGGATTTATTGAGTAGAAGCGGTTGCATACCAGAGTAGGCTACCAGTACTGCCCTGAGACCATGACTGGGCCTGTTCACAAGAATAGGGTCACAACCGGCAAGGAACTTTGTGCCCCACAGTTAATTACAAATTAGAACGCCATGCGACCCTGAGGATGTGCTCCATGGGTGGAATAATGAACACCTGGAAAGAATTGAAAGAATAAGAAGGATGAGGTGAAGACAGAGTGGAAGGGTTTGTGCATGTTAAAGCTACAATATGCATTTGACATCTTTTATGCATTGTGTTGCCAACCCTTCAACTCTGTCGAACTCTATTTCTGTGCTGTATTTTTATACCGGTATGCTAACTTGGATAGTGAGGCCCTAATTGCGTTTACTTAATTCAATAACTGACTTGAATTGCATTTTGCTCATTGAAGTTTTCCCTCTGGGTGTAATGTGAGATACCTGCTTATAAGCATACTGTACAGTTTGTACTTTACATCTACTCTTGCAGGTCACAGTGCAGCTGACAGTCAGGTTAGTTCTCTGGGTTGCTTTCGTGGCGAGAACGCTCTAGTCCACAGACCTCGTATGATGATGCAGTGTGGCAGGCCCCGGTGAATCATCTCCCCCCCGCCGTCACAGATGGGGGAAATACTTCTGTGCTACTGGCAGTCTGAAGGCGGCTCATGGCCTAGTGCTCAGCAAGGGGTTTGGATCTGATGGAAATCCAGTGTTTATGTGATGGGGGGTGTGTAAAGACATGGAGCAATCGATCAAGAAAGAAGAGGAAAACATTGACTTGTAGGTGAAGCTGTGGAAATACCAAATGCTGTCTATATATGGTCAAGACATATGAGACAGTAGACCGGGAAGTACATTTTATTTCCAATGTCTGTGTGTGGAGGTCGGCGTCGTCTGTATGTGTGTCGGGACAATTCGGGCGAGGCCCCTTTTGGTCAAAGGCTGATTCCCTGGGCAACGGGAGGCCTTTTTATTGGCCACTCTGGTTCACGGTATCCTTATTTCACCATTCTCCACAAATGGCCCTCGCCCAGTGTCGGATACGGCGGATTGTTTTCCTCCGCCTTTTGCTACGGGACGTGGGATGGAAGGCGAATACGAGGGGATGTCGTGTTCCTCTGTGACGTTCCCTTCGTTGTGTGGCTCGGCACAATTCCTTCCACGGTAATTGGGGTGTGAAAGCAACACTCGCTTTCCTATTGTCTCGGTATCTGATTCTGAAATGTGTTCAGACCACAGTCGGGCCACACTAGTAAAGAGCGAGTAGGAAGGGTAAGGGAGGAAAATGAGTGACGGGAGTATGTGGTGACAAAGGGGAATTCGGGGTTGAGATTGTGAAAATGGCAGATAGTGATTATCAGAAGGCTGAGTACCGTGTGGACAGAGGAGGGAAATGGACTAATTATACATGGACAGAAGGAAATTGTCTTAGAGAAAAAGGGAGGGTCCAGAGAAAGCAACAGTGTACAGGTGTAGCAGAGAGTTTGATTCTGAGAGAACAACTGAGAGAGCGAGAGAGCTGTGCGATTGAGTGTTTGACAGCGATAGCCAAATTAGGTTCAGCTCTTTATACAATGTACAGGAGATGGATTGAGAGAACCAGAGGTCCTAATTGTGCCGCACCATCTGCCCACTATAGGGAACAGGCCAGTGAATGTGACTCCTTCCAACAGGCTTGGTGACGAGCAGATGTGTGTGTGTGTGTCCTGTGTGGTTGTATAATTATGTACGTCTCTATATTTGAAGTATGTTTGTGTACATGCATGAGTAATGTAACACTAGAGCACATGCTTTGGAAATGACCAGCGAGCAGACATTCCAAAAGGACTCTGAAATTATCAGTCTGTTATCCAGCCCCATCTAGCTATGTTTGACACTTAATTATTATTTTTTTTTTACAGGAAATGTCCAAACAAAAGTAGGTTGAGGAAAAGGTAGAATTTGAGGGAAAACAACGAGGACCAAGCGTCCCTTGTCTTCCACCCTCCTTGCTCGAACTGCGCCGAACCAGAAAGGGCTATGTGTAAGAGATAATGTGATGAATGGTCACATTCATCACATTACCTGGATCTCTTTACTTACACCAGGATCTCTTTACTCACACCTGGATCTCTTTACTCACACCTGGATCTCTTTACTCACACCTGGATCTCTTTACTCACACCAGGATCTCTTTACTCACACCTGGATCTCTTTACTCACACCTGGATCTCTTTACTCACACCTGGATCTCTTTACTCACACCTGGATCTCTTTACTCACACCTGGATCTCTATACTTACAGATCTAAAGGTGATAGGAGCAACCTGAAATCCTACCCCATTGTCTTACTGGAGGGATGGCACCAGATTTAGGTAATAAGGAAATGTATTTTGCATGTCAAATGACCAACAACTAACCTGACTGTGGCTATGCCAGGTTTTCCATTTAGTTTCAGCACCCTTTCTGTTTTAATTGTTATTGACAAGAGTATTAATTATTTCCATCGATAAAAGACAGTACTGTGCAGCCGTCTTCATCGACCTGGCCAAGGCTTTCGACTCTGTCAATCACCATATTCTTATTGATTTTTCTAATGACTGCCTTGCCTGGTTCACCAACTACTTTGCAGACAGAGTTCAGTGTGTCAAATCGGAGGGCATGTTGTCCGAGCCTCTGGCAGTCTCTATGGGGCTACAACAGGGTTCAATTCTCGGGCCGACTCTTTTCTCTGTATATATCAATGATGTTGTTCTTGCTGCAGGCGATTCCCTGATCCACCTCTATGCAGACGACACCATTCTGTATACTTCTGGCCCTTCTTTGGACACTGTGCTATCTAACCTCCAAACGAGCTTCAATACCATACAACAATCCTTCCGTGGCCTCCAACTGCTCTTAAACGCTAGTAAAACCAAATGCATGCTTTTCAACCGTTCGCTGCCCGCACCTGCACGCCCGACTAGCATTACCACCCTGGATGGTTCCGACCTAGAATATGTGGACATCTATAAGTACCTAGGTGTCTGGCTGGACTGGAAACTTTCCTTCCAGACTCATATCAAACATCTCCAATCCAAAATCAAATCTAGAGTCGTCTTTCTATTTCGCAACAAAGCCTCCTTCACTCACGCCGCAAAACTTACCCTAGTAAAACTGACTATCCTACCGGTCCTCGACTTCAGCGATGTCATCTACAAAATAGCTTCCAATACTCTACTCAGCAAACTGGATGCAGTTTATCACAGTGCCATCCGTTTTGTTACTAAAACACCTTATACCACCCACCACTGCGACCTGTATGCTCTAGTTGGCTGGCCCTCGCTACATGTTCGTCTCCAGACCCACTGGCTCCAGGTCATCTACAAGTCTATGTTAGGTAAAGCTCCACCTTATCTCAGTTCACTGGTCATGATGGCAACACCCACCCGTAGCACGCGCTCCAGCAGGTGTATCTCACTGATCATCCCTAAAGCCAACACCTCATTTGGCTGCTTTTCCTTCCAGTTCTCTGCTGCCTGCGACTGGAACGAATTTCAAAAATCTCTGAGTTGGAGACTTATCTCCCTCACCAACTTTACATATCTGCTATTGGAGCAGCTAACCGATTGCTGCAGCTGTACATAGTCCATCGGTATATAGCCCACCCAATTTACCTACCTCATCCCCATACTGTTTTTATTTTATTTACTTTTCTGCTCTTTTGCACACCAGTGTCTCTACCTGCACATGTTCATCTGATCATTTATCACTCCAGTGTTAATCTGCTGAATAGTAATTATTCACTCCTATGGCCTATTTATTGCCTACCTCCTCAGGCCTTTTGTACACAATGTATATAGATTATTTCTTTCCTACTATGTTATTGACTTGTTTATTGTTTACTCCATGTGTAACTCTGTGTTGTTGTCTGTTCACACTGCTATGCTTTATCTCGGCCAGGTCGCAGTTGCAAATGAGAACTTGTTCTCAACTAGCCTACCCAGTTAAATAAAGGTGAAATAAAACATTAAAGGGTGTCTTCTCAATGTAAATGAATCTGTAGTAACATTAGGCACCATAAAGATTCCATTTCATACGGAGTATAACATTTCAATCACAGTTACCCAACTGCTCTTGTGGTGCCTCCACTTCCAAAATGTTATGATGTGAATGGGCTTTAATTTAGTAAATGCTCACTGAATTAGGAATGTATTTATTCATAAAGCACTTTTTTTGAGGGGGGAGGTGTAAGCCACTAAATATGACAATAGGGTAATACCAATCCCATCTGTACATTTGAATATGAAATATATGAACTTTTTTTTTCTTCCAAACATTGAGTAAATATTGATATCAACTCTCAGAATATACTGTAAATCATGGACTATGAGCTGGTTAACACTCATGCATTATGATATAAATTCTTAACCGTCCAATTTGCACAAGAGAAATAATGACCAGATATGACAAGACAGCCCCCTCCCCTTCTCTCACTTGGTCGTGTTTGGTCACAGTAGGAAAGGGACGTTGGCATTCTCTTCATATTCTGCATACTCATATCCCTAAGTCCCTCTCATAATTATTATTCAGTGGATGCATTGCTTGGCACAAGGACAAAATTTTGCATAATTTATGCAAGGCCGTCATCTTTTTTTTAAACGGCCCCAGACACGTTCTTTTGCTTTTAACTAAATAGACAAGCTCTGTTCGGACATAAAACGCAGGCGGAGGAAAGAAAGAACTTTATTTATATCTTTATCTAAACTTTGAACCAGTGTTCAGCTTATATATTACGTTCCATAAGTGGCCAACTCATATAAATTGTATTTATGTGCATACATTTGTATAGCCTGGTATGATAGTGCAAATCTACAAAGAGACACAGGGATGAAGGTTTTAAAGCATTAAGCTTATTTTGAAGGGGATAAATACATTCCCAGGTATGCTGTTGTTGAAGACTAGGTAGGCGTGTTAAGGTACAGCAGTCTTCCCGTACAGCAGTCTTCCCGTACAGCAGTCTTCCCGTACAGCAGTCTTCCCGTACAGCAGTCTTCCCGTACAGCAGTCTTCAGGGCTTTTGTTCTGGCACTTGGAAGGTATTTTCAGTGCAGTGCTCAAAGGAAAATGTCCTCAGAGAACGAAAGGAGGGGGCTGCTCTTATTGTCCTGTATCCCAGGATGTTGCCGGGCTATTTATATCAACCTTAATGAAGAAAAGGAGATGTAAATAGCTTCTCTTTATTAGCTAACCACGTCCAACGAGCGCTGTGTGGTCTTTTTTCACTTTGCATTCCACTCCCGTGATATTCCAAGTAATAAACCTGTTTTTTCCCCCACTGCATTGTCCATCAGTGTGGATATCACACACCAAGCCGTGTGCGACTGCCAGACCATTGCAATGTGCTTTTCGGTGCCAGAAACAGGAAAGGGCAAGTCAGTTTGACTTTGTCTGACCACACTGCAGAGTGTACTGAAACCCATGAATATTGGCAGCTCTCTTCCATTTCTAAACAGAGTGGATTTAATGGACAGGGGGAACATTTCACAAATCCACTCCCACTCCCACTTCAGAGGTAAACGACAAGTCCCACTAATTTACTTTTGGCTCCTCTATCTCACTCTGTCTCCGGTATTACGTTTGTTAGCGAGGAGCGTAAAACAAATGAGAACTTTTCTATTATGAAACCAGATGTGGAATTACATTCCGCTGCCAACCCCCATTTGTTTTTATCTTTAAAAAAAGTTTTATTTGGTTACATTAGCTGAAAATGGGACTTTCTTTTAAAGAATAATGTGTAAGAGATGCTATTTAATCAGTTTGCTCAACATTTCAGTTCTGGATGTAATTTCCTGACTTCCAGTCCATTTATGAGCTGAGCCACATTAATTAAACTACTTCAATGGAAATGCCTTTTTACTTTTGTTTAGTTTTAATTTATTTGCACCAAATAAAATAAGTGATAAACAATAATACAAATAAAATAATAAGGTTTGCAAGTGTGGTTGGAAGCCCAAGGACTCATTATAAAAACCACACCACAATATACCATACAGAAGTTACAAAAATAAACAAGGTTTGTTAAAACATATTACAAAATCCACTAATAATCATAAATGTACAAATGAACCGATCAATCACACAATAATGAACCGTGTATGTTTTGTTTAAATGTGAGTATGTGAGAGTTGGGATATATGGAGGAGTAGTTTGGTTGAGTAGTTTGGTTCATCAGGCTGACCCCCAGTCTTCACTTGGCTATGTGAAGATAAGAATTCCAGAGTAGGGTGGTATCTGATAGTCAATTCTCTATGTGAGGTGTGGCAGTGGGTAGGGTGAAGGTTATCACAGTGTCTTGTGTTATATAGATGGATTACAGAATTAACCAGGAAGAATACATTGAAGGGTTTAGGTAAACTGTCTGGGAGATATGAGTATTTGTAGATAACAATGCATAATTGGTGTACAGTGATGTCGTAAATGGATAAGATATTTAGTTTCTTAAAGGTGCAGATGGAGCCAGGTAAATAGCTGAGGTGGCTAGTCTTGTAAATGTTTTTTGTATGATGAGTCATTTGTGTAGGTAGATGTTTGTACTGGCCCAGACAATATTATAGTAAATAAGATGTGGGTAAATGAAGCTATAGTAAAGAGTTATGAAGCAAGCCTGATGAACCAAACCACTCGTCTTTCTGATGATACAAACAGACAAATTGAATAGGATCTTTCAAGGTTAACTTTTCATTCATTAGCCAAGAATCCTCAGAGTTCTATGTGACTATTTCTTATTCTTACTCGTGAATACAATAAAGTTGGATTTCTTTTACATTGAAAGATAATTTGTTTATCTGGAACCATTCAGAAAATTTGACCATGCCTGAGTTGGCTTCATGAATTAATGAATCAAAATTCTTTTGAGATCAAATTGGTGTCATCAGCAAAAGAGACTAGGAAGTACGGTAGAAGACACACAACAGCAAGGTCATTGATTTAGATTAGGAATAACAAAGGTCCAATTATCAACCCTGTGGGACGCCACAGGATATCTTGGCCCTGGTAGATGCACAGCCATTTGCATAAACATATTGTTTTCTATCATCAACATAACTGTATAACTAATTATACTGTTTGTGTAATTATGAAAACCGGAATAATTAAATATTGAAAGTAGAATTTCATGATCAACCGTGTCAAATGATTTGGATAAATCTATAAAGATGCCAAGAGGGTATTTATTGTTAAGGGCTGTAAATATTTGATCCACAGGTTGTAAAAGAGCCATATCTGTGGAGTAGTTTTTAAGAAAACCATATTGGTGCTCATATAGAATAGTGTTGATTTACTTTTTTTGTTCTCTTATACTGCAATTGTTCTAGGATTTTATAAAAACATGGCAGTACAGATATTGGCCAATTTTTAATTTGTAAAAGTTTTGGGATCCCCTGATTTTATAGATGGGGATAACTTTGGCCATTTTCAAATCTTTAGGAACAATACCCATTTGCATAGATGGTGAAGATACAGTGCCTTGCGAAAGTATTCGGCTCCCTTGAACTTTGCGACCTTTTGCCAAATTTCAGGCTTCAAACATAAAGATATAAAACTGTATTTTTTTTGTGAAGAATCAACAACAAGTGGGACACAATCATGAAGTGGAACGATATTTATTGGATATTTCAAACTTTTTAAACAAATCAATAACTGAAAAATTGGGCGGGCAAAATTATTCAGCCCCTTTACTTTCAGTGCAGCAAACTCTCTCCAGAAGTTCAGAGGATCTCTGAATGATCCAATGTTGACCTAAATGACTAATGATGATAAATACAATCCACCAGTGTGTAATCAAGTCTCCGTATAAATGCACCTGCACTGTGATAGTCTCAGAGGTCCGTTAAAAGCGCAGAGAGCATCATGAAGAACAAGGAACACACCAGGCAGGTCCGAGATACTGTTGTGAAGAAGTTTAAAGCCGGATTTGGATACAAAAAGATTTCTCAAGCTTGAAACATCCCAAGGAGCACTGTGCAAGCGATAATATTGCAATGGAAGGAGTATCAGACCACTGCAAATCTACCAAGACCTGGCCGTCCCTCTAAACTTTCAGCTCATACAAGGAGAAGACTGATCAGAGATGCAGCCAAGAGGCCCATGATCACTCTGGATGAACTGCAGAGATCTACAGCTGAGGTGGGAGACTCTGTCCATAGGACAACAATCAGTCGTATATTGCACAAATATGGCCTTTATGGAAGAGTGGCAAGAAGAAAGCCATTTCTTAAAGATATCCATAAAAAGTGTCGTTTAAAGTTTGCCACAAGCCACCTGGGAGACACCAAACATGTGGAAGAAGGTGCTCTGGTCAGATGAAACCAAAATTGAACTTTTTGGTAACAATGCAAAACGTTATGTTTGGCGTAAAAGCAACACAGCTCATCACTCTGAACACACCATCCCCAATGTCAAACACGGTGGTGGCAGCATCATGGTTTGGGCCTGCTTTTCTTCAGCAGGGACAGGGAAGATGGTTAAAATTGATGGGAAGATGGATGGAGCCAAATACAGGACCATTCTGTAAGAAAATCTGATGGAGTCTGCAAAAGACCTGAGACTGGGACGGAGATTTGTCTTCCAACAAGACAATGATCCAAAACATAAAGCAAAATCTACAATGGAATGGTTCAAAAATAAACATATCTGGGTGTTAGAATGGCCAAGTCAAAGTCCAGACCTGAATCCAATCGAGAATCTGTGGAAAGGACTGAAAACTGCTGTTCACAAATGCTCTCCATCCAACCTCACTGAGCTCGAGCTGTTTTGCAAGGAGGAATGGGAAAACATTTCAGTCTCTCGATGTGCAAAACTGATAGAGACATACCCCAAGCGACTTACAGCTGTAATCGCAGCAAAAGGTGGCGCTACAAAGTATTAACTTAAGGGGGCTGAATAATTTTGCACCCCCAATTTTTCAGTTTTTGATTTGTTAAAAAAGTTTGAAATATCCAATAAATGTCGTTCCACTTCATGATTGTGTCCCACTTGTTGTTGATTCTTCACAAAAAAATACAGTTTTATATCTTTATGTTTGAAGCCTGAAATGTGGCAAAAGGTCGCAAAGTTCAAGGGGGCCGAATACTTTCGCAAGGCACTGTATATGTTAGAGGCTCCGTGATTGATTTCACCAAAGAGGCACCAATCTCATCATGACCTGGTGCTGATATCTTTATGTTGCCCATTACCTCCATCACTTCCAGTACATCAGGAGGATCAAACTGAAGCAGAGAAGGGAAATGTCCCTTAGTATAATGCAAGGGATATCCATAAGTTATCTACATTTTCTTTGACAGAGAGGAATCCACATTCACAAAAAAGTTATTAACCTTTCTAGGACAGGGCCTCGACAACATTCTGCTGAAAAGTCAGTGCGCGAAATTCAAAAATATTTTTTAGAAATATTTAACTTTCACACATTAACAAGTCCAATACAGCAAATGAAAGATAAACATCTTGTTAATCTACCCATCGTGTCCGATTTCAAAAATGCTTTACTGCTAAAGCACAACATATGATTATGATAGGTCGGAGTCAAGTCACAAAAACACACACAGCCATTTTCCAGCCAAAGATAGAAGTCACAAAAAGCAGAAATATAGATAAAATTAATCACTAACCTTTGAGCTTCATCAGATGACACTCATAGGACATAATGTTACACAATACATGTATGTTTTGTTCGATATTGTGCATATTTATATCCATAAATCTCAGTTTACATTGGTGCGTTACGTGCAGTAATGTTTTGATTCCAAAACATCTGGTGGTTTTACAGAAATACTCATAATAAACATTGATAAAAGATGCAAGTGTTATTCACAGAATTAAAGGTCGACTTATCCTATATTCAACCGCTGTGTCAGATTTCAAAAAAACTTTCCGGAAAAAGCAGAATCTGAGAACGGCGCCAGAACCCAAAACAGCCAGAGGAATATCCGCCATTTTGGCGTGAACAGAAGCTAGAAAAAACACTAAATATTCACTTACATTTGATGATCTTCATTAGAAGGCACTCCCAGGAATCCCAGTTCGACAATGAATGACTGTGTTCCATAAAGCCCATCATTTAGCCACTTGTTGTTAGCGTGTTCAGCCCAGTAATCCATCTTCATGAGGCGCGAGCACTTCCTCCAGACGAAAAGTTCCATTACAGTCCGTAGAAACAAGTCAAATGATGTATGCAATCAATCTTTAGGATGTTTTTAACATAAATCATCAATAAGGTTCCAACCGGAGAATTTCATTGTCTGAAGAAAAGCATTGGAACGAGAGCAAACTCTGTCGGGAGCGCGCGTCATGAGACCGAAGCTCTCTGCCAGACCACTCACTCAAAGAGCTATTATGAGCTCCTCCTTCATAATAGAATCCTCAGACCAGTTTCTAAAGACGGTGACATCTTGTGGAAGCCCTAGGAAGTGCATCCTCATTCATATCTCACTGGGATTTCAATAGGCACTGTTTTGAAAACCGATTTCTCACTTCCTGTTTGGATTTCTTCTCAGGTTTTTGCCTGCCATAGGATTTCTGTTATACTCATTCAAACAGTTTTAGAAACTTCAGGGTGTTTTCTATCCAATACTAATAATAATATGCATGGTGTGGGACAGACTAGGAGGCAGTTCAGTCTGGGCACGCTATTCATCCAAAGTGAAAATGCTTCCCCCTATCCCAAAAAGGTTAAATTAGCATGAAATAACACCAGGATCACAATAAGTCTTATTTCCAACAATACATTTAAGAGTGGATCGTTGTAGATGCCTTTTTCTTATTCAATTGATGATTTTCCGACATGATAGAACTGCCAAAGGGGGAGGAGTTGCAATCTACTGTAGAGATGGCCTGCAGAGTTCTTTCATATATTCCAAGTCTATGCCCAAACAGTTCGAGCTTCTAATTTTAAAAATGAATCTCTCCAGAAATAAGTCTCTCACTGCTGCCGCCTGTTATAGACCCCCCCCCCCGACCCAGCTCCTAGCTGTGCCCTGGACACCATATGTGAATTGATTGCCCCCCCCCCCATCTATCTTAAGTGTTTGTTCTGTTAGGTGACTTAAACTGGGATATGCTTAACACCGCAGCCTTCCTACAATCTAAGCTAGATGCCCTCAATCTCACAGAAATCATCATGGAACCCACCAGGTTCAACCCTAAATCAGTAAACATCGGCACCCTCATAGATATTATCCTGACCAACTTGCCCTCCAAATCAGGATCTTAGCGATCACTGCCTCATTGCCTGCATCCGTTATGGGTGCGCGGTCAAACGGTCACCCCTCATCACTGTCAAACGCTCCCTAAAACATTTCTGCCAGCAGGCCTTTCTAATCGACCTGGCCCAGGTATCCTGGAAGGATATTGACCTCATCCCCTCAGTTGAGGATGCCTGGTTGTTCTTTAAAAGTGCTTTCCTCACCATCTTAAATAAGCATGGCCCCTTAAAAAAATGTAGAACTAAGAACTAATATAGCCCTTGGTTAACTCCAGAGCTGAATGCCCAGAACCAGCACAAAAACATCTTGTGGCGTACTGCAATAGCATCAAATAGTCCCCACGATCTGAAACTTTTCTGGGAAGTCAGGAACCAATACACATAGGAAGTTAGGAAAGCAAAGGATAGCTTTTTCAAACAGAAATTTGCATCATTTAGCTCTAACTCCAAAATGTTCTGGGACACTGTAAAGTCCATGGAGAATAAGAGCACCTCCTCTCAGCTGCCCACTGCACTGAGGCTAGGAAACACTGTCACCACCGATAAATCCGCGATAATCGAGAATTTCAAGAAGCATTTCTCTACGACTGGCCATGCTTTCCACCTGGCTAGCCCTACCCCGGCCAACATCTCAGCACCCCCTGCAGCTACTTGCCCAAGCCCCCCCACTTCTCCTTCACCCAAATCCAGACAGTTGATGTTCTGAAAGAGCTGCAACATCTGGATCCCTATACATCGGCTGGGCCAGACAATTTCAACCCTGTTTTCTAAAAGTATCCGCCAAAATTGTTGCAACCCCTATTACTAGCCTGTTCATCCTCTCTTTCGTATCAACTGAGATCCCCAAAGATTGTACAGCTGCCTCTTCAAAGGGGGAGACTCTCTAGACCCAAACTGTTGTAGACCTATATCCATCCTGCCCTGCCTTTCTAAAATCTTCAAATGCCAAGTTAACAAACAGATCACTGACCATTTCGAATCCCACTGTACCGTCTCCACTATGCAATCTGGTTTCCGAGCTGGTCATGGGTGCACCTCAGCCACGCTCAAGGTCCTAAACGATATCATAACCGCCATCAATAAAAGACAGTACTGTGCAGAAGTCTTCATTGACCTGGCCAAGGCTTTCGACTGTGTCAATCACGGCATTCTTATCAGCAGACTCAATAGCCTTGGGTTCTCAAATGACTGCCTTGCCTGATTCACCAACTACTTTTCTGATAGAGTTCAGTGTGTCAAATCGGAGGGCCTGTTGTCCGGAGCACTGGTAGTCTCTATGGGGATACCACAGGGTTCAATTCTCTGGTCTGACTCTATTCTCTGTATATATCAATGCTTTTGCTCTTGCTGCTGGTGATTCTCTGATCCACCTCAACGCAGACGACACTATTCTGTATACTTCTGGCCCTTCTTTGGACAGTGTGGCCTCCAACTGCTTTTAAATGCTAGTAAAACTAAGTGCATTCTCTCCAACCAATTGCTGCCCGCACCCTCCCACCCTGCTAGCATCACTACTCTGGACGGTTCTGACTTAGAATATGTGGACAACTACAAATACCTAGGTGTCTGGTTAGGCTGTAAACTCTCCTTACAGACTCACATTAAGCATCTCCGATCCAAAATGTAATCTAGAATCGGCTTCCTATTTCTCAACAAAGTCTCTTTCACTCATGCTGCCAAACATACACTCGTAAAACTGACTATCCTACCGATCCTTGACTTCGGCGATGTCATTTACAATATAGCCTCAAACTCTACTGAGCAAACTGGATGCAGTCTATAACAGTGCCATCCGTTTTGTCACCAAAGCCCAATATACTACCCACCACTGTGACCTGTATGCTCTCGTTGGCTGGCCCTCACCACATATTCATCGTCAGACCCAGGTCATCTATAAGTTTTTGCTAGGTAATGCTCCACCTTATCTCAACTCACTGGTCACCATAACAACACCCACCCGTCTCACGCGCTCCAGCAAGTATATCTCACTGGTCATCCAAGAAGCCAACACCCACTTTGGCCGCCTTTCCTTACAGTTCTCTGCTGCCAATGACTGTAACGAATTGCAAAAATCACTGAAGTTGGAGACTCATATCTCCCTCACTAACTTTAAGCATCAGCTATCTGAGCTGCTTACCGATCGCTGCAGCTGTACATAGCCCATCTGTAAATAGCTCACCCAACTACCTACCTGATCCCCATATTGTTTTTACGGTTTTGCTCTTTTGCACACCAGTATTTCTACTTGCACATCATCATCTGCACATCTATCACATCCGTGTTAATTTGCTAAATTGTAGTTACTTTGCTACTATGGCCTATTTATTCCCTTACCACCTCCATTTGCACACACTATATGTAGATTTTTCTATTGTGGTATTGACTGTACTTTTGTTTATTCCATGTGTAATTCTGTGTTGTTTTTGTCGCACGGCTTTGCTTGATCATGGCCAGGTTGCAGTTGTAAATTAGAACTTGTTATCAACTGGCCAACTTGGTTAAATAAAGGTGAAATAAAATTTCAATTAAATAAAAAATTCCCTGTTGACTTTATATTATTTAATGATTCTTGGAATTTGTTAGTAAAATATATTTTTGGGGAGATCCGAAGTAGTTCATTTTTTCTTATACTTTTTGTAATTTGCAGAATTCAGGGGAGAGGGATTTGAGAAACGTTTTATACAACTTTTTTTTTTTTAACAGTATTTTTTGAGACCGGTTGTAAACCAAGGTTTCCAGAAACCTTCTGCTGCTTTCTTACGTGGTTTATCTAAGGGAACACATGAAATACGGAGTTGAAGAATGTGAGAAAAGTCTGGTAAGCAGACTACATCGGCCTGATTATAAACAATTTCCCATGAAATATCATCAATCAACATGCTTTTTACATTTTCCCGGTAACATCGTGTTAGTGTTACACTTTCAAATAAAAAATGACACTTTAAAAGTGTTAATACTCCTAGCTAAGTAGTACCTAGTTGCATTACAAAGCTGATACTAGCAACACTAACATACTCATAATTGCTTGCTTGATTTGTTTATGCACGTGTCCTAATTCCAAAGTAGTTTCCCCTTTGCGTTCCCATCTGCAATCATTCCCATTCATACAGAGCTCATCATATCAGATCTGTTCTCGCTCCATGCAGCTCAAGCATTCCCATTTAGACCCCGCTGTTCACCACAGTGAAACAGATCAATACACTACCCAGAGAGACTTATTTGCATGGTAACCTTTTGCTCAGTCTGGGAAGAAAATGTAGGCCTATGGAGCATCAGAAAGTGGGACATTTTACCAAGAGGGTTTAGGACATTGCTTGACGACTGTTCTGTTGACCCTAACTTGAGATTGAAATACATTTGAGTATTGAGCTCTGATTGGATAGGAATGATGTTGCATTGTAGGGGCCCTATGGCTGTTTTTGCTATGCAGACCAAACCTTGAGAAGGAAATGTAGTAGAAAAGGTGCAGAAACAGGGCAATGCACTTCTTCACTGTTTTCTGAATAGCCACAGATTCAGAACAACATCATAGACTTAGTTCCATGTGATGTATTACTTGTGCTTGTCTTTGACAACCACTGTTGCCAGGAGTTTTTGGTCGGAAAAAAAAGTATATGCTATTTCAGCTAAAAAATTCTCCTCACTTACGGTAGATATTCATGGAAAATAATGTTTGGTCTTGTGTGTGTTTTTGTTATCCCGTGAACGCCATGCCATCCATTGTGTTGTCAGCTTTGAGCTAAAGTATTTGTTACAGTCCATAGAGCAAATGCCAAGACTGATGGAAGATGGTGAATGCTCAACCATATTTCCTCGTCGAATTTGAATTCAAGATAAAGTGAAATTGTTGCCGTAATTATTTACTTTCAATAATAGCAAGTTATTGACAAGTCACTTAAATCCACAAGACATGGAAACAATATTGTTTTAGCCGCAGTCCTCTATCTAGCCGACCTCCATCCAAATATCCAACTTGAGCAAACATCCCAATGTCACAAATTGCATTAAACACTGGCATAAGGAAGGCTGTTGAAATTTTTATTTGTTTGAGACATCTCGCTAAGGCAATCATGGACAATGGCGAGCAATGCACGACGAAAAATAATGACTTTGCTTTATTTTATTTCTCTTCTGCCTGGTACAACAAGAGAGGTTAAAGCAATTGATCCATCCTCCATATGGGAGGGGAAAGGCTAGATAGGTTAGTTTTGGCACTGACAACTGGAGAAGACGAACATTGGCTTTTGGGCCCCCTCTCTCAGAACTGATATCCCCATTTAAAACCTCCCCGTGGAAGATGGAGGAGGTGAATAGAAAGTCTGAATGTTACCATCATCAATCACCCATGGCAACACAGTAACTTCTGTGCGACAAAGCATGAAATCTTTGATTCCCGAATCCCAATGAGATGACGGCACCATTATGGGTTCAGTTCTCCGAGAAGCAACATCGGATAATGTTCGGAAGGGGAATTCAACGTCCAACTGAATCCAACAACTAATCTCCTAGGTCCATCACGGTGCTGGCGAATATTTATTCTGAAATGGTAATTTCCTGATTGTCTCATTCCGATCACGGTCTTGCTTAGCGTTGTAGGCCCATTTTTCCACAGCTGCTATTTATTATTTTAATGATGCTGAGTCTGAATGTTTGCACTGAATTACACAAATTTGCCTTGGACTAATGACAATGCCCCAGAGGAACAGGGACACACTGTGTGATTCTCCAGACTATGTGCTGCATACATTCAGAAGTATTAAACTCAGTCGGGCATATCACCGAAAGGCACTCAATCTATGTAGCTGTGCCTAGACAGCTTTTAGGCCACTTGGGCAATGTTGTTTAGGAAATTATCTGCAGAGTAATATGATAACCTATATCTGTGGAATGACATGGCTCATGTTTGGAAGTATGCACGGAATTCGTTGCAGCCTCTAGCTTAACATAGCTGAATAAATGGTGCAGCATTTAACATTTAACATAGTTTTAACAGTTTTAACACTAAGTGAATGATTACTTGGGTATCAATCGGGACAGATGGTTTTGTAATCATTCATCAACTTTCTCTAATAATATTTTATAAAATGGTCTTAATATACTGTCAAATCCTTACTGAGGTTGCCACTGGGCCATAGCTGCAGTGTTGCCAAAATGGATGCTGACTTCTGTCCGAATTCTTGACATGACTATTGGGGGTTGGGGGGCATGCAGTAATATTTTCTCATAACCGAGACATATTGGGCAATAAATGTTAAATCCTCCAGTAATGTCTTGCACAGATGATGTTATTAGACTTGCCAGCCAGAGGTATGTGTGTTGGGCGTCTGTCAGAAAGCCCTTCCCTACCCCCATCCTCCCCTCCCAACTCCCCCTATGCCGAAACCAACTGGTCCAGGAAAAGGCATGCCAGACTCCCAGAGTTGTCCCACAGTCAGCTGCCAAGAAGTCAACAGAGGAACTCTGGCACCACGATAGACTACTACCCTCCAGAATTCACCATACCATACCCACACCCTGCACCCAAAATGAATTTCTCCTTCTTGGCCCCTCTTCAACGTGGAAGGAGAGGGATGGAGGATTGAAGAGGAGGAGGGAGGGGTAAGGTTTCCTAGTTTGCTTTTAAGATTATCCCACTTCTGATCGCCCCCGTCGTGAAGGAGAAGTAATATAGTTTGTCAGATTGAGCCCAAAAAGAAATGAGAAGTAGAGGAAAACGAGAAAAGGAGGGAAGGGAGGTAAGAAGAAAAGCGCCCCTCATCTGAGCTTTGAGGTCCCCGGTATTGACAGGAACACAGCAAGCCAATGGGACTCCAAAGGAAGAGGACCATATTGTTGCTCCAGGGGTGGGGGAGTGCTCAGAGGGGATGGGGGTGTGCCGGGTGGGTTGGGGGGGATCAAAGAAGAAGAGGGGGCTACACTCTGGGTTTAGTGGCAAGATATTCTGACACCAACACTTTTTCACTGGGGCTGCGTTTCCTGCCAAGACGGGACTGAAAAGGCACTGTAGGGGAAGGTGACTGAGCCTTATGGCATTGAATTGGCTGCTACTGTATTCAGGGAGATTTCAGTAGCCTTCGCTGTATATAGAACAGCCCAGTATATTGCAAGTGAGAAAGTTGCCACACTCCTTTCCTTTCTGTGTTAGCGTTAGCATTGTAGCTACCGCAGTTCTCTTGAACCAAAAGTTGTTTGAGGTAATGATATCATATTGCGTTAGAAGGGGAAAGGAAGTAGCCTAACCTTGGAGCTGGCTTCTAACACACTCCAGGCCCTGGTCTCTTTGACAAAATTAAATACAGGTTGCTCTCTGTAACTCCCCACCCCTGCCAATGGGTCTGCGCCTTAGCACAATATTGATCCGGGTGGCCAATGCTATCAACCGAGAGCCTTCTGTGATCCTGTCGGCATCAAGTGGCAGGCAATCTCTTTAAAAAGGGCTCCTCTTTAAGCGTCCAAGAAAAAGTTCCTCACATGTGCGAGTCCGGTGTGGTCTAGAAGTCAAAAGCAATCATTGACTCTTTAGTCCGGTTTGATGAAATGGCGAAGGGGGTGGGGGGGGCAGGGTGCTGCGGCAGTAAGTGGACGAGTGTCATCGCTACACATTGGGGCAATTAGAGATTGGAGCTCGTGTTCACAAGGCCAAATTACTTATATATATGATTGAGGTGTGTATGTGTGTATTGAAAAGTGTCAGACTATTTCCAATGTGTCAGCTACCCCCCCCACCCACCCATAGTATAGTATATCTATCTCAATTACTTTTGTCTAGGTTCATCATGATCTACTGTCTGAGCCCCCCTCCCAATTGCTTGTTAATTTCACTGCCTATGCAGCTATGGTTAGTAGTCTTCACTGAATATATCCTCTTCCCTATTTGAATCTGCATTGTGCCTTTTAAATCTTTCGGCTGAAGGCCTATTAGATCAGCGTGGGATGCCTGGTGTAGTAAGCTGCCACTCCGCAGTGCTAATCACCAGGCAGTTAAACCTTGCGGTTTACAGTCTCTTTGCACAGACTTCCTCTACTGCATCGGCCCGTCTGCGGTTGCCTCCCCCCAGGGCTACTGCTGGTCACCTATTTTAATAGGTTGAAATCTCCAAATCCAAATGCATTCATTCTTCTTTTCAGCCAAGAGCTGTGGCTGTATCACACCCTAATCCACAGAGTGTGTAGTAGTAGTACTAGTAGTAGTGTGCTTATTTGTGAGAGTACGTACTACAATGTGACAGGCGGGCCCCTCTTTCTACAAGACCTATCTCTGGCACTCCCTGCCATTATCAATGGAGACTCTGGAGCAATTAAGGTGAAGTGCCTTGCTGAAGGGCACATTGACAGATTTTTCACCTTGTCGGCTCGTGGATTCTAACTATCGACCTTTCGGTTACTGGCTCATCGCTCTATCTGCTAGGCTACCTGCCGCCGCAAAGTGTAGTTCCCTGACTGGGAATCGACCCTGGGCCGCGGCGGTGAGAGTGCTGAAGCCTAACCACTAGGTGTGTGTGTGTGTGTGTGTGTGTGTGTGCGTGTGTTCATCGGTGTCTATATCAGTTCATACCACTTCCCAAAGTACACACTGTTTCCAAGCAGAATGGGGCCCTATCTCCACGGTGATGGCTTAATGGTTGGAGACTGCAGGCTGATGTAATTCTCAATGTCAGGGGTCTCCAGTTCAATTCCTCCAAACTCCTTGCATTTGCAGATTTGTGCTTTTAGAGTGTGCTGTTAATGACTTAATTAGACTCTAGTCGATATTGGATTGAATTAAAGGGGCAATCTGCAGTTGCTACCTCCCATTTTTGGACTTTGAAATGATTTATATGTACCCATTCATTCTTGAAGATGCCTCATGAGCTTAGTACAGCTGTCGTACCAAATCAGAAACGAAATGATAAGCTTGTTTTACGCCAATGTTCGTAAGCAAAGTAAATGTAAACAAACACTATAATGCCTCCAAAACATGGTTAAAACTATGCTTATGATATCATGGATGGGCAATCCTTGCATCCGTAGTGTTGTCAATGATTTTGAGTGGTTACATTTCTCCACACTAACCCTCAGCTTTTTATGAAATAGGGGCAAGGAAAACACTTTGTTATTGTTTCAGCAGCTGATTGCTGCTTTAAACAAGAACATCCTAAATGTTTTTGCAGTTGTTGTTGGGCCATGTCTTTAGTAATCGAGCGACTGCACTTGACATGCAGAGGAGGTACATATAAGTGAATGTACAGGGGTTGCTAGCTGGGTTTGAGCTCAATCCAGGAAGTGAACACCCTCATGAGAAACTAGTGGCTAATTTGGACTGAAATATATCTGAATTGATACCCAAGGTGGGCGGATATTCAAATGAGTCTGACACATGATTCTCACCCCCTGGTTTTACATGTTCAGCATATGCTTTTATTTTCCCAGAGTGCCTTGAAGCACCACAGCCCAAGTAAGCCTCTTGTGATTCGTCAGGTCTGAGTGCATTTTCCCTGACTTGACCCTGACTAAGTATTGCTCTCTTGATGACCAGAGACATAAAACCCCCCTGCGAACATGTTCCGTCAGCTCAATCAAACTTCCATCAAACTCCATTTGCATCTGAAGACGTGGTGGCTTGATAGCTTGCCTCTCAGCCTCACTCAAACTACTCCAGACACCACTCTTCTACGCCTCCGGCAGCGAAGAACAACATTTTCCAATTATAGATGATTATCTCAGTGAATTTTTGTGATTAGTTGGATTCGGGACGCTAGGAGGGAGGGATAGTGGATCGTTCGGGGTGTGATTTGAACGGTAATGTGTCTGGAATTGTATATTAGATCAAGGACTGCTGACCGCAGTGTCTAAGAAAGTGTTATCTATTGGTATATGCAAGCAGTGTATTAGTGACATAAGGCCGGGTTTGCACAAACAAGCGCATCCGTAGTAAAACAAATACCATTTGAACCAACCTGTATGCAACTTTTGCCAATCAGTTTTCCACTGAATCCCATGATGCCTCCAGCTCAACAGTGAAACTCCAAGGCTTTGTAAAGTTGAGTGGAAGCTACAGTACTGTACAGTTGTCATTTTCAAACCATAAATGTACATGTTTCTCTCTACGACAGCCTGGTCATTAAGGTCTTGAAAAACAAGAGCAACACTCTGTGTGTGTCATTCAGACATGTCAAACAATACTGCCCAGGGCTGTTAGACAGCACAAAGGCAAAGCTCTATGCCATATTCACCAATTTGACCTTTGACCTGCGTGTCAGCCATGTTTGTCAGTAGGGCACGTATCTCCAGACCACCAGATGCTAGGGGACTAAGGTTGTCCGGCCTAACCCAACCCTATGGAGTGGCCAATCACGGGCCATAGAGGCATCCAATTAGGTTTGGACGGTCCAAGCATTCTTTGTTTCCCATTTCCTGCTCTGATGGTGGAGTTTATAGTGACAAGGAATGAATGACGCAGAAGGAAGTCAGTTGGAACTGGAGGTCATTGGGTCCTGAGGTGGATCCTATGAAAGCCAGTACTTCAGTCATGCATGATTTATATACACACACATGCATACATACGCACATACATAAGCACGCACACACACTCATACGTACAAGCACGCTGTATAGGAACGAGTGCATGCTCACACATTCACAAACACACCATCACCAACCCACTCTCTTTATTTCTTTCTCTATTTCTCTCACACTCTCGCACTCATATTTGGCTGCAGAGAAGGCCAGGTGGAAACCATTTGAATTCTCTGTGGTTGTAACCACGGTCGTTACTCAGAACACAGAGGGTAGACGCACCTCCGATTGCCAGACCATTTACAACATAATCCCCTCTGATTTGTAACTTATTCTTTAAGATGGAGAAAATGATATGCATTGCACGCACAAAAAACAACAACAAATTGACTCGATAACATTTGTACGAATTCTTCTGCACATGCACTAGGCTAACATCAGATAATCACATTGAGATACATGCACCAATGGGATCATGGTTATTCATGTCAAAAATCTCTGTTTCCTATTCACCCGCCATCTAAAATGACTGTTTTTATTTGTGTGTTTCTCTCCACGTTACGGGCTCTGAGTGAAGTGTCTGAAGAAAGGCAGCCCTTTGTTAGTTCAATGGTTCTGTGACTTAAGGAGTCAATTTGACTTGGTTGCAGGCACTGCAGTCTGGTTTGAATGGAGAATTATTCAAATTGAGGCGGAGGGAATATTTCCGAGACAAAATGGTGATTGAGACCTCACCCAGTCAAATCGAGAAAACGCAGAGGAACCGGAGAGCTCACACTGACGACGTTTAGCTTTGAGGTCAATAGGAAACCTGCTATAATACCATAATTCATTGCATAAGTGATTTAGTTACGTGGTTTGTCTAAAGTTCCATAGAGGGGGGACCCTCATGTTGTGTGTCTTGTTGAGCAATTTAGTGGTTACCTGGGGCTTTCTCGACCGCATTCTCTGGCCGCTTGCCAGAGACCAAAAGGATCCCAATACAGGAATGGTCCATCCAATCAGCTGGGGTTATGTCAGACAGGCTCAGGGACAGGTCATGTGTTTGTGGTGTCATACATTCCATGCATTGTTCTGCCAATAGCCATCCTCCTTTCCCTTAGAGAATTGACTCCCGCCATTTTAGAAGTCTTGGTTTAAAAAAAGAGAAAGAAAACCCCCAGCATGTAGGCTAGATAGATTATAATGTGTTTCAGTATGAAGTTTTGGCAAAGTACAACATCTCAGGGTTTTGGCTCGCGGTCCTGGTCGCCCGTGGTGGGCAATTTATCGCAAACAGGTGATGTGGTCATGGTTGTTGTTAATATTATTTATTATTATTAACACAAGCCTACTGTTAATATAGTGCTATTTAATTCAATCAAAGCTCTTTCTCACTGTGTGTGACGTCAAAGTGGAAGAATGTGCGTGTGCATGCATTTTGTGTTTGTGAGCATGTACTGTATGTGGTTAGGCTAACATTATCTTTGCCGATAAATGCCATGGCCATCACTCACACGGCAGGTCTCTCGTAAGTGCCCCCACACAGTAACTGCCTAGGCTAAAGTTAACTCTATTATTTTACTCTTGGGGATACATGTGCAAAGCAAATAGAAGAAACCTTGCAGTCTATTGTATACTCACAAGTAACCACGGCTTTTGCTACGCGTATTCCGGACAATATTTTTGACCTGCAACGGGTTTAAGTTCATATGTGTTATCAGGCTACCAAGTGAGATTGTATTGGCCCTCATACCATAGACCCCTCAAACTCAACGCGGACCTTAATAAAACGCTGTGGAACTGGCTTCTTTCATTGTCCCCCTCTAATCGGGGACAAAAGGTGGGTGCAATTAATGATCAGGTAGACCAGCAGGCTCTGGACATCGTGGAGTAAGAGTTGAATACCCCCTGCCATAAAATTACTGTATGTATTGTGCAGTACAAGCTGTGTGATCATGAAAGCTTTTCATTTGCTGTCCACTATTCTTTGGCATTCACATTACTTTTATATTTACATTTTGGTCGTTTATCAGACACTTATTCTCTACAGGATCGGTGTCCCCCCGGTTGAGCTAACGTGCGCTAATGTCATTAGCATGAGGTTGTAAGTAACAAGACATTTCCCAGGAAATAGTCATATCTGATATTGGCAGAAATCTTAAATTCTTGTTAGTATAACTGCACTGTCCAATTTACAGAAGTTATTACAGTGAAATAATACCATGCTATTGTTTGAGGAGAGTGCACCGTTATGAACTTGAAAATGTATCAATAAACCGATTTAGACACATTTTGGGCAGACATGAGTTTTTTAACAGTAATGCAGTGGTTCATTGGATCAGTCTAACACTTTGTACATACACTGCTACCATCTAGTGGCCAACATTTAAATAGCACCTTCACTTGAATATTACATTGTGGCCTTTCTCTTGCACTTCAAAGATGATGAAAGAAAGAAAAAGCATGCTTTTTTAAATGATCTTTTACCAAATCGAATGTGTTATATTCTCCTACATTCATTTCACATTTCCACAAACTTCAGTGTTTCAAATGGCATCAATAATATGCATTTCCTTTCTTCAGGTCCTGATCTACAGGCAGTTCGATTTGGGTATGTTATTTTAGGCTAATATTTTTTGCGGGAAAGGGGTACGATCCTTAAGAGGATTTTACACAGAGAGACTTAGTCAGTGCATCCAAACAAGGTAGATAAATAACCACATCACAGTCATTTCACTGCAAGTAAAAGCGCTCTTTAATAAAGCAGCTATCAGCAGAATGAGTACTAGTAAGACGAGCGCATGGGTGGGGATTTTAAATAATTTCACAGTATCATTCATTTTTGTCCAATATCCTCATATTCAAAAATACATTTTGGGTTGCACTCTATCGCCGCAGCTGGGGCAGAGGTTATATGGGGCGGTGTGTGTAGCAAGCAGACTGCTGGACAAAGAGCGAGACGCCAAGGCAACTCTGCTACATCCAAGACTAGGTAACTTGTAGCAGCCACAATGTCATTTATCTTCCCATACAGTGCCTGCAGACCCCATTGATTTCTTCACATTTTGTTACAAAGTGGGATTAAAATGGATGTAATTGTTCTTTTTTTGTCAACAATGTAAACAAAATACTCTGTCAATAAAATGTGAAGAAATTCAAGGGGTCTGAATACTTTACAGTGCCTGTTTTGACTGGAATAGCCTGGAGAAGATAGCTAGCTAAGATAACCTAGCTTGATATGTAGCTGGCTAATTGAGGCCACATTCTGATAAAGAACAGCATACCTGTTGGTTGCTCATTGAAGCCTACTTCTCATTTTGCTAAGTTTAAGACTGTAATTTTATTCCATCTTGCATTGAATTAGAGAACTCTCACTCCACTTGCTTCACAGCCCCTTTGCCACTTTTATTGGCCAACATAAACAACAAGCTCCACACATGAAGGCTGCCGGTCGACTACCGGTCTTTTTATGGGGCGCAACATGCATGTCATAAACTACTTTGAATAGTTTGTTTTGATTAAGCATTTGAAATGTCATGGTATGTTACATGGCTATTTTAATTCAATTTAGGAAAAAAACAACATTTCAGTTGACGTAGGCCTACATTAGGTTGTACTTTTTTCTCACAAAAATGAATACTCAAGTATTCGAAAACTAATAGTTTGGATATTCTAATAGCCATGCACATCCCTAGACCAGACAAATGTAAAACAATTGCAATGATGTTGAAGCTTTTTATTTGATTGAAAACAGAAATAAATGGTTCAATTTGTTGATTTGGGAGTGCTTAATGCAACATACAGTATATGCAATCAATGTTATGCAAATGAGCAAGCATTCTAATTCTAACAAAGTCTCTGATCCTCTTCAATTCATGTGTGAAATGATCTTCTGTACGAAGTACATTTTATTACAAAAGTTCCTACGATGTTTCAGGTGTCTTTACACTATCTTCACAATGAGGTCAGGGTTCCAATTTTTTCCATTTGCGTTATGAGCAAAAGCACAAAACTATAGTATAATGACAAATATTTACAAATAAGGAAACTCATTTACTCATCAATAGTTTCTAAATCGGGTATTAATGAGTATTTATATTATTAATTATAAACTGGGTGGTTCATTGCCCTGAATGCTGATTTGACTAACAGCCGTGGTATATCAGACCTTATACAAACGTGTGGGTATAATCCTGAATGCTGATTGGTTAAAAGCACATTCCAGCCGGTGTCTATTCCACAAGTTACCACCGGCTAAATCTATGACGTTAAAATGCCTATTTAGTCTGTTCAATCTGACTGCGCAATCCACTGTCTCAACAGCCAAGCCAGGGAAGTAATAAACTGATCTCCACTATAAAAAGCATCTAGACATTATCTCACATTTCTTTTAGACTAACATTTAGTTTTCAACAGCGGAGATTTGTATAAACCTTGCTGTATGTCTCACTGACATTTGCAACATTGTTTCAATATTCAAATTCGATCTCCAACTTTCCTAAAGTAATGAACGTGTAGGGGTCGGGACAAGAGGGGCAGGCAGCCAGTCGAAATCATGAATCACCTGGAATCATTTTTATAGATATATACAAAGAAATGTCAATTGAAAAAAACGTCAAACGAAGCTAGTTTGCAGTCTTTTCAGCTTCAGTTTGCAGTCGTGTTAGCTGTGTTGTTGACTAGCTCCCCTGAACAGCAGTGTCCTAACGAGAAAGCACATTTTCTATGCCAGGCGAAGTTGTGCCTCAGCATTGTTATGGATGTATCCAAATAAATGTCACTAGAAAACAGCTTTAGCAAATGCAGCTACTGTGGTTGTTCTGTCTGCACTGTTTGATGTGACTGTAAGTTAGCCGTAGTTGGCTAGCTAGCAAACAAGGGATAAGAACATTTCCATCCAGTATGGCAATGGAATATTTCGAACGGATGACTGGGTCGCGTCCATACATACAGAACAAAAAAACTCTGGCAACCGAAACCAAAATAGAACGAACAAACGACCAGCCATCTTGGGTAGCAACCCTAGATTTGTTTCGGGACTATATCTTTTGGAAGGATGAAAGGTATAAATTAACATTTTTAATTCAAATCTGTCAACCATTATTTGAGTATGGTGGTAATCCGTTGTATAAAAGTGATAATGCCCTCGAAGACAGTGTTTTGGAGGATATATTGGCACAGTTTAGCAACACCCGTGCCAATATATCCTCCAAACACCGGCTTCTCTGGCATGAAGTTATTTTTTTTCTGCTCTGGTTATCAGTTTATAATAGCAATAAGGCTCCTTGGGGTTTGTTTTATGGCCAATATACCACGGAGAAGGGCTGTGTCCTGGCACGCACCGTTGTGCGTAAGAACAGCCCTTCGCCATGATATATTAGCCATATATCCCCACCCCCTCGGGCCTTATTGCTTAACTATGTAATTATTGAAAGACAATGGGGGTTTGCAGTGAGACAATTATCGTAGATGCCTTAATAGTATTTCTTATGTTGCAGAATGGTGAAGACCTCGTTAAGCCACGCCTTCCCTTGAAACCCTATGTGACACTGCCAGCCTTGTCGTGCATTTAACAGTTTTCCCTTAATACCATTGGGGTCACTAGAGGTCAGAAAGGGAGTATATGGAAACTAAACAGGTAAAATTCATAACAGTACAGGGAAAAACATGACCATACATTAAAATGTTACATTATGTAACAGTAGGACATACCGGCTGACATTTTCATGGAACAAAATATTTAAAATCTGCGCTATAATACTGTGAAAGTCATTATTTTTGAAGTGTGCTTTTACTTGACAGTGTTTTAACAATGTGTGTTATAAACTATTTTGCATCACGAGAAAGTTGCCCACTGAGTGCTATAAACAGTATTTTACACTACAACGGATTTGAGCATCAAAGCCCTTCACACTTGTAGTGGACGGCTGCGTTTACACATGTGGCCCAAATCTGATCTAATTTTCACTAATCAGTCTTTTGACCGATCACATCAGATCTTTTTCAGAGCTGATCTGATTGGTCAAAAATGCAGCTGTAAACACAGAGACCTGAAGAGACCTAGACATAAATGGAGGAATGCTGTATTTATTTTCAACATGGTGTATGCAGAAATAATGGACTTGATAAAGTACTAACCTGCTCACATACATCATTATGTTCGGAAAACGTGCAGAGGTTCTGATCTGCACTGATTTGCTGTTGGCACCCCTGTGACCCATTCCACTCAACTCCCAGCACAAGAATCCACAAGAACCTGCAGGGACAATTTTATATTTAGACAGATATAGTATATGTGCCACCATAGACACCACCAGGTTGTGCCCATGTGGAATTCTGAGCCCCATGAAACAAATCCCCCATCAAAATACCAAAAGTGGCTGCTGGCACCTTAATTGGGGAGGACGGGCTCATAGTCATGGCTAAACCAGAAGCAATGGAATGGTATCAAATACATGGTTCCCATGTTGATGCCATTCCATGTTGATGCCATTCCATTCCAGACATTGTTATTAGCTGTCCTCCCTTCAGCAGCCTCCTGTGTTTTTATATATATATTAGTTCGTTGTGGGGAAGTTGTTTCATGGGAGCTCGGTATGCCACATGGGCTCAACTTGGTTGTGTCTATCAAGGTTGGGGTCCATCTCGTTTCAATTTAGGAAGTCAACTGAAATTCCAATTCCAAATAATTTTCAATGCTTTTCAATGAGGAACCTTTTTGACTTGGAATTTGGTTGACTTTCTGAATTGACTGGAATTTAAATGGAGTTGGCCTGGATATTGTTAAGTCTGTCAATAGCTATATTTTGTTTTTTGAGTATTGCCGTAGGGCCCCATTCATTCTAACAATATGTCTGAATTATACACCTTAACTGGTTGGACCGAACATAGTGCTCACTGGAATCATACTCAAAATTACAGTGTGAGTATCCATCAAGGTAGTAAATCCATCCATGATAGTGACCATCAGGCGCTATACCTATACCTATATCAGGCGCTATTTGACAGCATCCGTAACGAAGTTCATTTGTTATATTTATTTGAAGGAGTCTCACACCTTTTTAATTTAGTTAAGACAGTGAAGGATCGATGGGAAAGATTCACTTATTTTCCGAACTCTTGTAGAATAAGGTTTGTTACATACTCCGTGGTATTACTGTAGAGGTCTCCCAACAAATAAGGCCTGTTCACGGCACCCCCGGCCTTGCATAAGGTCCCCGACCCAAGGACTCACACACATACATTTGTAGTCATGATTGCTGGCTGTGCATTCAGTGTTGTCTCTGCAGGAATAGACAGTGCATGCATCCATGCGTTGACCTTCTCTACACACTTCACTATCCCTACAAGAGACGTCACTCGTCCACCTGTCACAGCTGCTGTCGAGAATCAATGCATTCTCACAAGACTGCTCTGTGCATCTATAGCTCAAACTCATGCTGCCGTCTTGGAAGGTCCGTCATTTTGAACAGGATGCTGTGCTGTCTGTAGCTCCCCCTTCAGATTTGCATTCCTTGGTCTCCTTTCCAGTCAGGTCAGTGTGACATAGCAGCAAGTGACTACATTGCCCGTTAGAGCATGTAAGTCTTTGGATAAGGTTTGTAGCCATTGGCACATTTGACACGTCCCTGCTGCTGTTTAGTTTTGTGGTAAGGCTTCTCACAGTAACTATTAGACAGTTGTTGAGCCTTAAGTGGGCTGCAAACATGTAGCTTGTAAATGTTCTACTGACTATCTATTCGATCTTGTTGGCCAGTGATCACCAGATAATTTGACCAGGCTGAGACTGCTTCCTTCTCAAGGGCAAATCTGTAGTGTACAAATTAAAAATGGAATTTCAACTCTGTATGCTTTAGAGCATTCCATTGGATTGTCTTTGTCATTGTTCATCAGCAGCATGTCTCGAAACAATCGCCAGGATTGTCCTCACCTCCATGAACCTTTGGCCCAACATCAAGTTATTGAATTTGCTGAGCAATGTAGAGGAATGTTTCACCTTTTTGAAACACACGTCTCCAAGTTCGGATGGGAACTGGCTTTGGGTTACATTTTCAGCTTGAAGTTCAAACTGTTTTGCTTTTTTTCTTTGACGTTGTACCTGACAAATATTTGAGTCCAATCTATATCATTGCGAATATTTGCAACTGTAATATATAGAAGTCATATCTGGGACAGGCTTAAATGCAATGCCGTTGAGTTGGGCATCTATAGCTGCAAATTAAAGCAAATGTTCAACACTTTCCTTGCATTCTGGACCAACAAACATTCTGGAGCATTCACATAGACAGCTGTTGTGTCTGAGTGGTTTGCATTTTCCATCATTTTTTAAATGTCTTTGGAGCAAGGGTCTTGTTCGACAACATCCTGATTCTAGAGTAATATAGTATTCTCAAATAACAGCAATATGTTGCTTCCATAATGTATTAAACACTTGAACTCTACGAAGCCGAAAGTAGCTGTTTGAGGAAAAGTTGAACCTTTACTAACGCTGTAGATCTATTCTACATTTTTCATAATCTCGTCATTAAAAATATTTTGTGTTTTTAAACACAAGTTACCTAGCAGGTCAGGTCGAATTTGCCCTTCTATTGTCCTTTTAATACCAACATTAACATGAAACTCTTTCTCTAGATGGATGAGGTGAATTCTTGCTTTTTGGACCAAACTATTTTGAGTTGCCGACGGTTATCTCATGTTTATCTTCTTCGTCATGCACTATAACTGTCCATTTGTACCAGGGAAACTTCGGGTCCAATTTTGTCTTAATGTCATTGGCTAGCTTGAAAGGATTTGAATATTTCGTCCCCGATTTTATTTGCATCTTTAAGGGTCATATCATGGGATTGTCTGCACACACAATCGGAGCATTCTTCATTGCTGTCAGTCGGGAGGTTAACCTTTCAACACTCTCTTTCACTCCAGGAACAGCAGCATAGCCCTTCATTATGTCATTATACACATTCAATTGCAAACCTTTAACCATGAGACTCAAAACGTAGCCAGAATATATCTGCAGGATCTTGATGTCAGCATGCAACTTTTGAATGACAGGTTGCAGAAGATTCTTGTTGAGACTTGTTTTGTTTTCCTCCGTTAGGTCCCGGTAAAAGTTAGATACACTGTTACATGTTTCACTGTTGTCATAGTAACTGGATTCAAAACTTGTTTTGTTGTTCCTCGACCAAAGGAGCGTGTTCCAAGAATTTACTCTCGTCTCTGTCATACGTGCTCGTATAGGTCACCCAGTCAAGCTCATCTCTTCGGTAGTTGATTTGAAGCGAGATTGAATCCAGTTTTCTGTTGATCTCTGAAAACTACTCTGTCATGAACTCCACATTCGGATCAGTTTGTGGAATGAAGGCCAAAGCCAAACCAATTATTGAGCCAACAAAACTGAAACAAGATGCAACTTCGGACAGAGTATTCATCACTGTCAGGACCTTGGTCAGGGTTTTACTGACTTGTTCTGTCTCCTTATGCCTGTGGGTTTGGAAGTAGCTTTATTTCCATGATGGCTGTGGGAATAGCTCCACCTTCAAATTCATGGACATTATTTCTGGGCATGTTGGCTCTGTCCTGTCCTTACATTCCATAATAATGTTAGCTTGAGAAAAGCAGCTGTATAGGAGTAGATAGAGCACCGAGATGAAGGTCTTTGTGGTACACATGACAGTGTTTCTGCGGGAAGGGAAAACAGAGCGAACTCAACAAGCTTTAAAATAATGATTTTAAAACGATACACTGTTAGACTGTTTGAAAATGATTGAGCCACGCTAAAAATTATCATTTCTAATCTGTGGATCTGACCAAGGGAATAACTGACCCCTTTTAGCAAGAAACAGAATAATAATAATAACAAATTTTGCTCTCTTACTGATATATCGCTTTACATTAAATTGCACCTTTACTATGTAGCTACACTTAACTGTCGTAACGACATAGTAACAAGTTGTTACATAGGTATTACATGGTAATAGGGATTAGCGGTATCAGTTGCTACACAATTGGAACAAGGACTCTATAATTACACAAACACATGCTGAAGGTAATTCCACACGTGTAATTACTACTGTGATTACACATTTTATTGTTCCATTATATAACTACTGTATTGTAATTACATGTTTGAAAGTTAGTCACCTGTGAGATGTTAATAACACCAACCAAATGGTGACTTTGTTACATGTAACTACACAATGCCACAAATATCAAATGCACAGATAATGCCAAGGTTGATACCTTTCTGATCTAATGATGTAAATAGGCTAGGGCCTCCCAAGGATGAAAACAATTATTTAAATAAATTAAAATCCAGAATGTGAATTACAGGGGGGCCCATGGGGGTCTCAGACAACCTGACTCAAACTTTGGGCAATTCTCTAAATAATGCAAATTGAACCATTCTTTATTTGTTTAAAATGCAATTTGTACTGCTACAGTGGTATTTTACATGTCCATTACAATCTATGCAAGAATCGGAATGCATGATGTGTCACCATTACTTGAAAATGTGACTAAAACAGTAAATGCATTATGCTCCATAAATACATCCAACATTTTCTCATCTCCCACCCCTTCTTATGTGACTATCCCCAATGCTCCTCCCTCTTTTTCCCCCTGCCCCGATACAAAGTTTCTCCCTGCAGGCGGTCAGTGAGTGTGCTACACAAAACGCAGAAATAAAATATGAAACATGCCTTTGACGAGCTTCTTTTGTTGGCACTCCAATATGTCCCATAAGCATCACAATTGGTCCTTTTGATCGATTAATTCCATCCATATATATCCAAAATGTCCATTTATTTGGCGCGTTTGATCCAGAAAAAAACAGCTTCCAAATTGCGCAACGTCACTACAAAATATTTCAAAAGTTGCCTGTAAACTTTGACAAAACATTTCAAACTACTTTTGTAATACAACTTGAGGTATTTTTTAACCGTTAATAATCGATCAAATTGAAGATGGGTCTATCTGTGTTCAATACAGGAAGACAACAAACCAAGCTACTTTTAAAGTCTTGCGCAACTCTCAACAGTGTTACGCAGTTCCTAGATGGCCGTACTTCTTCATTGCACAAAGGAATAACCTCAACCAAATTCCAAAAACAGGTGACATCCATTGGAAGCGGTAGGAACTGAAAACAAGTTCCTAAGAAATATTGTTTCCCAATGAGAACTCAATGAACAGACAGAGACCTCAAAAAAACAATTCTGAACGGTTAGTCCTCGGGGTTTTGCCTGCTACATAAGTTCTGTTATACCCACAGACACTAGACTATTAATAATATGCATATCTTATATTCTTGGCATGAGTAGCAGGAAGTTGGAATTGGGCACGCTATTTATCCAAAAGTGAAAATGCTGCCCATATACCTTAAGAAGTTCTCCCCCTATCATCGTGACCTTCTTAACCAGTTTCTCCTCTCTGGGGAGGTTCCCATTTCTTGGAAGGCAGCCACAATGCATCCTTTATTTAAAGGGGAGATAAAGCTGATCCTAACTGTTATAGGCCAATTTCTATATTGCCCTATTTATCAGAAGTGTTGGAAACTTAATAATCAACTGACCGACTTTCTTGATGTCTATAGTATGGCATCTGTTTCCGCTCAAGTTATGAATGTGTCGCTGCAACCTTTAAGGTCCTAAATGATATCACCATTGCCCTTGATTCTAAGCAATGTTGTGCTGCTATTTTTATTGACTTGGCCAAGGCGTTTTATATGGTAGACCAAGCCAATCTTGTGGGCCGGCTAAGGAGTATTGGTGTCCCTGAGGGGTCTTTCGCCTGGTTTGCTAACTTCCTCTCTCAAAGAGTGCAGTGTATGAAGTCAGAGCATCTGCTGTCTCAGTCACTGCCTGTCATCAAGGGAGTTCCCCAAGGCTTGATCTTAGGCCCCATGCTCTTCTCAATTTACATCAACAACATATCTCAAGCAGTAGGACGCTCTCTCATCCATTTATATGCAGATGATAGTCTTCTACTCAGCTGGCCCCTCCCTGGATATTGTGGTAAACGCTCTACAACAAAGCTTAATGTCCAACAAGCTTTCTCTGCCCTTTACCTTTGTTTTGGAGGTGTTCAGAACAAGGATATGTGGTTTGGTAAGAAGAATGCCCCTCTCCCCACCGGAGTGATTACTACCCCTGAGGGTTTAGAGCTTGGGAGTATGGCTAGACGGTACACTGTCCTTCTCTCGGCACATATTAAAGCTGCAGGCTAATGTTTAATCTGGACTTGGTTTCCTCTATCGTAATCGCTTCTCTTTCACCACAGCTGCCAAACTAACCATGATTCAGATGACCATCCTACCCATGCTAGATTACGCAGACATCATTTATAGATTGACAGGTCAGGGTGCTCTCGTGCTCCATTTGGCCATCAGATCTGCCACCTATGCTCCTTTAAGAACACATCATTGCACTCCTATTCTCCTCTGGAAACTGGTCATCTCTGTATACACGCCGCAAGACCCATTGGTTGATGCTTATTTATAAGGCCCTCGTAGACCTCACTCCCCTCTATCTGAGATACCTACTGCAGGCCTCATCCTCCATATACAACACCTGTTGTGCCAGTCACATTTTGTTAAAGGACCCCAAAGCACACACATCCCTGGGTCGCTCCTCTTTTCAGTTCGCTGCGGCTAGCTACTGGAAAAAGCTACAAAAAACACTCAAACTGAACAGTTATCGCCATCTCTTCATTCATAGACTCAATCATGGACACTCTTACTGACAGTTGTGGTTGCTTCGCGTGATGTATTGTTGTCTCTACCTTCTTGCCCTTTGTGCTGTTGTCTGTGCCCAATAATGGTTTGTGCTGACCCATGTTGTGTTGCTACCATGTTGCCATGTTGGGTTGCTACCATGCTGTGTTTTCATGTGTTGCTGCCATGCTATGTTGTTGTCTTGGGTCTCTCTGTATGTAGTGTTATGGTGGCTCTTGTCATGTGTGTTTTGTCTTATATTTATTTTTTGTATTTTTACTCCCATCCCCCGTCCTCCGCAGGAGGTCGTTTGCCTTCTGGTCATTGTAATTAAGAATTTGTTCTTAATTGACTTGCCTAGCTAAATAAAGGTTCAATCAAATCCATAAAAATACGTTATGCTATAGTAGAAACGACAACACTATATACAGAAAATACGGCACTTACTTTGATAGGAATGCACACATGGGATAAAGTTCAAGAATTTCTGCTTAAATGTCTTCATACTTGATCTGGGGAAGTGCTTGGGCTCTCGTCAAATAGATTCCTTTGTCCAGCTCAGTAAAGCCTTGAACATCAATTGTCCACAACAGTGAAATGGGCTACCTATTATATTAATTAATGAGGAGGCGGAACACACCTCCATTCAAACGGTTGTTAGAAAATAAAACTGGTTAGGAAATCATTTGTAATTGACAAACATGACCAATAGATAATTAGCAGGAAGCGTCCCTTGGTTTGAGGGCAGCGCGGTTGAACCGTCCTATTGCCGAGCAATCACATTTTGGAACAGTGATTGCATTCTGACATCACGTGCATAAACAAATTCACACTGGGGCGACTGTAAATGAATGTCACGTACTGCTTAAATCATACATACTTCAGTAATATATTGAAATGCACCATATATACAAAAGTATGTGGACCCCCCCCCCTTCAAATTAGTAGATTTGGATATTTCAGACGCACCCGTTGCTGCCAGGTGTATAAAATCAAACACACAGCAATGCAATCTCCATAGACAAACATTGGCTGTAGAATGGCCTTACTAAAGAGCTCAGTCACTTTCAACGTGGCACTGATTATAAGTCAGTTAACCAAATTTCTACCCTGCTCGAGCTGCTCTGAGTGCTGTTGTTGTGAGTGCTGTTGTTGTGAGTGCTGTTGTTGTGAGTGCTGTTGTTGTGAGTGCTGTTGTTGTGAGTGCTGTTGTTGTGAGTGCTGTTGTTGTGAAGTGGAAACATCTAGGTGCAACAACGGCTGCCATACCAGCTCACAGAACGTAAAATCATCTGTCTTCACGCGAAGTCATCTGAGCAACACTGACTACCGAATTCCTAACTGCCTCTAGAAGCAACATCAGCACAAGAACTGTTCGTCGGGTGCTTCATGAAATGGGTTTCCATGGCCGAGCAGCTGCACACAAGCCTGAAATCACCATTTGCTATTCCAAGCGTCGGCTGGAGCAGTGTAAAGCTCGCCGCCATTGAATCTGGAGCAGTGTAAAGCTCGCCGCCATTGAATCTGGAGCAGTGTAAAGCTCGCCGCCATTGAATCTGGAGCAGTGGGAACGCGTTCTCTGGTGTGATGAATTGCGCTTCACAATCTGGCAGTCAGACGGACAAATCTTGGTTTGGCATATGCCAAAAAGTGTGTTTAAGTGTAATGATAGTATACTGAGGGGTCTGAAATTATTGACACCCTTGATAAATGACTGTGTATAAAATAAATAGTTAAAATACTGACCTATATTGTATGCGTCAAGAAAATTGGGAAAATATATTATTTGATACTAATACAGCTTGTGTTTATGAAAGGTGCCGAACTGACTGAATAAAGTCAATCTCCTATGTCCTTTTGTTGTTGAAATGTGCTCAAATGTCCATGGTATCGCATCGGGAAAGTATACAAAAGCTCTTGTTTGTATTTTCCTAGGACTGGAAGCACATGTCGAGACTTACCAGTGACTGCTGAAGTGACTCGCCATTGTGGCCTCGTGATGGTTTGTTTGCGAACAAGCAACTCCTTTTGAACGGATTTTTTGGGTGATTCATCGATGTCATTCGGTTTCATAGAGCCGTTCATTTTGCACCCTAATTTGCATACTGGTAGGCCACTACTGCATTTTGGCGATAATCTGCAGGTACATTTTGAAAATGCTGAATCCTTACTGCAGGAACAACAGGTAGTGGAGAGAGCCTCATTCTGGTCCAAAATATGTTAAAAGAAAACAGATTTGAATGGTTTTTCAAGCTTATGATACTTTATATGGTATTTTAAAAGATATTGATATAGGTCAATTGATTTAATCAAAGTGTTGACAAGGGAGTGGTCAGCTGCTGCTTTCTGTTTAGCAAAGCCCATGTTAACCTGCTTCATTCTTCTATCTTATCTGATGGTCTATTCATGCCTGCCTAACTTTGTGCACCCCCACTTATACAAAAAGTGTCCACAGCAGCAGAGGCAATGAAATGCATCATTTGAAGAACAAACAACACTCATACATTTTCAGTGATTTTTAATTGTAAAGTCCTGTCTTTCTACTCAATACCACGACTCATTGTACTAATCTGGGATGTACAGTGGTTAAAGGATTCAGTAGTTTAGCTGTGTATTTCGGATGGAATCAAGGCATTAGATTGTCCCAGACAAAAATAGAGACCCCCACCACCAAAATAGAGACCCCCACCCCCAATGTAACTAACAGGGTAATACTTAATATTCTCCTGCTTCCTACTTCCTCATGATTACCCTATTGACTGCAAAGGTTGTTACATTGTAACTACGTGGCAATTAATACATTTAACTTTCCATGAATTTGCTTCCTGAGTAGGTATATTATAATTGCCAAGCATCCTTTGTAACATTGCCCATTTGGGCAGGCTATAACATGGAAATAAACTACTGAAAATAATCTGTTGTTAATGGCATGGTGTGCGTTGTTACAATAGTTGCTATCAGGTCCTAGCCTATTTACTTCATTAGATCAAGATGGTAGCATCCCCGGTATTACCTGTGGATTTGATTGTAACCACACCCTGTAGTTACATGTAAGTGTTGACAGGGAGTGGTGACTCAGATCCAAGGTTATTGGGTTGGTGTTATTAACATGGTAAATCACAGGTGACTTTCAAACACGTACTTACAAAAGTTACATAGTGGAACAGAAATGTGTAGTAGCATTAGTAATTACACATGTGGATTAACTTTCAGCAAGTGGATATGGAGTTACATTTTAATACCTATGTCGGTATTACTAAGTAACTACAATCTTAGTCATACAAGTGTGACTGAATTTCTTGATCAGGAAACTGAAAATATGAATGTTACCCATTTGGAAATAGTTATGTGCAAATACAAATGAAAGCAATTTTTGTTAGGCTTAACTCAGAGTTAAATCTTGTTTCATTTAGTGTAGGCTACCAGCAAACTGAACAGTATTGCAAAATGTTTGTCCTGTTTTAACTGTGTTGTCAGTCATGTTTCAGCAGCGTGGTGACATTGCCTCTTAGTTCATAATGAATATGATTATTATTGACAGTGGGGCCAGATCCTAGATTAGTACTGGGTAAAAGCATTTGTATTCATTCACTTTTTGACAGCACCCCTTTTTGATTTGAACAAAACCTTCTATACATATTTACCGATTTGTAGAAGTGCTCAGAAAATGGATGAATGGCAAGACTGTCAAGAGATAAAGGTGCTCAAATTTGACCTATTTTGCGTACCCCATAATTTTCCGTACCTATCACCTTCATCAAGGAAAAAAAAAGAGTTGAGATTTAGATCAAAAAAAGCTTACAAACAGTGTTGTCAAACTATTTTATAAATTCTGGAAGAATGTTTTTAAAAACATTTTTTAATGAAAATAAATAACCCCCTCGGACATAGGTAAAAATGTAGATTTCTACTTTAACATACCCAAAATGGATAATTTATTATGAGGGCCATAAACAATTACTAGTAATGCTGCATACGCCAAGAAATACTAAAATATCACCTTTCTGGTAAAAATAATTATAAATTACTGAAGTGCACTCACTTTTGAGGACACAAGCTCAAGTACATAGTACAAATATAACAAAAGCAAAGTTTTTTTGTTCCTATTCAACATAAGTGGGTTAATAGGGCTTGACCCTTATTAATTTATTTTATTTTATTTCACCTTTATTTAACCAGGTAGGCAAGTTGAGAACAAGTTCTCATTTACAATTGCGACCTGGCCAAGATAAATGACTGAAATGCTTTCTAAATACAGTAACAATCAAATTATAAACGTCTTACTATAGGATTTCGCATAACTGTCAAATAATTAAATATATTACTTAGACAATATTGTCTCTATCTCATATAACTGCAACAGCGAATGTTTCCTAAACGTCCACTGAGTATCACAGAGACATAATTTGAATCTATGCAGACTCGTTGCGACTTTAGTGGTAAGCACAAAGGGATTTTGTCTGTCTGTGATCAAGAGAACGTGGTCTTAGTTGAATTCTATGAAGTGATTTTGTATTCTTTCATGTGGAGAGCTCTAAATCCAGCTGAGAATACCACAGTGAGATGAAACTGCTATTGTTGCATGTGCTAGATTCTTCCGTTTCATATGTGCTATTGCAATCGCAGCTTTGAGTTTGAAAGACTTCGGAAATCATGCCTTTGACTGGTTAGGCCAGAAAATGGGACACTTCGCTCCCTATGCAAAATGTGGCATCTGAAACCTAACATTTCAAATGAGCTCAGGTGGAGAGGAGAGAGATGGGGCTTTCTTGCACTATAAGACGCGGGGACTCTACGACGTTCACAGAGTGCTTTATACACACAAATGTTAGTCGGGACCAGTCCAGAACCGCTCAAAGTTCCCCAAATAGGGTACTTAATGTCTTTAACATCAATTATTTAAAAAGGCATAATCTGCATATGTTGTAGTTTAGTCCCTATTTCTTCTTTGCTGATAAATGTACTAAAATGGAAATTAAATTGTGAATTTAAACTTTCCAATGATACACAAAGATGGTTGGAGGTCCACACATCAGAGAATATCGATTTGAATGGAAATATCTGTTTTAAATGATAATGTAAGTCCTCCATAGGAAACTTACTGAAAACATAGGAATATAGGTGACCATTTAAGTTAAGTCCATTTTATTGACATTCAATGGTGAATGAACCGGCGGTCATCTTTGTGGTAGTAATTAAAAGTTAAAATGTCAATTAAATGTCAATGGTGTACCAGCTAAATTGCTGTGGTCTGAAGGGATTGGTCCATTCTATGAATTATATTATTGAAATGACACCCACCCTGTATTCAAATCAAATGTATTTATATAGCCTTTCTTACATCAGCTAATATATCAAAGTGCTGTACAGAAACCCAACTTAAACCTAGAGAGGAACCAGGCTATGTGGGTTGGCCAGTCGTCTTCTGGCTGTGCCGGGTGGAGATTATAACAGAACATGGCCAAGATGTTCAAATGTTCATAAATGACCAGCATGGTCAAATAATAATAATAACAGTGGTTGTTGAGGGTGCAACAAGTCAGCACCTCCAGGAGTAAATGTCAGTTGGCTTTTCATAGCCGATCATTGAGAGTATCTCTAGCGCTCATGATGTCTCCAGAGAGTTGAAAACAGCAGGTCTGGGACAGGTAGCACGTCCGGTGAACAGGTCAGGGTTCCATAGCCGCAGGCAGAACAGTTGAAACTGGAGCAGCAGCAAGGCCAGGTGGACTGGGGACAGCAAGGAGTCATCATGCCAGGTAGTCCTGAGGCATGGTCCTAGGGCTCAGGTCCTCCGAGAGCGCGAGAAAGAAAGAGAGAATTAGAGAGAGCATACTTAAATTCACACAGGACACCAGATAAGACAGGAGAAGTACTCCAGATATAACAAACTGACTCTAGCCCCCCGACACAAACTACTGCAGCATAAATACTGGAGGCTGAGACAGGAGGGGTCAGGAGACACTGTGGCCCCATCCGATGATACCCCCGGACAGGGCCAAATAGGCAGGATATAACCCCACCCACTTTGCTAAAGCACAGCCCCCACACCACTAGCGGGATATCTTCAACCACCAACTTACCATCCTGAGACAAAGCCGAGTATAGCCCACAAAGATCTCCGGCATGGCACAACCCAAGGGGAGGCGCCAACCCAGACAGGAAGACCACGTCAGTGACTCAACCCACTCAAGTGACTGCATGGAAGAGCACCAGTAACTCAGTGACTCAGCCACTGTAATGGGTTAGAGGCAGAGAATCCCAGTGGAGAGAGGGGAACCGGCCAGGCAGAGACAGCAAGGGCGGTTCGTTGCTACAGAGCCTTTCTGTTCACCTTCACACTCCTGGGCCAGACTACACTCAATCATAGGACCTACTGAAGAGATGAGTCTTCAATAAAGACTTAAAGGCTGAGACCGAGTCTGCGTCTCTCACATGGGTAGGCAGACCATTCCATAAAAATGGAGCTCTGTCCCTGCCTCCAGCTGTTTGCTTAGAAATTCTAGGGACAATTAGGAGGCTTGCGTCTTGTGACCGTAGCGTACGTGTAGGTATGTACTTCAGGACCAAATCGGAAAGATAGGTAGGAGCAAGCCCATGTAATGCTTTGTAGGTTAGCAGTAAAACCTTGAAATCAGCCCTTGCCTTAACAGGAAGCCAGTGTAGGGAGGCTAGCACTGGAGTAATATGATTTAAAAATAAATTGGTTCTAGTCAGGATTCTAGCAGCCGTATTTAGCACAAACTGTGAAGTTTATTTAGTGCTTTATCCGGGTAGCCGGAAAGTAGAGCATTGCAGTAGTCTAACCTAGAAGAAACAAAAGCATGGATTCATTTATCGGCATCATTTTTGGACAAAGTTTCTGATTTTTGCAATGTTACGTAGATAGAAAAAAGCTGTCCTTGAAACAGTCTTGATATGTTCGTCAAAAGAGAGATCAGGGTCCAGAGTAACGCCGAGGTCCTTCAGTTTTATTTAAGACGACTGTACAACCATCACGATTAATTGTCAGATTCAACAGAAGATCTCTTTGTTTCTTAGGACCTAGAACAAGCACCTCTCCTTTGTCTGAGTTTAAAAATAGAACATTTGCAGCCATCCACTTCCTTATGTCTGAAACACAGGCTTCTAGCGAGGGCACTTTTGGGGCTTCACCATGTTTCATTGAAATGTACAGCTGTGTGTCATCCGCATAGCAGTGAAAGTTAACATGATGTTTTCGAATGACATCCCCAAGACGTAAAATATATAGTGAAAACAATAGTGGTCCTAAAACGGAACCTTGAGGAACACCGAAATTGACAGTTGATTTGTCAGAGGACGAACCATTCACAGAGACAAATTGATATCTTTCCGACAGATAAGATCTAAACCAGGCCAGAACTTGTCCGTGTAGACCAATTTGGGTTTCCAATCTCTCCAAAAGAATGTGGTGGTCGATGGTATCAAAAGCAGCACTAAGGTCTAGGAGTACGAGGACAGATGCAGAGCCTCGGTCTGACGCCATTTAAAGGTCATTTACCATCTTCACAAGTGCAGTCTCAGTGCTGTGATGGGGTCTAAAACCAGACTGAAGCATTTCGTATACATTGTTTGTCTTCAGGAAGGCAGTGAGTTGCTGCGCAACAGCTTTTTACCAAAAAATTGAGAGGAATGAAAAATTCGATATAGGCGGATTTAGTTTAAAAAAAATATTTTCTGGGTCATGGTTTGGCTTTTTCAATAGAGGCTTTATTACTGCCACTTTTAATGAGTTTGGTAAAATTCCGGTGGATAGAGAGACGTTTATTATGTTCAACATAGGAGAGCCAAGCACAGGAAGCCAGACTTTCAGTAGTTTAGTTGGAATAGGGTCCAGTATGCAGGCCATGATTATTTTCATCATTGTGTCAAGAGATATAGTATAAAAACACTTGAGTGTCTCCCTTGATCCTAGGTCCTGGCAGTGTTGTGCAGACTCAGGACAACTGAGCTTTGGAGGAGTACGCAGATTTAAAGAGGAGTCCGTAATTTGCTTTTTAATGATCTTGATCTTTTCCTCAAAGAAGTTCATGAATTTATTACCGCTGAAGTGAAAGCCATCCTCTCTTGGGGAATGCAGCTTTTTAGTTAGCTTTGCGACAGTATCAAAATTAAATGTTGTATTCTTATTTTCCTCAATTAAGTTTAAAAATAGGATGATCGAGCAGCATTATGGGCTCTTCGATACTGCACGGTACTGGCTTTCCAAGCTAGTTGGAAGACCTCCAGTTTGGTGTGGCGCCATTTCCGATCCAATTTTCTGGAAGCTTGCTTCAGGGCTCGGGTATTTTCTGTATACCAGGGAGCTAGTTTCTTATGACAAATGTTTTTAGTTTTTAGGGGTGCAACTGCATCTAGGGTATTTCTCAAGGTTAAATTGAGTTCCTCAGTTAGATGGATAACTGATTTTTGTCCTCTGATGTCCTTGGGTTGGCAGAGGGAGTCTGGAAGGGCATCAAGGAATCTTTGGGTTGTCTGAATTTATAGCACAACTTTTTTCTATTTTAAATTATTTTTTATTACCCCTTTTTCTCCCCAATTTCGTGGTATCCAATTGTTTAGTAGCTACTATCTTGTCTCATCGCTACAACTCCCGTACGGCTCGGGAGAGACGAAGGTTGAAAGTCATGCGTCCTCCGATACACAACCCAACCAAGCCGCACTGCTTCTTAACACAGCGCAGATCCAACCCGGAAGACAGCCACACCAATGTCGGAGGAAACACCGTGCACCTGGCAACCTTGGTTAGCATGCACTGCGCCCGGACCATCACAGGAGTTGCTGGTGCGCGATGAGAAAAGGATATCCCTGCCGGCCAAAACCTCCCTAACTCGGACGACGCTAGGCCAATTGTGCGTCGCCCCACGGACCTCCCGGGTCGCAGCCGGTTACGACAGAGCCTGGATGCGAACCCAGAGGTCTCTGGTGGCACAGCTGGCGCTGCAGTACAGCGCCCTTAACCACTGGCGCTATAGCGCCCTATAGCACAACTTTTAATGGTCCTTGGTTGGGGTCTGAGCAGATTATTTGTTGCAAATGTAATAAAATGGTGGTCCGATAGTCCACGATTATGAGGAAAAACATTAAGACCCACAACGTTTATTCTATGGGACAAAACTAGGTCCAGAGTAAGACTCTTGCAGTGAGTAGGTCCAGAGACATGTTGGACTAAACCCACTGAGTCGATGATGGCTCCGAAAGCCTTTTGGATCTGTGGACTTCTCCATGTGAATATTAAAGTCACCAAAATTAGAATATTATCTGCTATGACTTCAAAGTCTGATAGAAATTCAGGGAACTCAGTGAGGAACGCTGTATATGGCCCAGGAGGCCTGTAAACAGTAGCTATAAAAAGTGATTGAGATGGCTGCATAGATTTCATGACTAGAAGCTCAAAGGACGAAAACGTTGTTGTTGTTCTTGTAAATTCAAATATTCAAGTAATTTGAAGTATTCAAGAGCATGTTGTGTCTCCCCACCTCTTCAAGGAATACCTAGGATAGGATAAGTAATCCTTCTCACCCCCCCTTAATGATTTAGATGCACTATTGTAAAGTGGCTGTTCCACTGGATGTCAGAAGGTGAATTCACCAATTTGTAAGTCGCTCTGGATAAGAGCGTCTGCTAAATGACTTAAATGTAATGTAATGTAACTGATGGCGGTCACAGCACAACCTCAGATTTCAAAAAGGGTTCAAGCTACAACAAATGAGTTTACTAGTTTTAAGATAATTAACAGATTATTTTAAAAATGAAAATGTTATTTTTTGGGGGGCAAAGAAAATATACAATTGTTTGACAACACTTGTTTGTAAGCTTTTAAATGATATCAAACTCAAATGTTTATCTTTTCCAGTGATGAAGACATGGATGTCTCATGCTATGATGGGGGTCAATTTAGCACCTTTTATCTCCTGAATCTTTTAGCAAAGATGCATGGAAAGTTTGGATTTATTCAAAAGGCGTGCTATCAAAAAGTGATTGAATTCAAATGGTTTACCCTTCTCCTACTCGAAGATGCTTGATAAATACAGGTTCTGGTTTAAATGACATACACTGCACATCTATGTTGTGATGCATAAAAAACAGTCAATCTTACCAGCATGAGGAGCCTTTTTTGTGGTCTTAGTGGTTATTACTTTTTTCTCAGAGTATGACTGAGAGGCCAGTTTGGTACGAGTTGTATACTTGTTTTATGGGGCAGTGACCTTATTTAGCAACAGACTTTTTCCTCACTTAAGGTAACCCCATTGTCCATCAAGTCCTTCAAGGTCAAGCAAATATTTCACAAAAAACATTGATTTAGACATCGAGATACTGTAGCTTTTTACCTACACTGTTTTCATTCAAGTGTTTATATACAGTGCATTCAGAAAGTATTCAGACCCCTTGACTTTTTCCACATTTTGTTACGTTACAGCTTTACTATAAAATTGATTTAATGAATGTTTTCCCCTCATCAATCTACACACAATACCCCATAATGATAAGCGAAAACAGTTTTTTTGAAATTTTTGCAAATGTATTATTTAATTTCTCAAAATGTATAAAAACATAATTCTACTTTGCGGGGGATTGAAAAACCTCCCGGGTCTTTGCGATTTGAATCTGTGTTTAAAATTCACTGCTTGACTGATGGACCTTAAATTATTGTATGAGTAGGGTACAGAGATGAGGTAGTCATTCGAAAATCATGTTAAACATTGTTATTGGACCCACAGTGAGTCCATGCAACTCATTACTCCATAATGTATTTAGGCTTGCCATAACAATGGGGTTGAATAATTATTGACTCAAGATATTTCAGCTTTTTATTTAACACTTTGACATTATGTGATATTGTGTGTAGGCCAGTGACACATCTCCATTTAATCCATTTTAAATTCAGGCTGTTATACAACAATGTGGAAAAAGTCAAGGGGTGTGAATACTTTCGGAAGAAACTATGTGTTTTTTAAAGGGGGGTATCCCAGTTCATGCATGACAATGCACTGTTTGTTTTATAGTACATCATTGCCATGTTTGCATTTTAAATATATGACTCATGGATGGATACAACAGCAATATGTGATTTTTGTTGATTCTCACTCAGGCAATAAATAACTTGATTTAGTGTTTCTAGTTATTGCAGCTATAGTATATGCTCATCAAGGGGGATAATATAGGATATGTATTTTGGCTTGGTCTTGAACTTCCCATATAAATCACAACTTGAGAGTAAATTATTTGTCTAAGCACGAGGTAGGATAGAGATTATGAAGACTAATGAGTGAGAACTATCCACCACTGAAATGAAAAGGGAGCTTACCATGCCAAGTGGATGACCAAGTGTCATCGTTGCCTATGCGTGACCTGCAACTCATTATCTACATTTTTACTCCTGTACTTATTTATCCTTGGCATAACAAATGGGATGAATACATATTGAACTGTTGGAGCTCGGATCTTAAGAATTTCACTGTACCCTGCAATTATGCCTGTGACTAATAAATGAATAAGTCAACGGCATCATGACCTTTACCCAGTACCAGGATATTGTTGATTCCCTCTGCCAGGAGGCTAAAACTTGGCCACAATTGCACAGTGATGTCAAGCAAACCCAAATTGTTAATTAACCACACGTTCAATACTTTTCAATGGCCATCTCTGTTTCTGGACTTGGACCCCATTGAAAACCTGTGGTTTGAATTGAAGAGGGGAGTCCATGAGCACAAAGGATAAACAGGATGTGGGAAAATTCTGTATGGAGGAACTGTCTAAGATCACTCCCAATGTGTTCTTCAATATCATAAAATATTTTAGAAAAAGCCTCTGTGCCATTATCCTATCAAGGGGAGGGCCCACAAAGTGTTGGAAATAAAATTGCCAATTTGTAGGGCTCCCTACTCCACACAGTGTCAGGCTTTTTCTTGCCTTCAATAATCTTTGCAGAAGTGCCAATAGGCTACTGGCTGATGTAGACATCTACTGGGCTGGTATTTAACCCTAAAATACTGTTCTTAATTAAATAGTGTATGTGGGAGTGATTTCAAGCAGGCATGACATGGTAACATCATATTCAGCATGCTCCCATCAGATAACATAGAGGATCGGGTTGCACTTTGTTGCTGCTCATATTGCATGAATGCATAGGCTCATTCCACCCTAATGAAAACGTATCTGGGAGATACTGTTGAGCGACCTGAACTAATTATAGGTGGTGACGTACAGTACATTTACTCGTTTTCATACCCATATAGGCCTAGCTACCCACGTTTCTAATCAGGTGTTGTATATGATAACCCAAATCATGTTGACGAGTAAACCTTGGAAGCTTGAAAAAGTCGCACTCCCATGGAGTAAATTAGTTATATTTATAAAATATAGCTGTCGAAGTGTGTTTTGAGAGGTTTGAAGCGTCAGCATTCAAAGCAATACATTACTTGTTCGAATTATGCAAGTAGTGGATTTTTGTCTGAACAAATGTGTGTTCAATCATGGAGCTTGTGGCAATCACGCTTTTACAAGCCCATGATATGCAAACGAGCGGTTGGTCGCGTATCCAAATTTGTGAAACGGTTTGCCGTACCTGATTACTGATGGATCCTGGAACGTATTCGGAGTGAGAAGCAGTGCAGCGAGAGATTGAATGGTGATACTCGTTTCATAGTGCCAACTGATTGCAGTATCATCCGATGGAAAAAGCAGGGTCACAGACGAGCGTACTGACTGCTTTGCATGCTGAAGTTATTTGACTTGGCCACTTCTCTAACCAGTTCAGGGAAATAAATTGACACTCTCACAATGTTATATCACACATGCAGTGAGAGTTCTCAACCTGTTCCCTAAGCATAATCATGGCATTTGTGTTGATATCACAAAGTCATGCCATTGGATTATATCATTTATTTCATGTCAGGAATCCTGTAGGACCGGCTTCGCAGCTTCTGTGAGTGCAGGCTTTTGTTTCAGCCCTACTGTAACACACCAAATAATCCACATGTTATTCCATCTGGGGTGAGTGTTGGTGTTGGGCTGGAACAAGCCTGCACATCAGGTAGCTCTGCTGGAGCCTGAGGTGGTTGGAGGCCCCTGCTGTTGGATCTATGAAGCTGAATATACGCAAGGCATCTCTACGCACACTTTGATCTAACCACACACACACATACACACAAACAGCCGCCAGGTGCATTGTGGGGGATAACGTTGTTTTGTGTTTGACTGCTATTTATTTAGATTTCCCGCCGTGCCCCTTGAGAAAGACCAGTGTTTTCATGCTGTTTTGATACTGAAGACAGCAGGTGTTTGGAAGCCTAATTGTCGAGCAGTCAACTCTACTGTTCTTAATATCTCAATACTTGTCAGCCATGAAGAGGTTATTACTGTCAGGTAAACGGAAGGTGTTTTTACACTAAAGGCCATGAAATTCAAATGCAACTGATAAGCTTGTCAACTAGCATGTTTGTTAGCAGCTAGCTAGATTTCAGGTCCGTAACCAGTGTTTGAGTTTTAGTGAGGTCCGCAAGGGGGGAAATGAGTTGAAGCTCATATATACCATTTTTTTTAAAATTAAGAAGCGATTTGGAGAATAGCAAAAATGTACAAAAATGACCCCAGCCATTATCACCTTGGCTGCTGTAGGTTCATTCACCTCATTCGATCTGCAGACACAGGCTATTGGCTATACAGTTGTAATGTTATACCCTTGAAAGGGGGTAAACATAAGAAATGATTCACACTGAAGCATCAGCGACTCTTCAGTCACACTTAATGAAGTGCATAAAATCGTCAAACCTTTACTTTGACTCCTCCAATTAGTGTTCACATTAGTATTCCTAGGCATTACTAATCAAGCTCCGCACAAACAAAATCAATGGAGCACGCAGATGATCGTATTATCACATTCACATGATTTATTTGAATATTACTTCTGACTCTGTATTAATCAGTGTTTTCCATTAGTGTCAGCCAATCAGCCGGTTGATCACTAATTTTCAGCCGGCTACTTTTCCACTTCATATTAACTAGGTCTACTTTTCATTTGAAAAGTTTCAATTCGCTTTGTCCGTCGAGCCATCTCCTGCCAGATTGAACAAAATGCATATTCTAGTGATCTATTGATAGGATAGGTGCCTGTCAGTCACAAAGGGAGGGATGACCGTGTAACGCAGCCTGCATGTCTGTCCCGCCTCCCAGTACAATGTTTGTGCGTTGTGGACAGATTGATGCTTGTGAATTTGCATGTCTCATATAATGTAAGTGCTAACGATGAGTCGAAATCCAGTAGGGAATCAACTAAATGTATAAAAAAAATGTATTCAATTGCCAAAGTTTATCATAAGACATGAACAGAATGCATCAGTGATTCTTATTTCCTGCAACTTTCTGAAGAGGCAATGACAATGCCCGTCTGTGCGTGTGCAGAGCACGTGTCTACCACTTTGTGTGTCATTAGCGATGATGCTAATTAAAACAGTATTCTGGTAGATGGAAAGACTTTCCCAAAAATCTTCTCAATGAAATGTTAAATACAAAGTAACCTATGCTGACCTGGCAGAATGATATCATAATTATTTTAATCAATCCAGTGTTTTATTGTTTATTTTTCACTCTATTCACGTGCGCTACAACAACACAGCTAAACAACAGCCTCTTGCTAGGTGGCACATTAATTAAAGGGTACCTACACCCAAAAATACATATGTGGTGGACTAAGAACAGGGATGGGCAACTGGTGTGGGCAACCTCCCCCTTTTGAAGGCCCTCAGATCAACCCCCCCCCCCCCACACACCTTTAAATGTTAAATGTTTAAAGTTCTCTTACTTAGAAAGTTGTCCTGGTCATACATGTATAGGCCTAGACTATATCCAACTAACAATACACTGAATTCCTAAATGCTCAGTAGTTTTACATTTGAAGTCACGTCTTTTTACACAATACCTCAAGAAATGTTTCCAATCTGGGAGGTAAAGAGGTGCTGTGAAAAAGTGGAGTGAGCCGTTTTTAGAGACTGGTGAATTTGCGCTGCTAAAAAGGCAAATCTGTGGGATGCAGGCGACACATAAAAAAAGACTGTTCATGATTCCATTCGTTTGAAAAGAGGCAGGCGTGAGCCAATGGATAAATATCGTGAATTTATAAGTCCAAAAATGTATGTAGAAACTGCTGATTTCCCCTTTTAAGGGACTCAAATGGAATTGCTGAGCAAGTAGTCTGATAGCTAATGTACTTACTAGTTATTATTTAGCAAGGAAACATTTGCATGGCACCATCTAGGTAGTTTATTTTAACCAATACATAAACATCACCTTTCCAACACTGCTTTATTTGTAAAAAAAAATATATATATATATTCTAAAATCAAAGACAAAAGGTATTCGATGATGAATCTGGATGACGGTTTGTGAAGAGAACACTAGATATTGCTTTTGCGTGGATCAATACTTTCCATTACAACTGAAGGGTAAGCCATCCTTGTAGCTCCATGTTCCCTAGAACTCATCTGAACTGAATCAGGGACCTTTTTTTACATTTGTTCATTTGGCCAGTCAAATGATTTACAGTACCTTTTTTGTTTCTCCCATATATGATATATGTTTCCACTGTCTTTGCATCTTGTCTTTTTAATGAGTGCATTGTTAGTCAACATGGGACACACACACACACACACACTTCCTCCTCCTATCTTCATCCACCTTATTTTCCCCGTTGTTTTAACCTGATAGACAGTGGAAAAACAGTTAATTAAAGCCGTCAGGATCCATCTAAGCCCTTTGGCACTGGCGGAATGCTAAAATAGCAGCAAAACAACACGGATGAAAAAGTTTGCTGTCTGAGACTGAGTCCGTAATGAAGTGGTTTAATTGAAGTGGATTTCACCGGCATCATTGCAGTGAGTTTGGAAGCCTCATCTAAAGGGAGTTCTCTTAAAACTGAACAAGTACCTTTCAAAGGCCTGCCACTAAAGTATCACAAGGCTCCTCTGAATACAAACGGAGTTGGCAACCTAGTGTAGGTTTTCAACGGAGTCTGTCTTGTACTTTTTTTTTGATTGAACCCGGTCCAGCCCCTTACTCATCAATATGTATTTTCAGATGTGTTCCTCAGTGGCTTTCTTTTCCTACTTACGCTCACACTTCTTTTTTTGTAGAGGGAGCATGTTAATGATTGTGATCACAAGACTTCTAAAAGCATGTAATGTGCTTAATGTAATGAGTTAATTCCAAGTAACACTCATGTTAGTAGCTGCTTTCATATTCCTTTCATAGTGAGATGTGAATATGAAAATTGAGAAATACTTTCAGACTCTTTTTTTTTGCCAGACACACACACACACACACACACACACACACACACACACACACACACACACACACACACACACACACACACACACACACACACACACACACACACACACACACCGATATAGAGTGAAAGCGACACTTATGTCCATGGTGATTGGCTGTCTTGATTTCTCATTGTCCCTTGTCAGTAGCAGCAGCCCCTGTCATTCTGGTGACTAGCCTCATGTATTTTTCTGACAGTTTCGGTAAAATAAAAAAACAAAATAAAGAGGACACTGCTGAAGATGACAACTGAGGAATCTGTGATGGTGTCCCCTCATCCTTCATCTTTGTTCATGTTGCCAGCGATCTTTCTTTTCATCTTGTTTTTTTTTCTCCATTTTTGGGGGGAATGTCTCCAACTAGTTCGGTCCTGTTCAAAGTATATGAAATGGAATGTTTCTTATTGGACAAATACAGGTTGTCCCTCTCTGTTTGTCTGATTTCTTCCGTTTGGTGCATAATGAACATGGCCCTTGCCTGGTAGCATGTTGACATGACACTTTCTTCACTGTGCATCACCCAGTTCAGGGGCCGACATTTCAGGCTTCAAATTTCCTGTATCAATCGTATCCTGCCTGAGATCTTATTTTTCTTACCTCCCCCAGTAGAAAAATGAAAAATGATTAACTCATATGCAAGGTCTCTGTATTGCTTCATAATGGGATGCCATTCCACAGTACCTCGTGCACAGGCCTTAAACCCTGTCTACAAACTAATGAGTTATGGTCTAGACCAGTTGCCCTCACTAGACCACCATTGTTTGGGTTCAGCACAGGCTCTGCATTATCCTCAATACAGCCCATGTGCGTACAGTTGAAGTCTGAAGTTTACATACACCACTCCACAAATTTCTTGTTAACAAATAGTAGTTTTTGATGTTGGTTAGGACTTCTACTTTGTGCATGACACAAGTAATTTTCCAAGAATTCTTTACAGGCAGATTATTTCACTTATAATTCACTGTATCACAATTCCAGTGGGTCAGGAGTTACATACACTAAGTTGACTGTGCCTTTAAACAGCTTGGAAAATTCCAGAAAATGATGTCATGGCTTTAGAAGCTTCTGATAGGCTAATTGACATCATTTGAGTTGGAGGTTGGAGGTGTACCTGTGGATGTATTTCAAGGCCTACCTTCAAACTCAGTGCCTCTTTGCTTGACATCATGGGGAAAAAAAAAAGACCTCAGAAAAAATTATTACAAGTCTGGTTCATCCTTGGGAGCAATTTCCAAATGCCTGAAGGTACCTCTTCATCTGTACAAACAATAGTATGCAAGTATAAACACCATGGGACCACGCAGCTGTCATACCACTCAGGAAGGAGATGCGTTCTGTCTCCAAGAGATGAATGTACTTTAGTGCGAAAAGTGCAAATAAATCCTAGAACAACTGCAAAGGACCTTGTGAAGATGCTGGAGGAAACGGGTACAAAAGTATCTATATCCCCAGTAAAACGAGTCCTATATCGACATACCCTGAAAGGCCACTCAGCAAGGAAGAAGCCACTGCTCCAAAACCACCATTAAAAAGCCAGACTATGGTTTGCAACTGCACATGGTGACAAAGATCGTACTTTTTGGAGAAATCTGGTCTGTTGAAACAAAAATAGAACTGTTTGGCCATAATGACCATTGTTATGTTTGGAGGAAAAAAGGGGAGGCTTGTAAGCCGAAGAACATCATCCCAACCGTGAAGCACGGGGGTGGCAGCATCATGTTGTGGGGGTGCTTTGCTGCAGGAGGGACTGGTGAACTTCACAAAATGGATGGCATCATGAGGTAGGAACATTTTGTGGATAATTATGTGGATATATTGAAGCAACATCTCACAACATCAGTCAGGAAGTTTAAGCTTGGTCGCAAATGGGTCTTCCAAATGGACAATGACCCCAAGCATACTTCCAAAGTTGTGGCAAAATGGCTTAAGGACAGCAAAGTCAAGGTATTGGAGTGGCCATCACAAAGCCCTGACCTCAATCCTATAGAAACTGTGAGGCAGAACTGAAAAAGCGTGTGCGAACAAGGAGGCCTACAAACCTGGCTCAGTTACACCAGCTCTGTCAGGAGGAATGGGCCAAAATTCACCCAACTCACTGTGGGAAACATGTGGAAGGCTACCAGAAACATTTGACCTATGTTAAACAAAGTAAGCTACAAAGTAGGAGGTATAGCCACAGACAGAACACCAACTTTTTATTTAGGCAATTTTTTACGGTCATAGATTCAAGATAGTTGCATTATTTTATGGGGAGTTCAATGTATTTTTCAGGGACTTTTAATGTGCTTGGGCAATTCCAGTCCTCGGGGGCCTGATTGGTGTCACAGTTAAGACCCAGCTAACATACCGGACTCCAATAATCACCTAATCATGATCTTCAGTTTAGAATTCAATTTGATTAATCAGCAATCAGGCCCCCGAGGACTGGAGTTGCCCACCCCTGTGACTAGGGCATACAACTACTGATAACTACAGTACAATGACCTATAACCCTATATTAATGCACTCTTCAAAATCCCATTGTATGGAATGGGTCACTCTTGATGGGCTGCACCCCTCTCTGTTTTTTAACTCCAATAGCTGTCCCCGAAATCGGATTATTCTTCATCTAGTTTGGATTTTGGGAGAGATTGAGTTCCTGCTACATTTCATCTGAAAATGTCATGCAACAGAGGAATGCAGATTATCACGAGAGAGAGAGAGATGGAGAGCACAACCAGAGGAGATAGCATGGGTGGGAATTGAGATTGAGTACAGGAAGGATGGAAGTACGGAGAAAAGCCATTCTGGTTTGCCTGGTTGTGTGTTCTGCTCTCTAAACTATGATTTCACCTTTAGAAGTCAGTCGTGCCAATTGTGTCTTTGGAATCCGACATGGTTTCAGACATTTGAAAAAAATATAGATTAAGAGCAGCATAACGGCCTAATCTGCAACAATAATACGATTTTAGAAGGTATAAACATTGTCTGTCCTCTTTGGATTAAATAGACCTAGATTATAATATGGTATTATATTTTGTAATAGCAGATACAGTAGAATAAATGATAATAAATCATTTAATATTCCCTAAATCTGTTTTAACCTTTATTTTTAATGAAGCCTTTGATCCTGATATTATTCTGAATCCTATCAAACTATACATCATCAAATGGTGAATAGCAGAGGATATGCGTATGATATTCACTAACTTGTCACAATTGACATGCTACCTTTGTTTGACAAGTCCTAATCAACACACAGTATTTCCTGTTCATGACCAACCTGTTGTATGCTAACAGGCAAGAGCTTCATCCTGATGTCATCCGCCAGTGTCACAAGTTCACGAGTGACTGCACTCCCGTGCACTTACCACATGTCAAATGGTCACTCCGACTCCATGCTGCTCAATACAGTTGCATGGGGGGCCATTTTGTTTTCTGTCGATGGGAAAAGGCTAGACCACAATGGCCATTGCGTGACGCACTGTACTACACATTCTCTGCCGCTGACAAATCTCAAACTGTGAAGATACTGCTCACACCCACAGGAAAGGAAAAATATGTCACACACTTTTCTGGTTGCAATTATCATCAGATGTCCAAAAATCCACTCAGACACTGATTGGAATCATTTTTGTTGGTGAGAGAGTACTGTACTCTATGTGGGAGTAACTGGGGCTGGTTGACACAACATGGTTAACCAGCAGTCAATCCAAAAGTATCTGTTATAGTGTTGTACGGTTGAGCAGTCCCTAACACTGCCATGTTAAGCAACTAGCTGTATCTCAATTTAAGGCAGCCTCCCTGCACCTCTCTGATTCAGGGGTTGGGTTAAATGCTGAAGACACATTTCAGTTGAAGGCATTCAGTTGTACAACTGACTAGGTATCCCCCTTTACCTTTCATTGGCTGACAGTTGGAAGAATACTTGACTCGTAGCCTGAGGCTTGCTAGAGTCTTTACTGTACAAACTAAAAGGTCATCTTATTTCACAAAACATTGTCATGTAGGGAATATTCCTTGACACGTTGTCTTTGTACACCAGATAAGATTCACAACTTGAATTAAACTATTAATTTAGTACTTTCTATAACTTAAACACATTGCTCTCTCTCTTTCTCTATTGCACGTTCTTTTCAGGATAGGCTTTGAGAACCGTAAAACCGGACCTTAACAGGACTGCAGTTCAGCGGAAGGAACCTAACAGACGGAGCGCTCGCTTTGGGCTCACCAGGGAAGGCCTGACCCCTCCATTGGGTGGATCGACAGCCAGGCGGAGGGGCCATGTGGTCTGCACGCCTGCTCCTCTTCGCCAGCCTGTTTGCGCCAGCAGCTCTGGGTAAGCCCGGGACGCCGTTGCCCCATTTCATGTGACTGTTTGTTTCAGTGTCTGTCTCACTATTTATATTTGCTGAACATTTTTCGTCTCACTATTTATATTTGCTGAACATTTTTCGTCTCACCATTTATATTTGCTAAACATTTTTCCCCAAGTTTCATGCTTTTCCGATGTCTCTTTCTTCCCTCTCTCCTCTGATCCTGATGTATCCCTCTGTCTCTGGCTTTCTTGCCATCTCTTTTACCTCTCTCTTTTACCTCTCTCTTTACCTCTCTCTTTATCTCTCTTTATCTCTCTTTTACCTCTCTCTTTTACCTCTCTCTTTATCTCTCTTTACCTCTCTCTTTATCTCTCTTTCTCTTTTACCTCTTTTACCTCCTCTCTCTTTTTCTGTCCCTCTACCTGTTTCTATGTATCTTTTAGTCTGTCTGACTTTATCTCACTGTTTTTCTTACTCTCTGGACAATAGAAATGAAAATGTCTTTCTACGAGTCATTTATCAAAACCTTTGCATAGTGTGTGTAGGAAAGATAGTACAATGTGTGCGAAAGAAAGAAATGACCAATACACTGGTCTCCTCATTATTGAGATCACTTCACAGGCATTTTTTTTTATCCCTCTGAACAAATTGCAATCACCTCAGATTTGACCGTTTTCCTTTTGGCTTCTGACAATTGTTTCAGTGGAAAGTAAATTAAGTAATTTAAATTCAGCTTAAACTAGGGTTTGGGAACGGGGGGAGGCATTATGCCATGGTCCATAAACATGCTAATTTGCTACGGTGAAACCATTAACGGGAGATTCAAAGCAAATTGAATTGCTTTGGTGCCTTATCTTTGGGCTGGGCTGCAGCTCGCTTTTAGTGGCACGCGAATCAAAACTAGCTCTCCAGCATAGTTTGTTTTGCAAAAAATGTTCATTGGGAGGGAAGTGGAGTCACGTGACTTCGACGTGTCACGCACCTGTCTGTGTATTGCTCTATTGATCCAAAGGGAATAGAGGCATTATGAAGCCGTTAATTTACTGCCGACCTGACAAAAGAGCCCGGAAGATAAACTGTGTTGGACAATAGGTTGCATATTAAACGCTGTGACTGCTGTGATGCCATAATTCTCTCTCCACAATGGAAAATAGAGATACAGATACACCAAGTATAACTCCCCGGTATTTTTTATCAAGGCCAAGGTAGGAGAATTGTATTCTTTTGTTATCCTTGAATTGGCTTGTTTATGGTGTTTATTCTTTGAGGTGGGGAAAAGATCATGCATTACTAGATGTTGTCAGCAGACTAGTCCCAGATGTTTTGGAATGCTTCTATTTAGGGCCTGGTTTTAATGCTCGCGTAGGGGTTTCTTTTCTCTCCACAGTCTCTCTTCCTACCCCAGGGGGGTGGTTGAGATGGGTACTCTGGGGGGCACTGCCCTACTTTGGGATGGTAATCCAGTTATGGTCCCCTGTTACCCCCCCCCCCCCCCCCAACCATCCCCACACTCCAAGCGTGTTCCGACCTAGCCCAAAAATATGGTCCAATCACACCCACATACTATCTGCTTCCCCAAATGGCACCCTATTCCTTATCTAATGCAATACTTTTGACCAGAGCTCTGCCATTTGGGACGCAACCTCGGCCTCCCCTGCTCACAGCTGCCTCGTGTGTGTGTGTGTGTGTGTGTGTGTGTGTGTGTGTGTGTGTGTGTGTGTGTGTGTGTGTGTGTGTGTGTGTGTGTGTGAGAATATTGTTCAGCTGGGAGCTATAGATGGTAATTGACCATCCTGGCAGTTATGCCCGAGGCTTTCTACAGACATACACCCACACACATCTTATACACTGTAGGCCTATTCATGGTACACAACACTATCTGACTCATTCACACAGTTCCATCTACACGGTATTTACAACTCTCACCATCTGCATATTGTATGGTAATTCGGAACGCTCCCCGCAGCCGAAGTGAAATGTCACCTGAGGACATCCCAGCATCCCTGGCCACAGCTATCCATCAGAAATATGCTAATCCGATCCCATTGGATCCATACAAACCCCATCAAAAATAGTTCTGTGTCAATTTCAACGTGTCCAAGCCAGACATCCCTTAATTAATCTCCTTTTGCCAGGGCATTCAGTGCTGTACACCAGGGCATCCCTGCGTTTGCCTAATTAATTAAACAAATTACTTTCCACACTCATATTTGAAATGGGAAACTTCAACAGAGCCTACTCGGGCATGTTCCGTTTTGTTGTGAATATGAAGCGTTTGTGAAGCGTGTAATGTAATAGGTCTGCTCTGAGCGAGTGGGCTTACTGTCGGTGTAGAACCTCTTGGTATCTGAATTGAACGTGTTCACACTAGTAGTTGTTTTAGTTCTCCCTTTTCTTGTATCCCCGAGAACGTGATGCGAATGTCAACAAAAAGAACAAAGATAGCACCAGCATCTTAAGCCAAAGAGAATTGAAGGTCATTAGATTTAAAGTTGGAAGTGAACTTTACTTTGACTATAATTGGTATGTAAGTGCTAAGAGCAAGAGTGAAACGCTGCATGTTTTAAGGAAATACTTGGACTCCTTCTGGGTTTCTGTAAGTGACTTTCAAGACTTTTACCTGATTGTGTTTTTTGTGTGTTTTTTTTACACAATGAATAGGATATAACCTACAGTTCCGGCACATTGGTATTCATGGGCCAAATAACTTGGTGTAATGCTCTCAACACTTTACTATAACCAGTATTTTGAATTATTATTATTTTGAAATTGCACGGATGGTCACATTTGTGTCTCAGTACACCAGAGCTTCCTTCAGGTTGACAAAACAGTTGTCAATTTGATATCAGCTTAATCCATCTCTGTTTACTGAATGCAATGTTCCTTTGCTGTGTCAGTCTTTCTGGTTCCTTTCACCTATTGTCAACTCATAGGTGTCTCATTTCCAGATAATTATTTATTTTTGGATAAACTAAATATGCATGATCCTGGTCTCTTTGTACTGTATTCTAATTACATTTAAAAAATGTTGTAATTCCGCCAAATTAACAAATCAAATTTTATATGTCACATGCGCCGAAATGCTTACTTTCAAGCCCGTAACCAAAAATGCAGTTCAAGTAATAGTTAAGAAAATATTTGAAAGTAAAAAATAAAATAGAGGCTATATACAGGGGGTACCGATACCGAGTCAATGTGTTGGGGTACAGGTTAGTCGAGGTAATTTGTTCATGTAGGTAGGGGTAAAGAGACTATACATAGATAATAAACAGCGAGTAGCAGCAGTGTTAAAACATTAGTGGGTGGGTGTCAATGTAAATTGTCTGGGTGGCCATTTGATTAGATATTCAGCATTCTTGTGGCTTGAGGGTAGAAGCTGTTATGGAGCCTATAGGACCTAGACTTTGTGCGCCGGTACCGCTTGCCGTGCGTTAGCAGAGAGAACAATCTGACTTGGGTGACTGGAGTCTTTGACAATTTTGGGCCTTCCTCTGACACCGCCTAGTAAATAGGTCCTGGATGACAGGAAACTTGGCGCCAGTGATGTACTGGGCCATTCATACTACCCTCTGTAGCGCCTTAGTTGGATGCCGAGCAGTTGCCATACCAGGTGGTGATGCAACGGGTCAGGATGCTCTCGACGGTGCACATGTAGACTTTTTTTAGGATCTGGGGACCCATGCCAAATCTTTTCAGTCTCCTGAGGGAGAAAAGGTGTTGTGCCCTCTTCACGACTGTCTTGGTGTGTTTGGACCATGATAGTTTGTTGGTGATGTGGACACCAAGGAACTTGATACTCTTGATCCGCTCTACAATGGCCCCGTTGATGTGAATGGGTGCGTGTTCATCCCTCCTTTTCCTGTAGCCCACAATCATCTCCTTTTTTCCCTCACATTAAGGGAGAGGTTGTTGTCCTGGCACCACACTGCCAGGTCTCTGATCTCCTCCCTATAGGCTGTCTCATCGTTGTCGGTGATCAGTTCTACCATTGTTGTGTCATCAGCAAACCTAATGATGCTATTAGATTTGTGCATGGCCAAGCAGTTGTGGGTGAACAGGGAGTACAGGAGGTGATTAAGCATGCACCCCTGATGGGCCCCCGTGTTGAGAATCAGTGGGGCAGATGTGTTGTTGCCTACCCTTACCACCTGGGGGTGGCCCGTCAGGGAGTCCATGATCCAGTTGCTGAGGGAGGTGTTTAGTCCCAGCGTCCTTAGCTCATTGATGAGCTTTGAGGGCACTATGGTATTGAACACTGAGCTGTAGTCAATGAACAGCATTCTCCCATAGGTGTTCCCTTTGTCCAGGTGGGAAAGGGCAGTGTGGAGTGCAATTGAAATTGCATCATCTGTGGATCTGTTGGTGTGGGTCTAGGGTTTCGGGGATGATGGTGTTGTGAGCCATCACCAGCCTTTCAAAGCACTTCATGGCTATCGACGTGAGTGCTACAGGGTGGTAGCCATTTAGGCAGGTTACCTTGGTGTTCTTGGGCACAGGGACTATGGTGGTCTACTTGAAGGATGTAGGTATTACAGTCTCGATCAGCGAGAGGTTTAAAATGTCAGTGAAGACACTTGCCAGTTGGTCCACACATGCTCTGAGTACACGTCCTGATAATCCGTCTTGCCCCGTGGCCTTGTGAATGTTGTCCTGTCTAAAGGTCTTGCTCACATCGGCTACGGTGAGTGTGATCCGCAGTCGTCCGGAACAGCTGGTATTCTCATGCATTTAGCTCATCTGGTAGGCTTGTGTCACTGGGCTGCTCGCGGCTTGTTTCCCCTTTGTAGTTCGTAATAGTTTTCAAGCCCTGCCACATCCAACGAGCGTCAGAGCCAGTATAGTAGGATTCAATCTTAGTCCTGTATTGATGCTTTGCCTGTTTGATGGTTTGTCTGAGGGCATAGCAGAATTTCTCATAAGCGCCTGGACTAGTGGGCGGCTTCTTGAAAGCGGCAGCTCTGGTCTTTAGCTCAGTGCAGATGTTGCCTGTAATCCATGACTTCTGGTTGGGATCTGTACGTACGTTCAACTTGGGGACGACTTTGTCGATGTACTTATTGATGAAGCCAGTGACTGATGCGGTATACCCCTCAATGCCATTGGATGAAGTGAGCATTTTCTTACATTTACATTTAAGTCATTTAGCAGACGCTCTTATCCAGAGCGACTTACAAATTGGTGAATTCACCTTCTGACATCCAGTGGAACAGCCACTTTACAATAGTGCATCTAAATCATTAAGGGGGGGGGGGTGGTGAGAAGGATTACTTATCCTATCCTAGGTATTCCTTGAAGAGGTGGGGTTTCAGGTGTCTCCGGAAGGTGGTGATTGACTCCGCTGTCCTGGCGTCGTGAGGGAGTTTGTTCCACCATCTTGTTTGCTTATGGCCTTATACAGCTTGTTGAGTATGGTTTTAGTGCCAGCATCAGTTTGTGGTGGTAAATAGATAGCTACGAAAAATATAGGTAAACTCTCTTGGTAGGTATTATGAGGTACTCTACCTCAGGCGAGCAATACCTCGACACTGTTAATATTGGACATCGCGCACCAGCTGTTATCGATAAATACACACACACTACCACCCCTCGTCTTACCAGATGTAGCTGTTCTGTCCTGCCGATACACGGAAAACACAGACAACTGTATATTATCTGTGTCGTCGTTCAGCCACGACACGGTGAAACATAAGATATTACAGTTTTTAATGTCCCGTTGGTAGGATAGTCTCAAGCCGAGATCATCCAGTTTATTTTCCAGTGATTGCACTTTGACCAATAAAACGGAGGTAGAAGCGGGTGACCCACTCGCCGACAAATTCTCACAAGGCACCCCAATCTCCACCCTCTGTATATTCATCTTCATGTGAATGACAAGGATTTGGGTCTGGTCTCGGAGAAGCATTATCTCCTTCGCGTTGGACTCATTAAAGAAACATATTCTTCCAGTTCAAGATAGGTAAATCGCTGTTCTGATATCCAGAAGCTTTTTTCGGTCATAAGAGATGGTAGCAACAACATAAGTTACAAACAATGGGGAAAGAACAGACAAAATAGCACAGTTGGCATTTTGGTATCAGGCTCAGGAGTTGTTTTTGTCTTGTCTACCATACCTAAATGTTGAGTAGGAACCATTACCTGGTTCCTACTCATCCTGGAGTAGAAAGGGGCTTTCATGTTCTTGTGGAGTCCATCGTGTGCCTCCGCCATTGCCAAAGTTCTGTCAGAGCTCAGAACCCGAGTGAAACAAATGACGGTAACATTAAGCAATGCCGGGCATTTGAGCTCGCAGGGTTAACCCCCCCCCCCCAAATGAATTAGGAATCCTCCCATTGCGGCTCCGTCTGCATAATTCGGTAAGCATCGGGTGATGCCATTTAAAATGGCTTGTGGTGGATGGAATGGTGTTTAATGAGGACGCATATTGACAGCAGGGTCAAGTGGCGGAGGATGTTGATTTACATTAGGTGGAGTAATGTGTGGCGACTGGCGGACTGGGAAGATAAATATTACAGAGTGATCCTTCAAAGGAGCACAAGGCGCATAAATGCTCTTCTACAGGGGTTCCTGCCCAAACCACCAGGGGTTGGGCGAAAATTGGCAAGTGAGCAGGTGGGTGGGGACAAACATACGCCAAGCAGAGACGATGCATTGAGAACGAGAGAGCGTGTCACTTTATCAATTTGCATAATGAAGTATTTAGCTCGGCAGATAGATCTGTGTATCAACCCCACGCCAGATGCTTAAGCCAATACTAGCAACAGCATGAAGCTATAAAACACTGACAACCCTTTACTTATCTGGCTAATTTGCATGCAATGGAAAAGCTAGGATAGGATACGGTAGGTGTTACGATCAAACAGGAGAAGCCTGATATTCATACCGCTCATAGTTACACAAATCTCCCAAAGCTTTATATGATTGGCCCTGTAAACTCTTCCAGCGCCACACACCATATTCACACACAGGCACGATGTGGGTGGGGAAAAAAGGCAAGGCTGTCCTCCATCCCCTTTCCTGACTATATGTCACCACGGCAACAACCATTTATATCCACCTCTGATGGTCATACAGTATGCTTGCCTAATTTAGGGGATTATCTGCAGTTAGGCACTTCTCATGCAAATTGGATATGGGGTTAGACCTTGTGCACTTTGCATGGGCTTTTTCATTTGAATCTCGATGAATCTGGTTTCATAAGAGCATTGGGAACTTTTTTTTTTTTTCTACAGAGGTGCATTTTTACTTCCTGGATCCAATATTGATGTTAGCCAATCATCATTGATTGGTCTGTGGTGTTGTTTAGAGACATGGGACACTTAAGAGCCAACGTGATACAACTGCTATGATGGCCTGCTGAACAGGTTCCCCTATGTCCACTGAGAACGAAGGAACATCAACTCAAGGACACAATAATTTGTCCTTGGCCTATTTGTTTTAAGGGTGTGCTTTTTTCCGTCCAAGTGTCGACCGAACAGCATAATATGACCATATCAGCTAAATAGCAACAAAAGGCACAGTACATTAAGATTCCACATTTAGCATATCATTCATCAAATCCTTGCTATTGTTCTACAGTATATGTGAGCATTGATTTGAGTCCGGTATTGTTAGCTGGTTGTATTATCCCACCTGGGGGCAATTGGTCCACTGAAGAGGACAATGATAATGTCTTCCTAATGGAGCTCAGAGGACAATGCCAGCCAATCAGTCAATCCAAACTGCTTTCCCCAGCTCTCTCATTTTTACATGGCACTTTACCACTTCACCACCGAGGGAGAATTTGAGCTTTTTTTCCCTTCAAAACCGAGAATACAAGGTATATAATTACATTTGCCTGAAACTAAAGTTCAAAGTGGGGGGGAAAGAACGGTGGTCCAATTACGAAGTGAGACGCTTATACGATCTCTCCGTCTCGCTCCCTACCTCTCTCTCTTTCTCCCCATCTCACCGTCTTTCACCCCCCCCTCTCTATCTCGCTCTCCTCTCTTTCCTCTCTCTCTACCCTTAGCTTAGTAGAAAGCAATGGGTGAATCAATATATGAAGTATTGTAAAGTCGGCATTGGGACCGAAGACTGGGATCAAATGTTACAGTGAGACAGATTAGCCCCTGTAGACCCTTGATGATAAGAGAATGAGAGAGGGAGAGAGGGAAGGAGGGATACTGGAGATGGCCTTCAATGTGGCACAGTAGCCTTGGAGGGAATTCAATACAACCCATTGACAAAAGAAGGGCTGTATTATAGAGAGAAGCTGCGGCCTCCTTTGGGAAGCTGGCCCGGCCGTTCTACTTCCTTATTAATTGTGCCCGAGGACAAAAAAGGGAGAGGAAGGATAGCGACAAAGATATACACAGCTTTCTCTCAAAGGAGGCCCTTCTCCCTCCACATTTTGTTTGAAACAATGTCAGGGTCAAGCCGATTTCAGGATATATGTACTTCTTGAATGGGCGAGTGGAACCTTGAAAGGGATCTAAGAAAGGCACACACTTCCTCGACATCACAAACTCCCCCATAACCCCTGTCCCCTCAGTCTTTGAGGTCACAGCTTGCCCTCAATCCCACACGGAGTTGTCAGGCCCCTGGAGAGATTGTCAACTTAGCCATTGATGGATCCCCCTGTGAAGTCACGTCCCACTGTCCTCCCCGAAGTCCACCCAGGGCCCATCTTAAGGCTGTTGGCTGCATGTTTGTTGGAGTAGGAAGGAATGCTTTCCTCCCCCACCGACCCTCACCTCCCACCTCTTACTGCACACACCTGGTCACAGTACAGTACACGTCAAGGAAGATGAGACGACAATAAATGCAGTGCTCGGACGTCCGGTATCTTTCGTTAAGGCATCATATTTATGTATTTACTTTGGAGATGTTCCTGAAGAAGTTTAAGGTGTCAGTTGTAGTCGTTTTTATTTTTATTTTTGTGTGTGCTGTTTTTGATGTGTAAACAACCTCCCTCTTACTGCATCCCCAGAAAATAATCTTGGCCCGTCTTTATCCTTGTCAATAATACACGGATTCCTTAGGATCTAAAGGCTAAACTGAACCTAGATCAGTACCACTACTCTGAGAAGCTTGATAAATATAGCCCCTGTATTATGTTGTCTCTTGAATGTCCGGATAGTCCAAACTGAGAGAAGTCAATAGTTAAGAGCTGGCTTTTAGGGGTTCTGTCATTTATTTTAACCGTGGAAAACCACTAAGATTTCATTGGAGATAAATGTGACATGGAGGGATCCCACAAAAGACTGACTGTGTCAAGTGAGAAACATTGCAGGTGCACATTCCCCAGTGCCCCCCCCCCCCCCACCTCTTACACACACACCCCGATCATTGGCCCTTGTTCATTTGCATCGGGGACTTGAAGGGGATCCTTTTTCACAATAATGCAGTCCTTTTTGCTTCGTGACATGGGCTGGAGAGAGCAGTGGAAACGGTAGAGAAGGATGTCACACTGCAGTGCAGCATCAAGCGTTTTGGCACGAGATGTCTCTATAGGCCCTCTGGATGGGACACGCTGTAGACTGTGTGTACTCTGCTCATTGTTGAGTAATCGCTCATATTAAGTGTGCAGACCTTTTTAGTGGGTTAGTGCTGCTTTTCTTATTGATGCTCATTGCCGTGTTTTTCTTTACAATATTATATGCATATTTAGGTTCAAGTATTGTACCCGGAGCCATAGGTATGAGCGTGAAACGTGTTCACCTTGTACTTATACTTCTCAAGTGAACTGCATGCCCACAGTACTGTGTACTTCTGACGGTCGTCCACAATTCCAAACTTTTGACATATCTTCCCATTTCACGTTGCAGTTAATTTATTAACACACGTGGAGGGCGACATCCCTTTTCCATGCATATTCAAAGTCCCGCCTCTTGTCTTCACATAATAGCCTTGTGTGTGTGATTTTAGCTTTCATTTTAAACATGGGAAGCCAAAAGGAATCAGAGGGTTCACTGAGTGCTGTTGCTATTGCAGATGTAGCGTAGCAACCCAGGTTGATGGAAGCAATGCCACACCATTTTGCGTGCACCGTGGCATGCACGCTCAATAAGATGACCTACTCTCTGTGGGCGGTCGAAGAGCTAGGTATCGACGAGTTGTCGCCTCCGCCACCCCCTCCCCTCCTGTTTCTCTCCTCTCATCTTTTTCAACTCTCCTCACCTCTTTTATCTTCCATCTCTCTCTCCTTTAGCGTGCCGCTGTATGACTGGCAGGTTCTTGTTAATAATAATCTCGCGGAGGGCTCCGCCATGCGATTCAATTAACTGCTCACGCTGCTGTGATCTCTCGGCGCACCGACAGAACAGGAGCTTTTTGTCACCCAGCACATGTGTTTTAGATGTTACGCTACACATGCTGTAGCTACATTATCCTATGCTAGCTAGCTAGCGCCATTGTAGACTACAGTAACCTAGAGAGACTCCAGATTAGCACTGCCCTCATCGTCCTGGATATAGACGGGCGAATGAAGACCTTTTGTAAATCTAGGCTAAATGGGGCCACCATGCATGTATGTTTGGGGGGAAATGTCCTAGAAAGCCTCCCTTGGGGGAAGGAGGTGTGTCCACAACCCCCTCCATGGTCATTCACTGACCCAGAGGGATAGATGAAAGGAAGAGGGGGAGACAATGAATGGTGCCACTCTGTACATAGCCTACTGTATGAAAGCTACGCTAGCATCTTCCATGTAGTATACAGGTATCCCATCCTACCCCCATTACTACAACACCCAGGCTTCAATAAAATGCACCCCCCTCCCCAAAATATTTTCACATGACCCTCCCCTTGATTACCACCACAAATAACATTAACTGGATCAACCCTGTGTATATAAACATGGATATCGATTTGACAACTTCAGCATGCTTTTGTGGCAGTCCAAGCAGAGCTATGGAACAGAAAGTTGAGGATTAGCCGAGCTAACTCTCCCTGCTTGTGTCATTACACTAAGACCAGAGCTGCCTTTAGACAATGATAAGCTAGGGGGAAATCAGATTTTAAACATTTTTATCCTATATTTATAATTTATATAAAATATATGCAACAATTTTCCACCAAAAGGTATCTGTGCCAAAGCTCTACACATAACCAATAGTCCAGGCATAACTACATACCGATGACTTTGAGCGCTTCATCATGGTTTACGTTTTCAACACCCCAATCAAATAGACTATCTCAACAAACAGAAAAAACATCCATTCCTACTCCTTGTCAAAGGATTGGCTTGACAATCTCCGAATGTCATTGAAGGCTTCGTTTTTTTGTTGTTGTGTGTGACTGATATCTCTTTTCGATATCTCTTTCAAATGTGTGCAGGTAGCCTACAGGAGACCTTTGAAGTAGCCTTTTATTGCACACATAAGGTAATACATATCAAAAGTTAAACGACAAATATTTTGGCGATATTTAAGCGTTAGGTTCTAGGTCAAGGAACAACCACTCCGATTGGAAAGGAGTCAAGTGTGTTAAGCTTTTGTGAATAACTGGGCCGGCTGGTAGCATAGGCCTGTGTGCCTACACCATATAGGACGACATGTGAGAATGAGGATCGGCAACAGACAGCAGCACATCCGTATCAGAGGTAAAAATACAGCCAGACTGTCCTGCTACTGTGACTTTCCAGACTTTCTAATCTGTCGAGTTGACTCACAACTGATCCAAATGAAATGAATAGAATGAAACATTCAAATAACAGTGCTTTTGCAACATCATTCAAATGAAATTGTACAAAACTGAAGTTTACAGTCTTGTACAATAATTATATTCTAATAATTCACATTTTCATTGCATTGATGTGGTGTAGGCTAGTCTAGGTAGGATAATGTTATTGACTTTAAGGCCATACAAATTTAATGAGCTATGTAGTGGATCATTTTTTTTTTTAGATTAAGGCGAAAAAAAAAGAAAAAAATTTACTTAACAAAAGTTATACCTGTTGTAATAATACTAAACATTATTTTGTACAACAGCTAGTGACCTCACTGAGAGATTTTAGCTTTTCGGTATTGTAGCGGTATATGGCGCAGGGAAAACAACTCAGGTTGCTGGAGTGAAAGAAAACACCCTACGCTCCGTGTCAATCGGGTTAATCTACTTGCTGGGAATTGTAACGTGGTTTATATAGCAAAGTTTACTACACAGCCCCCTCCTTCGACTAATCAGCCCCCTAGCATGTCCGAGCCATGCGTTTTGACGGCTGCATGGCCGCCATCCCACTTCTGACACCAGTGTAGCAAACGGCAGGACAAGGAAGTGAAACCGGTTCACTGGCGTGAAAGGCAAATACCTTATGCATTGTGCCAATAGGGTTAACCCACCTGGTGGGAATTGTATCATGTATAATGTCACAAGGATTGTGACAGTATAATGGTTTTGTAATGACAGTCACAAGGACCAGTGCATGAGACCCAGTCAGGGTATCCCCCTAAGCCACTATTTGTGTCAGGTGTTGGAGAGCACCATTTGAAAGCATGTCCAAGCCGAGATTTAGTCACAGTAGATTTGTGTTAGGGTAGCAATGTTTTTGTACTGCACATGTGATGTCAGAGTATTCAAAACAAATGTGCACCCAGTTGATAAATCATCATAAAATCATTCTGCCAGATAGGCCAACTTTGAAGTCAACATTTAATTGGGAAGGTTTTTGGGGAAAAATGTTGAATGATTGTTTCAGCGTGCATCGTGGATTGGCTATATTTATTACTTTTAGAAGTGTATACTTCAGGCTGACTACTAGCATCTGTTGAGTTGCAATGTCCTATAAATTGAATATCCAAATCAACTCAAAGTATGAATAAAATGAGTTTTGCACCAACACAATTCAAAAGGAAGTCTTCAGCAAAAATACATCTTTTTACTTTTTGCGATTCAGATATTATTTTGATTCCCATAATTTGATTCACAGAGCTTTAACCGAACACCAACTACAACATTACAATGGCGAAACACGTCATTCAATTGGTAAAAAAAAATGGATTAAAAATAATTGTTTTACATATTTTGAGATGTGAATAGGGGCACCCGATATATAGTCAATAAAATGTGTATGGCTTAAACAACATCGATAGGGGAACTTTTTTGAGCTGCGTCTCATGTCTTGACTGTTATTTCGCAATGTCGCACCTGGCCTACGCTGCCAATCAGCTATTCCATGTTCTTGTGGATTCATGTAGACAATTAGTGCAAATTATTTTATGTATGGTATGATTGCTAGTTAACCTATTGCAGATCTGGACAAACGATCCACCTTCCGCTATTGCCACTGTTGATAGAGGGCAGAATAGAGTTGACTGTATAGTAAGTGCGCAGAAAAAAATTGCGCATAAGGAAGTACCAAAACAGCTGATAGGGGAGGAGCATGGAAGCAGATGAGGAATTGCGGCTATATGAAATAAATTATATAGTAAAACCGATAGAATGTAATATAAACCAAGGACAAAATTCACTTTGCCCAATTTAAAAATCACACAAACCTCCCCAAAACAAAAATGTTTTGTTCGACCACCTATTTTGGACCACCCCAGTAAATTTCGAAATGTCTCTTAATGTTTTGCCTCTCTCTGTAGGACCCATTTCGTCACACAATACGTTATTGTGCATCATTGCGTACCCTCAATTTCTTAACAGTTCAGCAGTTTGCTAATCCAGTTGCATCTGATACAGTTACCTATTTAGATATGATAGAAATGTTGCTATGTGCCTTAGTTAGTAAATTAGGGCATATGCATGAAATCCCATTTTAATTTACACATTTGAATAATTTGTGTTTTTCATTATGCAAGTAAACATAACTGCTTGGAGCCATAATTGGTATTAATTCATGCTTTCTACCCCTCAGCTAATCAACTGCAGCAAAAATCACGTTAGACAGGAAAAATGTGAAATACATAAATCACCTAAGCTTATCATGGAGGCTACTGTACGTTATTTGCAGGAAGCTCCAATAAAGTATGTTTATATCTCAAGGGAAGAAGCCTGCTGAATCTGAAGTCAAATGAGCTTCTATGAGGATACATCCGTTGTGAACTTAGCTTTGTTGCCTCTGCGACTTTTCATGCTAAGCAGCAGAGCAAGCCAAAATGAAAGATTCCTCTTTTTCTTACTTTAGCGTTCCCTCAAACTCGAAAACAAAGATATTGCCACATTTCTCATACACATACAGTGTCTTCAAGTTCATAACAAACGCAACGAGTTTCTCAACCCAAGCCAATATGGGCTTTGTGTCAAATGCATTATCCGTTATTATTCCTTTAGCTGCTGAAAAGTACTCCTTTCTCCCCATCCATGTCTTCTCCATGGCTGCTGCTGTTGAATATACAATCCGTGTGAGGGAGAGTGAAAGGGGTCTGCATCCTAAATGACACCCTATTCCCTATATAGTGCACTACGTTTGGCCAGAGCCCTATGGGCACCACATATTAATAGGGTGCCATTTGGGACGTCGTCGGTGTGAGCGAGCATAGGGTAGTTTATTCTCAGTGTCGACTGATTGAGGTCAGAACAGATTAAGTGCTTTCCACTGTCAGTTTATGAGGTCGTGGTTTCCATTGACAAACATGACCCGATGGGATCCTCACACACCAGTGTTGTCTCGAATACACTGCAATGGCAATCCACATCATATTGTGGCTAAAGAGACTATTATCCATGGTGATTGTCAGTATTGGCGTGCATTATACTTTGTTTACGTTGTCTATGCTCACAAAAGCACAGTTGATGCAATTAACATGAGGCTCAGATGCCTCTCAGACTGGAACATTGCAGGATTTTCCTATTCACTACAACATACAGTGGATTTTCGTGAACACTTTGTCATAGGAAAAACCCAGGAAAATAGACTCCCAAAACTTTTCAGGGTTAGGATAGGCCTAAGGCTCGAATTGTATATAACAGGTCTAAGGTCAGGCTGAATGGTATTTAGCGTGACTTCCCTTAGTCATTCGGTCATGGATCTTTCACATTAGATTGATACAGACAACGTAGCTTTCTTATCTGAAAATCTAAAGCCTTAAATAGCAGGAGAAAAAAAACGAGACACTGTGTGATGTGTCTTGCTGTCTCATTTCACATGGCTAAATGTAGTTCCATGTAGTTCCTTTGCACTGTCAGGTGTTGCTGTTCGATAATAATAATTTGGTGTGTGCTTATATTTGTCCTATTTCACACATATACGAGCGCGTGTTAATACGCATGTGTGAATTGGAAATGTGTTCGCATATGAATTGGAAATTCACATATTCCAACTACCCCTGAGAACCTTCTCGGAGAATGGGGTCATGACCAGGGTCTGTTGTTATCAACGGCGACCCTGGAGCAATTAGGGTTTAAGTGCCTCGCTCTAGAGCACATCTGCAGATGTATTTTTTTTCTTCACCTTGTCGGCTCAGAGATTCCAAAAAGTGACCTTTTACTTACTGGCCCAACGCTCTAACCTCTCTAACCTCTCGAACCTCTCTAACCTCTCGAACCTCTCTAACCTCTCGAACCTCTCTAACCTCTCGAACCTCTCTAACCTGCCGATGTCTGCACTGCGCCAATGGTCCATGTGAGAAAGGCAGGTTCTTCTCCCCATCACGCAAGGAAAGCATCTTTTTGTTTATTTTTTTGACCTCCGATATACTTTGTGTCGCGGCCAGGGCAAGTTGAGTTATGTTTCTGTGTGTGTGTCTGTGTCAATTAGTGTGGGTGTGTGTCTGGGTGGTTTGAGGGGAACGAGGTGGTGTTTTGTTTTGGCCCATAATGTCCCCAGAGCGACACAGAAGCCTGGGGGGATGGTTGCAGCCAGGGGAAGACGGGGGAGATGACAAGAGAAGAAATAGACAAACGATGTCAATGTGACGGGTAGCAGAACAAAGCCCAACTTTCTCTCGCTCTCATGCGCACTTGCTCGCTCTCTTTCTCTCGCGAGCTGCCACTATAACAGTAGCCGCCAACTTCCTAGGCTGCCCCCGAGACTGACAAAGTCTGCGGTTCGCAGATGTGAAGCCGGACATATTATTCAACTTATTTTACATGTAGAGAATAGAAATGGAAATATATATTTTTTTTCAGTCGTCAATATTTTGGGATATTCAAATGTTCATCAAGTGTTCGTTTCAATGGATTTCATGATGGGGCCCTTTTTCACTTCGACAAGAAATTAGTCAAATGGACTTCAACTCGTGTATATTCAACAAGAATAATGAAGTCATTGAACCGCATTCTGAATTATCCCAGAAATTCCTTGAGCTGAAGAGAAATTGACCTCCATATAGTTAACTATAATTTGCTTTTTGAAGTGGAGTATCAATCTCTGAACACCCGGAAGAGCATCATCCTCCTTTTGTCATCTGCTTATTTTTTGGTCTGCTACAGCTCAGCACTTTGATTAAATTAAGCCCTTGTTGGCATTCATTTAAAGGGGCAATTCACCGCTTTCTAGCCTCATATTCATCATCTACAGCACCTGTACCAGTGCAGGTCTGGTCTAAAAATCATCACCAATCACAGGTGGGGTGCCGCCGCTAACGCCATAATGGACAGGCCACCACTCTACCAGTGTCTACAGTACATACAGTACCAGTCAAAAGATAGGACACACCTACTCATTCCAGGGTTTTACTTTCTTTTTACTATTTTCTACATTGTAGAATAATAGTGGAGACATCTAAACTATGAAGTAACACACATGGAATCATGTAGTAACCAAAGAAAGTTGTAAGCAAATCAAAATATACTTTATTTTAGGTTCTTCAAAGTTGCTTTATGACAGCTTTGCACACTCTTGGCATTCTCTCAACCAGCTCCATGAGGTAGTCACCTGGAATGCATTTCAATTAACAGGTGTGCGTTAAAAGTACATTTTAATGTGTTTGAGCCCATCAGTTGTGCTGTGAAATGGTACTGGTGGTATAGAGAAGAGAACAGCTCAAATAAGCAAAGAGAAACAAGAGTCCATCATTACTTTAATAAATGAAGGTCAGTCAATGTGGAACATTTCAGTCGCAAAAAACATCCAGTGCTATGATGAAACTGGCTCTCATGAGGACCGCCATAGGAAAGGAAGACCTGTAAAGAAACCACTACTAAAGGATACAAATAAGAAGAAGATACTTACTTGGGCCAAGAAACATGAGAAGAAACATGAGCAATGGACATTAGACCTGTGGAAATCTGTCCTTTGGTCTGATGAGTCCAAATTTGAGATTTTTGGTTCCAACCGCCGTGTCTTTGTGAGACGCAGAGTAGGTGAACGGATGATCTCCACATGTGTGGTTCCCACTGTGAAGCATGGAGGAGGTGTGATGCTGAGGGGGTTCTTTGCTGGTGACACTGTTGGTGATTTCTTTAGAATTCAAGGCACACTTAACCAGCATGGCTACCACAGCATTCTGTGATGATACTCCATCCATCTGGTTTGCACTTAGTGGTACTATCAATTGTCTTTCAACAGGCCAATGACACAACACACCTCCAGGCTGTGTAAGGGCTATTTGACCAATAAGGAGAGTGATGGAGTGCTGCATCAGATGACCTAGCCTCCACAATCACCCGACCTCAGCCCAATTGAGGTGGTTTGGAATGAGTTGGACAACTGATTTAAGAAAAAGCAGCCAACAAGTCCTCAGCATATGTGGGAACTCTTCCAAGACTGTTGGAAAAGCATTCAAAGTGAAGCTGGTTGAGAGAATGCCAAGAGTGTGCAAAGCTGTCAAGGTAAAGGGTGGCTACTTTGAAGAATCTCAAATATAAAATATATTTTAGTTTGTTTAACACTTTTTTGGTTACAACATGATTCCATGTGTTAATTCATTGTTTTGATGTCTGTCTTCACTATTATTCTACAATGTAAAAAATAAAGAAAAACCCTTGAATGAGTAGGTGTCCAACCTTTTGACTGGTACTGTATGTGAAATGGGATCATTAATTTGAAGTAAAAAACTGAATGGCCCCTTTAGCCTCACGTTTAGCATCCACTTCACCAGCCCACCTTTAAAACATACTTATAGCAATCAGCGTAGGGACTCCCTTTTTCATAATGGAACAGACAAAAACATTGATTTTTGTTACAGTAAATATAGAAATATAGCTCTATTAGACCGTATCTGTCCCCCTCCCACCGCCATTAACAGCAAGCATCAAACATTAGGTGTTGGGGGGCCAGTAGGAGGCACTCTTTCCTCTGGTCTAAAGAAAATATCCCAATGCCCCAGGGCAGTGATTGGGGACACTGCCCTGTGTAGGGTGCCGTCTTTCGGATGGGACGTTAAACGGGTGTCCTGACTCTCTGAAGTCATTTAAGATCCCATGGCACTTATTGTAAGAGTAGGGGTGTTAACCCCAGTGTCCTGGCTAAATTCCCAATCTGGCCCTCAAACCATCACGGTCACCTAATAATCCCCAGTTTACAATTCATACCCCTCATCTCCCCTGTAACTATTCCCCAGGTCGTTGCTGCAAATGAGAACGTTTTCTCAGTCAACTTACCTGGTAAAATAACTGATGGATTACACGTTTCAGGCAAGAACTAGCGGTCTAGTGAGGTTAAGGTGTTACTCAGGCAGTTGATGTAGCCTCTCTAATTGACATAGCTGATTTTGTTCTCCTGTATCTCACCTTGGGGCTAATTCAGTAATTCACTGACGTAAATAGAGCTAATTTCCTCCCTCGGCATGGCTGACTGCTAGATTGACAGGTGAGGCACGTGTGTTAGTTTGTCACTAGCTCTGTCAAGCATAACTCGCCTCCCCTATACTGGCGAGCTTGGTGTGTTGCCAGGCGTTGGAAGATGTGTGTCGATGAAGAGGAGTGGGAACAAAACAAATGGCCTGTTTCCACTGGCAAGCAGAACGTGTCTTCAGACCATGCTTTCTCCCCATTAGACTGACTCATGCTAATTGCTAATTACACTAAAACCACAGTGCCGGTTGAGGCGCCAAAAGCCAACAATTGGTGTGATTTTGAAGGGCCTGTCAATCTAGGATCCACTGAAGAACACCTGGAACTGGATAGCTCTGTGTTTTGTTGGGTGTGCAGTCTTCGATGACAGGCATTTAATGCGTTTCTTTTTCCTGCAGACACATCAAGGGTTCTATTGAAATATATATATATATATATATATATATATATATATATATATATATATATATATATATATATATATATATATATATATATATATATATATTTACCCCCATATATATATATATATATATATATATATATATATATATATATATATATATTTACCCCCATATATATATATATATATATATATATATATATATATATATATATATTTACCCCCATATATATATATATATATATATATATATATATATATATTTACCCCATATATATATATATATATATATATATATATATATTTTTTTTAAACAATGACATATTTCTGCATTGCAAAGTGTGTTTGATTAATGTCTACATGACTGAGTCACATGTTTTTATTGACTACACTCATTCAAAAGCACAGCTTACACATTGTCTTGTCTTACGTAGTCTCCTTATCCTTTTCGATTGAGTAGAGACTCTTAGATTTGGATTGCCTGGGGATATATCTAAACTTAATTTACTCATTATGCTAGTTTCTCACATAAAAATGAACAATTCTTTGTTCTTTATGGAAAAATGGTTACCGTTAAGAGCAATTTTTAAATTAGGTCTACCCTCCATTTCCTCAAACCGTCTCGGCTTGCCACAGGTGACACAATCTCCTTCACCATAAAGCGCAAGTGGGTGTGGCTGCCTCCCTCTGCTCTAATCGAATAACGACATTATGATTCATGCGCTAATTAATCACCTGTTTTGTGGGCCGAGCAGATTCAGCTACGTGGGGAAGAGAGACAGACGTTTGATGTGTTGAATCAGCCCTTCTCTCCCTCCATCCCTCCCTCCATCTTTCCCTTCCTCCATCTCTCAATCCATCATTAATGCCTTTCAATAAGAGCTCATTTGAATTGTCCGCCCTCTGTTTTGGTATGTGTTGTTTGCAGCAGGAAACGAGCTGCCTCCTGGGACGAAATACTCTACTCCTTCATAATATTAGCTAAACTTTTCATACTGAAGTTTCTGATTTAGTGTATTTCCCAATCCGGGCTTAATTTGAGATGGCAGGTTTATCTCAAATCATCACTGACTGTGTTGGAGCTGATGCTGTCGGAAACTGGTTGAGATTGGAAAAGTTGAATAATTGCACAAGTCCGTATAGGGACCCTTCGAAATCGTACCAGACATGTGTTGATCTCCATTATGACAGCCATTTACACAAACAAGCTCTCTAATCATAATGTCTGCAGTCGTTGGGCCCCCTTCAATCGGACAATTTTTCAGTTTCTTGGGAGATTAACTGAAATGCCTACCCCGAGGGCCCGTTTTGGTATTAATTATGACTTTTAAATGTCATTGCTAGTTAGCTCTGTCTGACCCAAAGTGCCCGGTGTCTCGGAAAGGAGGTAAGAGCGTCTGGGCTGTTCTTCAATGACCCCAGGGCCTCAGTGCCGCTCTACATGCAAGCCCTCTTGAGGACATGCAATTTACCCCCATTACTTAAGGAAATCCGCATTCAAGACCCGCAATCAAACTCATCTTTTGGTTTTCAATTTGCTGCCTCTCCGAGTGATTCGAAACCTTGGGAAGAGCGACATTTTCCTCTCAACCATTATTTCCGATGACCTTTAGAATTCCCTTTTTGGTGAGTAATTGCATTTTTAAATATTCATTTGTGAATTGTGTCATGTCTGTAGAAATGACTCGCTCTTTGTAGATTCACTGTGTGAATTAACACTTTTAGACAAGTTGAAGAAAAGTTGAAGTAAAGATATCATTCTTCACTTTAGCCTAAAAGGTGATTTGATTTCAAAGTTTTTATCAAGCAAGTTCTCCCACAATTCTGTGTATTCAGCAGAGCGCTCGTCAAGAGACCTATCCTGGGAAATTCTCAGGAGCAGGAATAAAACTACAGAAGAATATTCCTCAAGGATTACAGAAAGAGAAAGTGGAACAGAATAGAATTGAGAGCTTAGATATCAGTAAGGACTCTCAATGAGACTCCGTCTTGCTTTTTAGCTATAGGTGGGTGTCTGGCCTTAGATGGTGATACGGGCACACAGGCAGGATGCTGGTGTTGGTAGACAGGGAATCTGAGCCCTATCCATCGCCACTTCCGGGTACAAATGTAATTACATAGAATTGTTGACTACTCTGGTAATTCAAGTCTATTTTGGGCATTTGGTTACTTGCTTACATTAGTCGATTAGGGATTCTGGCTCCTGAATTGCTTTTTAATATTTGGGAGGAAGACATCGCTTGACGAACATTCTGAGAACTTGAACTGAAAATAGGTTATAGTGAGAGTCCATTTTTAAGACCCTCAAGGGACGTTGAGGTCATGCTAATAGCCCAATCAGTTGTCAATGTACAGTCAGGGTAGTACATCTGATTTATTCTTAAGCAGCGGTGAAAATGAGCCGGGAGGGAGGGGTGGTGGTATGCTGTATTGGTAAAACATAAGCCTATCACAATAATTAAAACAAAGATGCCAAGAAAACTGAAAGCTATTACACTATTATTTATCATGACCTCATGTCAGTGTCATAAAATATTAGCAAATGGACTTGAAACCATGTGGAAGTACGATCCAAAATGTGGTGTGGTATGACAATAACAGTGACATTTTGCCAAGACAGAGACGCGAGGACAGCAGTGGATGCATCAATTCAGATTTCAAGTGTCGGCCTATTTCACAATTGCCGAATGTCATCCATTACACTTTTTGGTGCTTTGTAAGAGATTTCCATTTCTCAAATGGTGGATGTAGCGCTCTATATGGACGTGGGAATTATTATAGAGTGGATGAAAATGCGTAGGGAGCCTTTTGGCGTGATTGTTTGACAATCAGATGAAGACATCAAAATTAATTGGGATTCTGTATGTAATTCTATGATTAGAATTGTAAAAAAAATGTGGAGGTTCCATACCGGGAAGAAATGAAATCTACTTTCACCCCGGTTAAACAGTGTGCAAAAATAAATATTCCAACATTTTATTCGGACCTATTCAAACCGAATAATTAAATCAAATATATAGACTTTCAAATGTATGCTGGTGCCTTTTTTGTATCCTTTCATGTTGAGTTAGCATAGCATAGTTTGCATAGCATAGATAGCATAGGCTATAGTTAGCTATGCTAGTTTCGACGCCCATCTTTGAGAATAACCTGGGAACCCTTATACAGTTAATTTCTCTCAATGTCGGTCTAACATACCTTAGATGTAATATGTCTGTTGCCCATTTAATCTGGCCTACGTTTGAAGCTGCGTACAGTCCCAGTCAAGTTAGGACACACTTACTCATTCATGGGTTTTTCAAAGCTGTCATCAAGGCAAAGGGTGGCTACTTTGAAGAATCTCACATATGAAATATATTTTGATTTGTTTCACACTCTTTTGGTTACTATATAAATCCATATGTATTATTATATAGTTTTGATGTCTTCACTTCTACAATGTAGAAAATAGTAAAAAAAAAAAAAAAAACCTGGAATGAGTCGGTGTGTCCAAACTTTTGACTGGTACTGTAGGTCATGACCTTTGAAGTTTGAGACTCATTACAGTAGTGTGTGTGTGTACACACCATATATCGAAGTGTTACCAGTGAAGCACACATTAATACCATAACTTGTGAATAAATGTTAATATCCTACTATGAATGCTGTGATTTCAAACAACCTAGGATGGCACACTGTGTTGCTTAAAATGGCACAGATGAATTTGATCCTCTTGCCTTATAGAATAACTACGGCACTTTGCCCACTGCCCAGTGAATTGAAATAGATCAGTAATACTCAGAGAGCAAACTCATGTTTAGGAGAGCTATTCAGCAAAGCACAGTTCAATAGAACTCAAATCTGCTTATAAATTGATGTGGCGTCGCGTTTGAGAATGAGCTACTCCATAGCAAGAGAATAATATGAAACAGAATGTGGAATAAATGAGATAAGAATGAAATCATTTATTGATTTCAGGGATCGTGGAGACAAAATGGCTTTTTTAAATTCAGTTTGGTACTTTATCATAAGGGGGTGGTAAGTATTTTGCAATTCTCAGTGCAACGTTTCTATGGTAACCATCCCATGCAATGGGCTGTGCATGTGCCTTTGGATAGAACTGTTAAAAACATAGCCATCTGGATTTTGGGCCACATTTTGCTGCATTTATTGGTTTACTATATGGATGGCATCATCCTCTCCATATAAATGACGCTTATTGTATTGTGGTGCTTTTGCTACAAGTATTTTATACTGACCAAATGTAAATGCAACAAGTTCAACGTTTTTACTGAGTTACAGTTCATATGAGGAAATCAGTCAATTGAAATAAATAAATCAGGACCTAATCTATGGATTTCACATAACTGGGAATACAGATGCATCTGTTGGTCACAGGTATCTCTTAAAAATGGGCCTCACAATGGGCTTCAGGATCTCATCACAGTATTTCTGTTCATTCAAATTGACATGGATAAAATGTAATTGCCTTCATTATCCATTGTTTATGTCTGCCCATACCATAACCCCACCGCCGCCATGGGGCACTCTGTTCACAACGTTGGCATCAGCAAACTGCTCGCCCACACAACACCATAACCGTGGTCTGCGGTTGTGAGGCCAGTTGGACGTTCGACTAAATTCTCTAGAACGACGTTGGAGTCAGTTTATGGGAGAGAAATTAACATTCACTTCTCTGGCAACAGCTCTGGTGGACATTCCTGCATGCCAATTGCATGCTCCCTCAACTTGAGTCATCTGTGCCATTGTGTTGTGACAAAACGGCACATTTCAGAGTGACCTTTTAATGTCCCCAGCACAAGGTGCACCTATGTAATCATCATGCTGTTAAATCAGCTTGTTGCCACACCTGTCAGGTGGATGGATTATCTTGGCAAAGGAGAAATGCTCACTAACAGGGATAAAAAACAAATTGTGCACAAAATTTGAGAAAAATAAGCATTTTGTGCATATGGAACATTTCTGGGATCTTTTATTCCATCTCATGAAACGTGGGACCAAAACTTTACATTATGCGTTTATATATTTGTTCAGTGTAAAGTCGTGGCCAAAAGTTTTGAGAATGAGACAAATATACATTTTCACAAAGTCTGCCTCAGTTTATGATGGCAATTTGCATATACCTCTGAATGTTATGAAGAATTGCAATTAATTGCAAAGTCCCACTTTGCCATGCAAATGAACTGAAACCCCCAAAAACATTTCCACAGCATTTCAGCCCTGCCTCAAATGGACCAGCTGACATCATGTCAGTGATTCTCTCGTTAACACAGGTGTGAGTGTTGACGAGGATAAGGCTGGAGATCACTCTGTCATGCTGATTGAGTTCAAATAACAGACTGGAAGCTTCAAAAGGAGGGGGGTGTTTGGAATCATTGTTCTTCCTCTGTCAATCATGGTTATCTGTGAGGAAACATGTGCCGCCATCATTGCTTTGCACAAGAAGGGCTTGACAGGCAAGGATATTGTTGCCAGTAAGATTGCACCTAAATCAACCATTTATCGGATCATCAAGAACTTCAAGGAGGACGGTTCAATTGTTTTGAAGAAGGCTTCAGGGCGCCCAAGAAAGCCAGCAGGCGCCAGGACCGTCCCCTAAAGTTGATTCAGCTGTGGGATCGGGGCACCACCAGTACAGAGCTTGCTGAGGAATGGCAGCAGGCAGGTGTGAGTGCATCTGCACGCACAGTGAGGCGAAGACCTTTGGAGGATGGCCTGGTGTCAAGAGGGGCAGCAAAGAAGCCACTTCTCTCCAGGTAAAACATCAGGGACAGACTGATTTTCTGCAAAAGGTACAGGGATTGGACTGCTGAAGACTGGATTAATGTCATTTTCTCTGATGAATCCCCTTTCCGATTGTTTGGGGCATCCGGAAAAAAGCTTGTCCGGAGAAGACCAGGTGAGCGCTACCATCAGTCTTGTGTCATGCCAACAGTAAATAATCCTGAGACCATTCATGTGTGGGGTTGCTTCTCAGTCAAGGGAGTGGGCTCACTCACAATTTTGCCGAAGAACACAGCAATGTATAAAGAATGATGCCAACACATCCCCGAGAGCAACTTCTCCCAACCATCCAGGAAAAGTTTGGTGATGAACAATGCCTCTTCCAGCATGATGGAGCACCTTGCCATAAGGCAAAAGTGATAACTAAGTGGCTCAGGGAACAAAAGATTGATATTTTTTGGGTCCATGGCCAGGAAACTCCCCAGACCTTAATCCCATTGAGAACTTGTGGTCAAACCTCAAGAGGCGGGTGGACAAACAAAACCCCACAAATTCTTACAAGCATTGATTATGCAAGAATGGGCTGCCATCAGTCAGGATGTGGCCCAGAAGTTAATTGACAGCATGCCAGCGCGGATTGCAGAGGTCCTGAAAAAGAAGGGTCAACACTGCAAATATTGACTCTGCATCAACTTCATGTAACTGTCAATAAAAGCCTTTGACTCTTACAAAATGCTTGTAATTATACTTCAGTATTCCATAGTAACATCTGACAAAAATATCTAAAGACACTGAAGCAGCAAACTTTGGAAATTAGTATTTGTGTCATTCTTCATAGATTTTCAACACATTTCATTGTATTTATATCACTGCCTAATCAAATGTTTGACAAGCTGGCACCATGGATGCTATTTTTGTTCTTCTCTCCCTTGATTAAAAGTAGAAATGTAATAAGATCCGGATCACTTGTTTTGAGAGAGAGAGACTTCCATTAAGTAGGAGATAATTGATATGTTTCATTCCTTAAACCGGAGGAAATTTATTCATAAGTCCGATTTCTGTTATAATGACAACTGGCTTCTAGCAACTAAGGCACTTCCACTGATACAGGCTGCATTCCAAATGGCACCCTATACCCTACATAGTTCACTACATTTTACTGGAGGGGGGAGAGAACTTCACAAAGCCATACAGTCACACAGGCAAAACACACACAGGTAAATTGCTCTCACACTTCCAGGCTGTCTAGCCCCCTTCCAGCCCATGATAAATGCTTGCAGTCAGGACCCATTGTCCAGTGTTGGCGTTGCAACACAGACACTTCTGTTAAGGGGTGTTTATGAAAATCTCAAATTGTCACGGTCCCCTGCGATCTCTCAGCCCAATGTTTACATTTCCCACTCATTTTTTCATTCCCACTGTAAACACCAAACCCCTGGAGTTTCCTCTGTTCCTCTGGCAAGAGGCGAAGCAGAAACGGCATGACAGACCGCAGGCTCTGGTCTCCTGGTCTCCTGCCATTTGGCTGCCTGAGGTAAACAATGACAATACTGCCAGAGAGCTAGCAGTTAACCCCTCTTTGACCCAACCGTCACCTTTCCCTGTTAAGTGGGCGTGGCCACCTCTCTCAGCTCTAATTGAATAATGACATGATTAATGCTTTAATTGATCACCTGCGTTGAGGATGATGGATGTTTATCATTCTCTCTCTCTCGTTCCTTTTTTTTCTGTATTGGTCTTACTGGTAGGATTGTCATCATGAACATACCTAACATGCTCCCCACATACTCCTTCGCTTTGAACTATTGACCTTTCACCATATCTCTCCATATCCCTCTTCTACGCAACCTACAGCCATGTTATTTTGCCTCCCACGCCCAACTCCCTCCGTCCCAATGTCTGATCTTGGACCTTTGCTCTATCCTCACCCTCTCTTCATCTTTTGCTCTGTTTATCTTGCTCTATTGGTTAAGATATTAGGTTGGCAAGTGGGAGACACAGGTTCAATTCCCGCATGGTAAATATCCCCAGTGTTACGCAGGTTTTGCTGAGGTTATTTTCTCTCTATGTACCCACAGCCTTCAGTCGAGCTCCCATCCCCATGGCGGTGGTGAGGAGGGAGCTGTCGTGTGAGAGCTACCCCATCGAGCTGCGCTGCCCGGGCACCGATGTCATCATGATTGAGAGTGCCAACTACGGCCGCACCGACGACAAGATCTGTGACGCCGACCCAGCGCAAATGGAAAATACACGCTGCTACCTTCCCGATGCCTACAAGATCATGTCCCAGAGGTAAGAATCCAGACCTCGATATACAATGGCCTCCTGAAATATTGGGACAGTGACCCATTTGTTGTTGTCTATGTACTCCAGCACATTGAATTTTTTAAATGATACTATGACTGAGGTTAAATTGCAGCTTTAATTTGAGGGTATTTTCATCCATATCGGGTGAACAGTTTAGAAATTGCAGGTCTTTTTGTACATAGTCCCCGCATTTTAGTGGACCAAAAGTAATGGGACAAATTCACTTATGCATTAAAGTAGTAAAAAGTGAAACATGTAGTCCCATATTCATAGCACGCAATGACTACATCCAAGCTTGTGACTCCAAAAGTTTGTTGGACTAATTTGCTGTTTGTTACGGTTGTGTTTCAGATTATTTATTATTACTATAGAATGGTAAATAATGTATTGTCATTTTGGAGTCACTTTTATTGCAAATAAGAATAGGATATGTTTCTAAACGCTTCTACATTAATGTGGATGCCATCATGACTACGGATAATCCTGAATTAATTGTGAATTATGATGATTGAGAAAGTTAGACACACATATCAAACCCCAAAGACATGCTAACCTCTCACCATTACAATAACAGGGGGGCCCCAAGTGCTGCCGTTGCAATTTTGGTTACCTTTTATTGAGCCTTTGTCTGGGGTTGGCAGGGCAGAGTGGGGGGGGATATCATGAACTAACTTTGTCCATTCAGGGGAACACGTCCTCATTGAAAATAATACACAATTCTCCAATGTTGATAATTTGTCTTTCATTTACATTTCTGAGTTGAGTTCAATTGGAGATTAAATTGACCCTTCGCTAAGCCCCGCCCTAGAATGTTGGGCAACCAATTGCAGCGCTCCAATGGATAGCAACTGCTGTCAAGCCCAACACCTCGGACAAGCTCACGTTTAAATTGCATGAAAGCCAGTAAGGGCTATGGCAAAAACTGAATGTTTTCTTCAAAAAATACATGTTTAAATGGCTAAATAATTGAACAGTGCGGCAGGAGTACTTGCTACTCTGAATCCAGAGCCTGTTGGAGTATTTTTCAAATCTGAATATGGATCCAAATTTTTGAAGAAATCCAATGTTTGGAGTGGAAGCGGTCTAGAATTCTGTAATGTTCTCCGATTGAACACTATAAATCCCTGTCTGAGCTGTAAATTCATACCACAAATACATTTGACCTGTGATAGAAATGAATGTTGATTTGAATACATTATCTCTTATTTTTCGACATAAATATTTTTCTCGGTGAGCTCCCCTGCCAGGCCTAAGCGCTTTGTTCAGCGTTACGGCTACATTGTGGGGATACCAGGAAATGGAGTCCGATTTGTCAGTGCAGACAAAGAGTATACAGCACTTTGACAGTGATTTAAGAGATTGTACACATAATTTGAGGATCTACATTAAGCAAATGTACACAGATCACACAGGCTTTGAGCATACTGTACATGCAGCCAATGTGTTCGATTTAAGGAAAGTAAGTACATTCATCGTTATTTTTTTTGACTGTGGTATGATCCTTATGCACAGTTCTTATAGCCCTGTGTTGAGTAACTCAGTACTAGTAAGGAGAGATGGTCGACCGAGGTTGTCTGTCAAACCACTTTCCATAGATGCACAGCATGATTTGGTTCAAGCCCCCTTTAAAAGCTGCAGACATGTACCAGGATTTGTAGCACTTGTCATGATCACGTCCTCATGAATACTGTAGGTTACGAGCACTCCACCGAGATAAGGTTTATCTAAATTGCTATTCAGTGTTGACACGTCCTCGTTTTCCAGACCCAGCGTTCCATGTGCTGCTTTGAGAATTCTAATGGCGTTCTTCACATTACCTAACTGCCTTTCCCTCCACTTTGAGTGTAATGCACGACAAAGATGAGATACTCTCTGGTGTTGAGAAGTAGGGATAAAAAGGTAGGTCCAAACACCACTGTCAGATAATTGATCCGCCCCATAGCATCTCCCTTGTCATCCCTCCTGCACCGCCCACTCAGAACAGTAATCCCTGGCGGAATGAATCGAACTGGAGATGAGGAAGAAACAGAACAACAAAAAAGACAACCAGAAAAAAAGGACGCCAGCAGGGAAGTGCACCTCTTTACCATCACAGAGCTAGCGGCGAGCAACTCACAAAAGCTAAACGACAAGTGAAACCTGATTCAGAGCGAGCGCTTATTGTATTTGAGGCAAATTTGGCAAGTGGATAAAGGTTGTGGGTGGTGAGGGGGGCTCGGGGAGGGTAGAGTCCTGAGATATTTGTAATACTAGCAACATGGCTAACACATTAGCATGTGAAGAGGTCTGTGCGAGGGGTTAGCGTGCAAGAGAAGCGCAATGGACGGGCGGCACTCCCGGGTGCAACCAAGCTCCCATAGCTGTTGCTAGGAAACCGGTAGCTAAGCTCATAATAAAACAAAACAAACAGAAACAGAAACAAAAACTCTGAAAAAAGTACGTTCAAAGGTGAGGGATAATGCAAAAGCTGGCACGAGATGAAAAGCGGGCCCGAAAATAGCTCGCTCTGCATTTGTTTGTTGGATTCCTCTGATTTCCCTGAATGGATAATGTGGGGGAAAATACATGCAGAAGAAGAATGGACCGCTCATCACACCGTTGCAGACTTTTACATACTTCAAAGCAAATCACAGTAATTATTCTTTGCTGCGCTTTTTTCCTGATTACAATTGACTGGCTTTGATCAGATTATCACATAACAAAATGCATTAGCATAGTGTTCAAACTAGGTATATATGCTATAACAAATAGCAGGCAAACTCTCACCAATATTTTTTCCCCCAGTGATTGTTTTCATATACTAATTTAGGTCTATCCATGAAAAGGATATTGGTTTCCTTCACGTTGTTAACTACTGGCTTCCGTACACAATGTCCTCCAAACTAAATGGGCATTTTGCACTGGCATACAGACCAGCGACTGAGGCACACTTCCCTGGTATTTGATATCCTACCCTGCTTTGCCTGTGCCTCCCTCTCCCGCCTCCCACTTAATGGAATGTTCCTCCTTTGGGATTTCTTTCTCTTTTTTTCCCAGCCCATGAGCCACCTGTCTTCCCTGCTGGCACTGGCTAAGTCATTTTGACGGGCATGGTCTGGGTATCATTCACAGCCAGTTAATAGAACGAACCAGGCTGCAAGCTCAAACTCTAAGCCACAGGCTAGCATCCATCATCAGAAAAATACCCATCCATGTCACCAAGCCCGCTATCCGTCAATACACATTTAGCTAGCTCAACGTACTTTTCCTCCCATCGGAAGAATGGAATGAACCCCCCTCCCCCCATGGAAAGACGGGTTGCTTACTAAAAATCCCACCGGCGTACAGAGTCTCTTCTAGCAAGGTGTTTGGTTCCATTACAGTCTTTTAAGCGAGGTCTAATAGCTTATGCCTGAGTGATAGCATGCCGCCGCGCCAGTGAGTGCTGTAATGCATCTCAAAATGAAAGCTGTCTCCCCACCATGCCCCCGACAGGATGAATGGCTCTGAGTCATTACTGATGCTCCCGCATGCGGTGGTCATTACGTGTCTGGAAAATCACAGCCACTCAAAGACGTGTCACCTGTGTGTGGGGCCGGGTTGCGACTGGAAGGTGGCTAATGATATTGTAATTCAACCAATGCAACCGGGACTAATTTGATGTAATTGGTGGCAATTACCACATTTTAGTCCACCTACCCTTCCCAATGAAAGTACGCTGTCAACTAGACCAGTATATCGAGTGTTTTTTTTTTTTTGTGTTTTTTTTTTTTATCTACACAGGGTTTATTTTTTGGGGGCCTCTGGAAATCTCTCCTCAATAAACTCTGCAGTGAGGCTAGATTATTCATCAGAAGTGCTTCCGCCTGCAGCAGGGTGCTCTCGTATCAATCAGGCTCCATCTCGACAACGTGCAGGCGACCCGCAGTACTTCAAAAACAAACGGCGACGATATCGAACGACAACAGCCTCTGCCGTTTTCTCATCAGCGACCCAGCGCCTTTCCTCTTTTGTGTTCTCCCTTTCTTTCCCCTGAGGCGTTGTGGCCTTCACGGCCAGTAATTACCGGCGATATCAAAGTCATATATCACCCGGCATCTCTGCAGACCTTAAGGGAACGCCTGATAGGCTGATAGCATTGTGTCACGCCTGTGTATGATCCCCCTTGTAGGAGAAGGGGGTCATAAAGGAGACTCCTCCACCCCCCCCCCCCCCCCCATTTCTATCCCTTTTTCTCTGAAGTTTTCATCTCCACCATCGCTTTTGGACCTTGATTGGTTATCTTCTGCTGATTCTGTCTCTACTCAGGAAAGGGTCTCATCTCTCATCAGCCAAGTGCTGTTTCGTGTTTGCCCCCCCTCCCCCTCGTTTTAGACAAACACTCTGAAAATGTGAAAGAAGTACCGTGTTGTAATAAGGAAAATGTGCTTTTGTGCTAGATGCTTTTTTTCTTTTAACTAAATTGACTCCAGTGTGTGTTGATTTTACACTAGTTCCCAGTGATTCAGATGGATATTTACCATCAGGTTGAGTGTTGAGTATTGCATTATATACCACTAGGGATTTGAAGCAACAGCAGGTCAATAGTTAAGTTATTTTACAAGTATAACATCGTAGTTTTTTGGGGCTTTATTCACTTTGTCAAATGTAGGTTAGAATGTATGAAACAAGCAAAACATAATTAAAAGTAAAAATTCCTCATCAAAGACAGAGAGGTGGGGGAGAGAAAGCAAGCATAGGGAAGAATCTTACTCCCTCACCATTGAGCTTGCAATCCGGTCAAGTGTCCGTCATTCTTGGCATTAGACCTACTTCAGGGTTCAAGGATTTGTTGAGATATTTATATTAGAAAGAAACGATTATTTTAAGATTCCCTTCCGTTCCTATGCCCTTCCTCTTTCAAATCCTCAGACTTCACTGTTGTGATGTCGTAAGCGTACATTTCACTGGCCGGATACGCAGACTCTCTTTCAACACTGCCAAATATCCAACCAAGTGGATATTCTGTTGTTTTCATCATTATCATTATTCGTTTTGGCATTTGTGTTTCTCAAGTCAAATTTGTTGATGCACATTCTTGTGCATTTGTTCCTTGATCTATGCATTTTTCATTGTTTCAGCAAATGCTTATGGAGCACATGGCATGCGACTGTATACAACTGACTATTAGTACAAGCTAGAGGGGCATTCAGAGTCTTTATTTATTTACAATCACTGGTGAAATGCTAGTAATATTTTGAGAGAATGTTCACAGCACTGAAGCACAAACCAAATGGAATGTCCTTACACAGAGGGGTCGATCAGCCTTAGATGGCCCCGACAAATGACTCTGCAGTCCTCTCTCTACTTTATACCCCATTGCGTATTAATCCGGCCACATATTCCCGCTTCTGAAGCTTGCCCTTTTCTCTCTCAACCCTTTAAATCATAGAAGTTTGCCGAACATTTATTTTTGCTATTCTCTACATTTTTTTTTTTTTTAATGCCAATTCAAGTTTGGCCATTTGATGACTTGGCGATATGGAGTAGACGAGCGAGCATGGTGTAACAGGAGTTCGCCGAGCTGAAGCGGGATAATGTCTCATCGAAGATCAATTGGCTGTCTCTGACAAAAAGTCACCTCCGTAAAAAAAGGCTCTGGGCGTTTTGCCAGCCTTTAGTGCCTTCAGAAAGTATTCATACCCCGTGACTTACACGTTTTGTTGTGTTACAGCCTGAATTTATTAAATCCATTTTTTTCTTTCATCCATCTTCCCACAATACCCAATAATGACAGTGAAAACATGTTTTTAGGAATTTTGGCAAATTCACTGAAAATGAAATCAACACTTGTACTCAGTGATGTGTTGTGTTGGATTTGCCCCAAACATAACTTTGTATTCAAAACAAAGTTCATTTCATTGCCCCGTTTTTTTTTCTGTATTACTTTATTGCATTATTGCAAACACGATGCATGTTTTGGTATATCTGTATTTGTCACTGTATGTTAGTATTGCGGAAGTAACTACAATGTTCTTGATCCATCCTCAGTTATCTACTATCACAGCCATTAAACTCTGCAACTGTTTTAAAATCACCATTGGCCTCGTGGTTAAATCCCTGAGTGGGTTCCTCCTCCCCTGGAAACTGAGTTAGGAGGCCTGTGTCTTTGTAGTGACTGGATGAATTAATACACCTTCCTAAGTGTCATTTACAACTTCACCGTGCTCAAAGGGATATTCAAGGTCTTTTTTAAATGTTTTTTTTTTTTTTTTTTTACCAATCTACAAATATCCCTTTTTAGCGAGTCATTGGAAAACCTCCCTGGTCTTTGTGGTTGAATCTGTGTTTAAAATTCAACACTCGATTATGGGACCATACAGATAATTGTATGAGTCGGCTACTGAGATTATGTAGTAATTAAAAAAAAATGTTATACACTATAGCACAGAGTGAGTTAAGCAAGTTATTATTAAGCAAGACTTATTAATTATTAAGCAAGTTCTTACTCCTGAACTTATTTAGGCTTGCCATGACAAAGGGGTTGAATACTTATTAACTCAAGACATTTCAGCTTTACATTTTTAATGAACTTGTAAAAATGTATAAAAACACTTTGACATTATGTGATATTGTGTGTAGGCCAGTAACACAGTAACATCTTAATTCATTTTAAATTCAGGCTGTTATACAACAATGTAGAAAAAGTCAAGGGGTGTGAATACTTTCTGAAGGCACTGTATGTTTTTTAAAGGGGGGTATCCCAGTTCATGCATGACAATGCACTGTTTGGTTTATAGTACATAAATGACATGTTTGCATCTTAAATTGATCGACCCATAGATGCAACAACCATATGTAATGTTGGTTGAATACTCAGTCAGGCAATAAATAACTTGATTTAGTGTTTTATAATTATTGCAGATATATGCTCATCGAGGGGGTTGCATTATAAGATATGTATTCTGGCTTGGTGTTGAACTTTGAGAGTAAATTCCTTGGCTAAGCATGAGGTAGGATAGAGATTATGAAGACTGATGAGAAGGAGAACTACCCACCTCCGAAATGAAAAGGGAGCTTACCATGCCAAGCGGATGAGCAAGTAGTGCGATCATTGGCCATGCGTGACCTGCAAAGCCCTCCCTCGGGTGTCTCTCCCCCCCCCCCCCCCCCTCCCCCCGTTGTTTAAAGTCAAGGCCTGCATTAGCATTTTAACTCCTCAAACAAAGCGATGTCATATGAATTTAAGCATGAATCTATCATACGTGTGCTTCTCGCACACACCCAAGTTATTGGATATGGGTAGATTTTTTTAGAAATGAATCTACAGCCTCCAATATGCTGAGTTTGTGTTTTGTCTATCTACTTTCCATTGATAACATTGTGTGCTGTATGAGACCAACACTATTATTTATAAGGCAAGAGCAGTTTGCTTCTGCAATTTTCTGACCCATCTGTCCTAACTTATACATGTGGTGCAGGGGGTGCAGTGCCGACTAACTATGAATCAAGCTATTTCCCTCAAACTGTGGTCGCGTTGAGCACCTGTCAGTAATAGAATCCGTCAACCACAGCATGAGACAATGGTGTGTTGTGAATACCGAAACAAAATGTGCCACAATTAAATAAAGCAAAGTGAGGTTTGCCGACAATACAAACAGAACTATGTAGAAAGGGTAATAGAGAAGGGAGCTCTGACAGAAAAAGTTATGTCCCCCCCCCGTGGAATACACAGAACATGCAAGCAATACAATTAAATCCAGTCTGATGATTACTTTAGGAATATGAACCCAATTCCAATCTGTTCATGTTTGCCTCCCTCATTCATCTAACCCTCTATTCCATACTGTGCTTTTCACAGAAAAAAGTGTAATCCCCCCCCCCCCTTTTTTTATGTCACCTGATATAGTTGTTCAGCCCTGCCTGCCTCCTTTCTCTCCACCCGGCTTGATTAGAACCTGCTGTATTTCCATTTGGCCAATTAGATATAGTAAATTCAGCCTGACAGTCTAACCTTCCAGCCAACGGGCAAGCCTGGATCTTCGACCAGACTCAACAGTGATTAATAAAAAAAGGCCTAAACTGCCAGTGGAAAATGTTTTTGGGAGGTTTCCCCATGAGGAGCGGATTGATAACTCTCAAGGTATAGAGGAAGAAAAAGAAACAGGAACGAATCCAGTAGCCGGGCGGTTTGAGAATCCCTTTGGGTTTCCTTATGCCCCCCCCACAAGTTGAAGAAGTAAAAAAAGTGTGTGAATTTGACAGGTGACTTTTCAACTTTGAACTGTTCTCCTCAGGAAAACCCTGACATATCTCGGGCCTAATGTGATACAATGCCAGAGGAATAGCCTCGCGCGGTGCGGTCACTGGTTAAACATGTGTCGTAATGAAAGTAAATGGTCGGGAGGAGGAGGTCTCAGTGAATTTGTTAGCTGTGGGAGTGGGTTTCGTTTGGACACATCAGAAGGCTTCTGACAGGGGCAGTTGGTTAAACGGAACAATTGAAGCACACCGACCTCGTTCCCAGCTGATGTTTTCCTCCTTTGCTCAGAAATCCCTCTGTCCTCCCTCTTCCTCCGTTCCTCTTTTTAATTGGCAACTTGGAGTAGACACCCATTTGATGTCTACTATAGCTCAGCGCTTCCTCCAGTAAGCCGACTCAAAGTGAAAGCGTCTAAGGTGGCAATTTCTCGATTGTGTCGTCTTATGGAGGAGTAGGCGGCCGACTTCGCGTAACCTTTGGGTAACTTTGCGTTGAGCCATCCTCGCCTCGAAGATGAAACATCTTCGTGCTTTTCTGATTTATGTCTCATGTCTACATCATTACCAGTCCTCCTAGGAATCTTCTACTCCCTTTTGTGCACCCTGCCCCTCGAAAGAACTTTCCCCTGATATAAATTCCTGCACCAATCACTTGCGCTAAGGGCTATTTAATTTAAATTGATGTGCAAACGGTAGAATGGTACAATTCACCTGAAAGACCGTACCCCTATGAATCAGGCTCCATGTGTCAGCCCAGGTTCCATGTTTCATTACACCACAACCCAGGTGATTTACACCAGCCTAAATTAGCTTGGTAATAAAAGCCTCTCCTTGTTTGTACCATATTGTTCCACTCCTAATGCATCATCTATAGAGAACTAGTTAGACTTGGGGGAGGGAGGTCAGAGGGGGCGAGCTCCTTCATTTCCTTGGGAATGACCTTGACGGTAACGGAGCACACTTAGCTATACTTCTGTGTACTTTAGTCCTGAAAATAAGACTGCCGTAGTCTGGGAAAAGAAAATAATGACATCGCCCAAGTGTCACGTTTCTGGAGTGTCCATTAGCTCCAAATAAACAAGATACATTATTTTCATCTGGGAGTCTAGGAAGTCATTAGCTTGGTTTCTGATTATTTATCTAATTTACCCCGTTCTCTCACTGCTAGTCCAAGTGATGCAGTGAAATTGAATCATTCATGAGAACAGGGGCTCATCTTGGAGTTTGTTTTGTCGGGATTTGAGTCTGATTTAGCTCCGTTGTGCCACTGCCAGCCCCACTAGTTGTCGAGTCGATGACACTCTCTCTGGTTTTCTCCCAGTGTTTTTACCACTGTGGATTTACCGCATTTGTCACAGAGTGCTGTATGTGTGTTTATATGTGTCAGCTGGATTGGCCAGGCGGCACTGTGGACGATGGGGAGAGAGTGTGGGCTCATCTTGTAGAGCCCAAACGAGGTGCCCTGGTCCTCAGTCAAACGATGACTCAAGCTGTTTGTCTGGGATGGCATCCAGTCGGAGCTCAAATCAAATGTATTTGTCACATGCGCTGAATACAACAGGTGTAAACCTTCCCGTGAAATGCTTTCTTACAAGCCCTTATCCAACAATACAGTTTTAAGAAAATAAGAGTTACTAAATAAACTAAAGTAAAAAAAGTAAGACAATAAAATAACAACAACGAGGCTATATACAATGGGTATGTGTGGGGTACAGGTTAGTTGAGGTAATATGTACATGTAGGTCGGGGTAACTTGACTATGCATATATGATAAACAGCAAGTAGCAGCAGTGTAAAAACAATTAAAAGGGGGGGAGTGTCAATGCAAGTTGTTTGTGTAGACATTTGATTTATTGTCTTATGGCTTTGGGATAGAAACTGTTAAGGAGCCTTTTGGACCTAGACTTGGTGCTCCGGTACCGCTTGCCATGCGGTAGCAGAGAGAAGAGTCTATGACTTCGGTGGCTGGTGTCTTTAACATTTTTGTCCCTTCCTCTGACACCGATGACAACCGTTGTCATCAGCAAACTTAATGATGGTGTTGGAGTCGTTCCTGGCTGTGCAGTCATGAGTGAACAGGGAGTGCAGGAGGGGACTAAGCATGCACCCCTGAGGGGCCCCTGTGTTGAGGATCAGTGTGGGAGATGTGTTGTTGCCTACCCTTACCATCCGGGGGCGGTCTTTCAGGAAGTCCAGGATCCAGTTGCAGAGGGAGGTGTTTAGTCCCACGGTCCTTAGCTTAGTGATGAGCTTTTTAGGCACTCAACTCCGACGTTATGGGCGACTTTGTCCTTCTCCCAGTTTCCAATGTACTCTCTTACTCCATATTATGCATATATATTTCTCTCTTGGTCTCTCTTTTGCTCCCTTTCATTTTCTCTGTCTCTCCCTCTGTCACAAACACACACACACAACCACACACACATATACACGCATACACATATACACGCACACACATGCACACACTTGCTCCTCCCTCAGTGGGCCTAAGCTGGACATGAATGGGTGGCCACGGGACAACTTCCACCTGCTTCCACAGTCGAGAAGAGGGAGCGAGACGCCGCTTCTCTCCCACGTTTTCCTCTCTCAGGAGCGCAGCATCCCCCTGTGGAGACCTGTTTCTACCAGGCTTCCCTTTGCTCATCCCGAGTCACCCCACCTACTGTGTCCATCTTTTTGGCAGCATCCATCCGGTCGTTCGTTCATAATTGTCTCAGGTTTCAACAGCAGGGTATTCCCCAAACACTTTCCAAATAAGTTTGTATAGGGGCCTTCTGATGGTTGTTACAGTCTCTGGGCTTTGTGTCTTTATTCAAGTCTTTTCTGGATGTCTAGATTCAAATGTGTTTGACTATTATAACATGGGGTGACGCTTCTGTTGTTTTGGATGCTGCCACAACATCTGTGCCCACGGTCGCAATTAGATTTCCCATGGGTCTCCGATTCACAATCTATGGGATTAATATGAATAATATGAAATTATAGGAAAAGGGGATGCATGGGATGTCAACTATCAATCTTTCATCTGGAACATTTATGAAACAATCCCCCTAAAACAATGTTTCATACCGGATATTGCTCAATTCACTTTGATCCGAGGTCAGACATGGCATTGAATTTTCTATCCGTTTGTACCCCACAACCCTAAAATATATACTTAAAATGCATACTATAGTCAAGTATCATGCATGACTGAAGTCCTGGGAGCTTTTGAGAACTGTCTTTACATTTAAATTGCGTTAAAATGGTGGCCTAGCCACATCAAACCTTGTGTGTGTGGCTGCCTGGATGTGACGTTTACCTTTCATGTGTCCCACCCATCAGCTTATTGGGATAATTATGATGACGCCGTAGCACACTCCATGCCATGTCTGCATTTATGGTAAAGACTGATGTCCTAAATGAAAAAAGAAATATCTTTGACCATTTCACTTCCAGTCCATGATATAATGAATGCATCATGGATACGTGGATGATGTCACTTCAAAATATATGCATATTTTGCAATAGGTTCACCTGTACAGAAGGAGCTGAATATTACTCGCAAAAAGCTAAGATACGGATTATGTTAAGTCACGGAGTCAATGCAAACATGATATCATGTCACTGTTATTCGTTTTGCAATACCGACCTATGTGTTATTCCAAAAAAGCTTACTTCTCGCCAATAGCTGCTTTTCCTCATGATCCTTTCCTCATCTGCGAACAAATCCAATGCAATGTTCCCTCAAGGTTTATATTAGCCCGGAGAGCGGCCTCTCATGCTGCCATACCTGCTTGTGAAAGCTAATTATACCAGGTTATTTTCTGACTGGGAGCATGTCAATATGTCACAGTGGGGAAGCTCTCAGTAGCTCTCGGTCCACAGTGCCACATTGTTATTCATGAGCCTTAATTCTGCCAATGGCCTCCGCAGCAGACACTGGCCAATGAGAAATGAGAGCCTTATTGGGGATATGTTTGTTGCTGCTCCTGTGCCTCTCAGATTGGTAAAAAAAAACTAATTTGTCTCACAGTTGTGTTTTGTTTGGACACTGCCTTTTACCGTTGCAATAGCGACCAGCTGAAAGAAGGAGGGTAAATGGAGAGAGAGAGATAATGGAGTGGTAAAGAACGAGGGTAAGTGACATATAGAGGGGGTAAATGGAGAGAGAGAGATAATGGAGTGGTAAAGAACGAGGGTAAGTGACATATAGAGGGGGGGAAAGAGAGGGGAGAGAGAGAGATAATGGAGTGTTAAAGAACGAGGGTAAGTGACATTATAGAGGGGGGGAAAGAGAGGAGAGAGAGATAATGGAGTGTTAAAGAACGAGGGTAAGTGACATATAGAGGGGGGGGAAAGAGAGGAGAGAGAGCGAAGGCTGAAGAGAAACGTTCTATGAAGAACAAAAGAAAGGGAAAGAGTTATTGTGAAGAAGGATGGAAAGAAAGAGGTGCTTGTGTGACCTGCCGCTGCTCCCGACATCCTTTTTTATTTTCCCCGGAGATGCTGTCGCCACTCAATCAGATTTTCGGGCTGTGTCACCTTGGGAAGTCGGCGGAATTGACGCTGTCCACAGTTTCCTAATATTGTTGTTTACTTCACTGTCAGCAGGGACAACATCTGCTGGGTTTTGATTAGTTACGAGGCCAGAATATCAAACAAAATGCGAAGGAGCCTCGTGACATCATGAAGCAGTTTTGCGTGCACACCTCCATTGGCGGCATAGGCTGTTGTATTACCTGTTTTTGGTGTTTTGACAAAAACTGTTAGCACATAGAAGACCCAATATCAAATGGGTATCTTACTAAATGGCTCATATATTAGTTATTTTTGTTAATACGAGCTGTTGATGGTATGGCCTTTTTTGAAGGTTCACTGTATTCTTATTGTGCAGGTCTATGGGGCTGCTCTACGGAAGTCAACAGATTTCTTGACAACTGCCATGATATTATAACAAATAACATTCTACTCTATTTCTGTGGTGGCGTCCATAGATAAAAATATGATATTGGCTGTTTCAACTATTCATTAATCAAGGCCTTTCCTTTTGGCAGCATGGGCCCTATTAGCATTGATGGTAACTGGTGGTTCTACAGAGATTGAACCCGAAGTGAGCACTGCTTGGCTCATCCACACACCCAGCAGTTCACACTGGCACCTCTGCTACTCCAATCTGTTTTGGCTTAGATGCCGCAAGGGCGTCCAATCTTGCCGAACATTCCTGCTTGTGGTCCGCACTGCATTGCGCCAGAGTTCAGTGAGGGGCAGATGCTCTGCAGCACTCTGACAGCCCCGCTCTTCAAGACAGGGTGTAGGGTGAAGTTGCCTCTAGACGCTGATCTTGGGTCATTTTGGCATTTTGGTATTTTCCCCCACTGTTGGTAAAGTTTAGGATTGGGGGGGAGGGGGGGCTGATTCTACAGCAGGTGCTCCAGAATCCAATCTGCTCTGTTGTGTGTGTTGCCTGAGAGGTGCTACCATAGCAGTGTTAGCTATGTTCAATTACCCTGACAGATATCATTTAAAATGATTAAATGGACCAAAAGAGTAATTATTATGACTCGAGCAGCAAATGCTATTACACTGCTATTACACTGCCTTACCCTGTAGTTACTGTAGGCACATCTGACAATGATCTGCATGCACATCCAAACTAGCGCTGAGACCAATGGCACAGACAAACAAACACCCTGCAGTAGCTTTTGGGAATGAGGTAGTCTCCCCCTCTTGCCTCTGCGCTGTATCTCAGGAGACCTGTTGGAATGGTAAACGTTAAGAGAGTCAAACGTCTCAGCTGTGCTCGACAAATTCGATAGGACACTGCCGCCACATGGGGTCTGGTTCAAAAGACACTCTGTCACCTCTCCTTGCAGACAGACACACACACACAAACAAAACTATCTGCCTTGTCCACTCACCTCAGCTCAAAGCCAGTTTGTCAAGGAAATGCTGTCTAAAAATCTTTGGCCACATCGTATGGGTCCAGTTATTCTCGAAGGTTTGATATTTTTATTTAGTAAGAGGAGACTTAGTCACAGAGATACATTAAACTGTACGTTGTCTAAAGGCTCTTAATCAGTGATCTACAACTCCTCTCCATCTGGCTGTCCGGGTTTTTCTTCAACCCATCATGAACATACCGGATTCAAATAACGGGATTTCAGCCCTAAGAAGTTAACGGGATCGATATGACAACAGCCAGTGAAAGTGCAGGGCGCCAAATTCAAAACAACAGAAATCTCATAATTAAAATTCCTCAAGCATACAAGTATTTTATACCATTTTAAAGGTAATCTTGTTGTTAATCCCACCAGTGTCCAATTTCAAATAGGCTTTACAGCGAAAGCACCACAAACGATTGTTAGGTCAGAGCCAAGCCACAGAAAAACACAGCCATTTTTCCAGCCAAAGAGAGGAGTTACAAAAAGCACAAATAGAGATAAATAGAGCCATATCAATTTACAGAAATACTCATCATAAATGTTGATGAAAATACATGGAATTAAAGATATACTTCTCCTTAATGCATCCGCTGTGTCAGATTTCAAAAAAGCTTTACGGAAAAAGCAAACGATGCAATAATCTGAGAACAGCGCTCAGAAAACAAATGCATATATCCTCCATGTTGGAGTCAACAGAAGTCAGAAATAACATTATAAATATTAACTTACCTTTGATGAACTTCATCAGAATGCACTCCCAGGAATCCCAGGTCCACAATAAATGTTTGATTTGTTCGATAATGTCCATCATTTAGGTCCAAATAGCTACTTTTGTTCGCGCGTTTGGTAAACAAATCAAAACTCATGAAAGCGCGTTCACTAGTTGCAGACAAAATGTCAAAAAGTTCCGTTACAGACTGTAGAAACTTGTCAAACAATGTATGGATTCAATCTTTAGGATGTTTCTAACATATATCTTCAATAATATTCCAACCGGAGAATTTCTTTGTGTTCAGAAAAGCAAAGGAACGGGAGATACCGCATGTGAAATGCGCATGACCAGAGCGTGACTGCTGCCAGACCTCTGACTCATTCCCCTCTCATTCACTCCCACATCACAGTAGAAGCCTCAAACAAGTTTCTAAAGATGGTTGACATCTAGTGTAAGCCTTAGGGATTGCAAGATGACCAATGTCCCACTGTAACTTCAAGAGGGGCTGAGTTGAATATCGACCAACCTCAGATTTCCCACTTCCTGGTTGGATTTCTTCTCAGGTTTTTGCCTGGCATGAGTTCTGTTATACTGACAGACATCATTCAAACAGTTTTAGAAACTTCAGAGTGTTTTCAACTGGGACTGAGGAGCAGGTAGTTTACTCTGGGCACCTTATTCATCCAAGCTACTCAATACTGCCCCCCAGCCATAAGAAGATCATCAAGGTTCAGACTAAAGACCATAGTTGGAGATTAGGGGTTTGTTGCTGGGGATGAACAAAAGCCTGCACACCCACTGCCTCTCAGTGACAGGATGTTGGAGGCCCCTGCTCATTCTATTATTGTCTGGTGAGTAAACACCATGCTAAGTATGCAGTACAGGATATAACATTTCTCAAAAGGCAAATGAGAGACACATTGGGCAGTTCATATCAAAATGTCAGTTTCATAAAAAAAACTGAATTGCTTGTTTACCGAAGATTTCACTGGAGATGAGCTCTTCGCGTCCACTTCCTTCCATTTCCGACACTCGTCCTCACCTATGTCAGAGGAAGAGGTATGTGTCATCCCAGCGAATTAAGACCTTAACGCTCAGTAAATTACTTTCCCCTCACACCAAAGTTGCGCAGTGGCAAGCCAAGGGACCTTGGGTGTATTGACGTGGATGGAGGAGACAGGAGAGCTCAATCTGACCCAGAGCTTTTAATCCCACCCATAAATCCAGCCAGACAGTTCCTTAAGACCCGCAATGATTTCTAGCATGCCAATGCATGAAGCAGTCGAAGGGGCCCTCGTCTTGCCATATCGATGGCTGACCTCTCTCTATTGAATTAGATGCTTCCTTATATCCCCATCTCGGTCTTTTGTTATTGTGAAGTGAATAGGGATAGATCTGTCAACGTGGCATATTTGATTGTCTCAGGCCGGCCTTCAACACAACATTTTGTTATATCAAGAGTGTTGCACTCCCGAACATAGATTTGTTTGTTTGTCTTTTGGAGGGGCTAGATGTATACATGTCTACATGCACAGTTCCGGCTCACCTGCTCATTTGTGTTTCTCGAGGTTTGCAGGTTGTCCCGGAGATATTGTTTGTTGAGAAACACTGCGGCGGTCGCTGAGCAGACAGGGAGGGTTGTTAGTCGGTGTGGCGCTTTCATCCCTCCTTCTTCCTTTGTTGGAGTGGGTAATTAGCTGTTTAAGACCACCAGAAGCCAGGCTTTGGGTGACTTTAGCGGAGGAATACAGTGTGTTCTGGTCTGGGTGGCGTTGAGAAGAGAAGGTGCTGGAAGCACACTAGCTGGAGTTGGACATTAGGGGTTACCATGGAAACGGCAAAAAAAAAAAGCTTTAAGGCCTGTGTGAGACTGCTTTCGTGTGCTTTGGTATGCATTTCAGCCATGCAGATGAGCCTCTGTCAGATTTCTTCAAAGATTTCCAAGACGTGATAGGCCACTGAACAGCGGCCGTGATGGAGACTGGGATTAGAATCTTTTTGTTGTTGCTATGCAGTGCATGTGGCCGCTATAAGCTTTTAAAGCACCCCTTCTGACTCCTCACGGGTGCAGTCATTGCTTTTGTGCGAAACAAACAGGACTTGATGCTTTGAAAATCTGATCCAGCCAAGCCAATGGCATTTTTCTTCTCCCTCTTTCTTCTCCTCATATCTTCCCTTCCTTCCCTTCCTTCTAAAGCTACCCACACAGCAGTGGTACCGTTAGGTATCTGGCCAAGGGATGGCAATCTGGTGGGGAGCTCTTGAGGAAGGTTAAGGATATCAGCATGACTGTTTCCAGAGGCTAGCGTCGGTCAGTGGATCATCGTCCCTAGCGACGGTCAATAGAGTGGATGGGGGCGGCAGGTAACCTAGTCATTGGACTTGCATCCGGAAGGTTGCAAGATCGAATCCCAGAGCTGACAAGGTGTATAATCTGTCATTAATCCACTGTTCCTAGGAAGTCATTGAAAATAAGATTTATTTTACTTAACTTACATGCCTAGTTAAAGGTAAAATAAAAATGAAAAATAAAGCACTTCATGGTGGAGAGGAAACTGAAAGCATGTACACTGCTCTTTCCACGACAAGGACTGACCAGGCGAATCCAGGTGAAAGATATGAGTCCTTATTGATGTCACTTGTTAAATCCACTTCAACCAGTGTAGATGAAGGGGAGGAGAGCGGTTCATGAAGGATTTATATGTACGCCATTCAGAGGGTGAACGGGCAAGACAAGAAATGTAAGTGAATGGGGTAAGGTAACAGGCGCACCGGTTTGTGTCAAAAACGGCAACACTGCTGGGTTTTACAGGCTCAACAGTTACTCGTGCATATCAAGAATGTCCCACTACCCAAAGGACATCCAGCCAACTTGACACAACTGTGGGAAGCATTGGAGTCAACAATGGCCAGCATCCCTATGGAATGCTTTCGACACCTTGTAGAGTCCATGTCCCGACAAATTGAGGCTGTTTTGAGGGCAAATCTCAATATTAGGAAGATGTTCTTAATGGTTTGTACACTCAGTGTACCCTGTATGTGTGTGGAGACACACACACTCTAGTAGAAATGTATAAACATACACACTTTAGGACAGAAACTCACTTAAACACAGACGCACGTGGGCACACAAATCTCACTTTATGCATTCCCATGCCAAATGATCATTATTCACAACAAGCTGACATGCTAATATCCACCTGACCCCTATAAAAACATACAGCCCAATCCCGCAGCTCTCGGATTGGGGCTTACTTTAACTCAGGCGACTGGCTCTGAATCCTACAAGCTTTTGCCTGAAAGATAAATCAAGCCTCACCACCAAAGATGGGAGGGGAGCCGCACCATTTATTGGCAAGAATAGAAAAATTCATTCTGGAAACAATAAATCATCTGTTGAAGTAGACTCCGGTAGATAACCTCCCCCACCAGACAAATCGATTCACAGAGGTTATTGCTTATTTCAATCCTCCAATCTCTCAAGCTCACCCTAGACCCTTTGTGGGCGAGAGCATTTACATACAAACACAGAGATTAAAAATGTCATTAAAGTGGATGGAATATTTACACATTTCTCTTTATTGGAGAAATATGTTAAAACTGCTTTTTGGTATACATAAGTGATGAATTGGGATGTGTGTGTGCATCACGCCATGCAAAAATGGAACACCTTATTTCTATAGGCCCCCTACAGTATGTTCCCCCCTTAGTGGTTCCATTCTAATCTACTTGATATGATGCTTGTGTGGGTGACTAAATCCTATTGTAGATAAGGACCGCCTCTTTCTTATTAGATTGACAGAAACATTCGAGAGGAATTCTTGGAAGCAGAGGCTCAAGACCTCCTCCTCTATTGTCCACTGGAGATGCAGAAGAAGTAAGTCCCTCTACCCTTAACACCTTGTTTACTTGTGTTGATAGAATATATAGCAGTGCAGTGTTATTATTAAACATTTCCCTCCTAAGTTTAGGGGATGAGAATGCATCAAATTCATCACTTCCCAAGTTTGAATCAATGAGATCTAATGACCCAGGCCCAAAAGTGTCTGTTTTGTCTCCAACCAACAGACCAATAGAGATGAACAACCTCCCAACAGACAATTGACACATCCATCACCCATCAGAATTCAGGGAAACCGGGGACTTCATTGCTCAATAAATCTTGGCTGTTGTGCGTTAGGGGGGGGGGGGATTTCCTTGACAACACTTGGGCGTGATATTTAGACGTGCGCCTCAAGGAGTTGTCCCAACGTTGCTTTGGTTTGGAATGACTATTTCTGAATCATATTTGGAGAGAGTAGAAGCAGGAAATGCATTGACGAGCTCTGTGGCGCCAGTCATTTTAATTGGTGTAATCTGTTGCTTTTACCATGTACATTATATCATCTTATTAAGTAAGCCGGTGTTTGACTGTATGACAGCATGATTTACATAGGACTCTCTGTTTTTACTTTATTTTGATGATGTCCGTGGATGGATATTATGGTATTCAGTTGAATTTAAAAGGTACAGGTGATTTGAGTAAAAGGTACAGGTGATTTGAGTAAAAGGTACAGGTGATTTGAGTAAAAGGTACAGGTGATTTGAGTAAAAGGTACAGGTGATTTGAGTAAAAGGTACAGGTGATTTGAGTAAAAGGTACAGGTGATTTGAGTAAAAGGTACAGGTGATTTGAGTAAAAGGTACAGGTGATTTGAGTAAAAGGTACAGGTGATTTGAGTAAAAGGTACAGGTGATTTGAGTAAAAGGTACAGGTGATTTGAGTAAAAGGTATAGGTGATTTGAGTAAAAGGTACAGGTGATTTGAGTAAAAGGTACAGGTGATTTGAGTAAAAGGTACAGGTGATTTGAGTAAAAGGTACAGGTGATTTGAGTAAAAGGTACAGGTGATTTGAGTAAAAGGTACAGGTGATTTGAGTAAAAGGTACAGGTGATTTGAGTAAAAGGTACAGGTGATTTGAGTAAAAGGTACAGGTGATTTGAGTAAACAAAAAGGTACAGGTGATTTGAGAAAACAAAACTGTACAGGTGATTTGAGTAATGTCTCGGTTCAGTGTGAGGGTGGAGACAGGATGGTATTAACTGGGGAATTGGGATACTACACATGCATTATGGGATTTGGAGTTTGGAGTTTGTCTACAGGGCTGTGTTCAAAACCAGATGATCTGATTGGGTCTGGTTTGAGAATTGCTGCGAGGAAACACCCTTTAAAAACAATATTAGCAATGCAATAAGATTCTTGCCTTGTTTTATATCTGAGAAAGACAGTAAAGTAATACAGCATATTTATGAAGGGTTGGAAAGTCCCCAAGAATTTTCCGCGTTTCATACCTCCATTGCAGTTACTTGTAAACGAATGGTCATGTTCAAAGGGGGATGCCGTATCTTCAAATCTCAGCAATGAAATAATCATGTCTAGAGTATTCATGGCTACATCAAAGAGTTATTCCATAAAAAAAGATGGTTCATGTTTTGGAAGATCAAAAGGAATATGAACTGTGAGAATAGGAACTCCACACAGTCAGTTATAGTAATGGGATTGAGAGATGGTAGCTATTAGGAAAATGAAAGGTCATGGTCTTTCCTAGAAACACTATTTGAAGTCGGCTTGTTGTCTCCGCCTTCAGAATGTATTCACACCCCTTGACTTTTATGTTGTGTTACAGCCTATATTTAAAATAGATTACATTTTTGTTGCTGGTTTACATACAAAAACCCATAACGTCAAATTGGAATTGTTTATTTATTTATTTATTACAAATTAATTCAAAATGAAAAGCTGTAATGTCTTGAGTCAATAAGTATTCAACCCCTTTGTCATGACAAGTCGAAATCAATTCAGGAGTAATAATGTGCTTAAGTTAACAAGTCACAATGATTTGTGCGGACTCTGTGTGCAATAATACATCATGGACTCTTCTCTGTACAGCAATCACACATCTGTAAGGTCCCTCAGTCGAGCAGTGAATTTCAAACAGATTCAACTACAAATACCATAGAGGTTTTCCAATGCCTTGCAAAGAAGGGCACCTATTGGTAGATGGTTAAAAACAAAAGCAGTCATGTATATACCTTTGGTAAAGTTATTAATTACACTCAGTTGCCAGAGAGGAAGGAAACAGCTCAAGGATTTCATCATGAGGCCATTGGTTACTTTACTTAATTAAATGTTTTATTTAACCTTTGTTTAACTATATAAGTTTAAAAGAGTTTAATGGCTGTGATCGTAGAACACTGAGGCTGGATCAACATTGTACTAACTTAAATGACAGAGTGAAAAGAAGGAAGCATGTACTGAGTAAAAATATTCCAAAACATCCATCCTGTTTGTAAAAAGGCACTAAAGTAAAACCTCAAAAAATGTGGAAAAGAAATTAACTTCATATCTTGAATACCCAGTGTTATGTTTGGGGTAAATCCAGCACAACACATCACTGAGTCCCACTCATATTTTCAAGCATGGTGGTGGCTGCATCTTGTTATGAGTATGCTTGTCATCAGCAAAGACTAGGGAGGTTTTTTGGAGATAAAAATAAACTGAAAAGAGCGAAGCGCAGGCAAAATCCTAGAGGAAAACCTGGTTGTCTGCTTTCCAGCAGACACTGGGAGACAAATTCATCTTCAGCAGGACAATAACCTAAAACACAAGGCCAAATATACGCTGAGTGTACAAAACATGAATGCCACCTGCATTTTCCATGACATAGACTGACCAGCTGAATCCAAGCTATGACCTTATTGATGTCACACAGGACTGTTAAGCCTTGAGACATGGATTGTGAATGGGAAAGACAAAATATTTAAGTGTCTTTGAATGGGGTATGGTAGTAAGTGCCGGGTGCACCGGTTCGTGTTAAGCACTGCAACGTTGCTTGTTTTTTCACGCTCAGCTGTTTCCAGTGTGTATCGAGAATGGTTCACCACCCATAGGACATCCAGCCAACTTGACACAACTGTGGGAAGCATTGAATTGCTTTCGACACCTTGTGGAGTCCATGCGTCAAATTGAGGCTGTTCTGAGGTCAAAAGGAGGACAGGAGGAGGGTCTGCACAACTTAATATTAGGAAGGTGTCCTTAATGTTTTGTACACTCAGTGTACACTGGTGTTGTTTACCAAGAAAGTTCCTGAGTGGCCAAGTCAGTTTTGACTGAAATCGGCTTGAAAATCTATGTCAAGACTTGAAGACTGATGTCTAGCAATGATCAACTTGACAGAGTTTGAATAGTTCTTTTCAAGAATAATGTGCAAATATTGTACAATCCAGGTGTGCAAAACGCTTACATTCTGACCAAGCATGGGACGCTCGTGCGTCATCGCGCACGTTGATTTTGTTTACCCACACCAGAAGCGATCAGGACACGCAGGTTGAAATATCAAAACAAACTCTGAACCATTTATATTAATTTGGGGACCGGTCAAAAACAATGAAACATTTATGGCAATTTAGCTAGCTTCCCAATTTGTCCTGGGATATAAACATTGAGTTGTTAATTTATCTGAAATGCTCAAGATCCACTACTCTGACAATTAATACAGGTAAAACAACCAAATTCGTTTTGCATCATTACTCCTTACTTGAGGCTTCTTTTTCTTCTTTGGACTTTATATGGTGGTTGGCAACCAACTTCACGGTGCATTACTACAACCGACTGGAGTGTGGATCTCCGTTCATCTTTCAATCACCCACATGGGTATATGCTCCTAAAAACCAATCAGGAGATGAGGGAGGCCGGATTTGCAGCACGTTGAGCATCACAAATAGAACCAATTTATATTTTAGTGCCTGGCTACGCAGACATTCGCGAGCAACGTGGGTGCAATGATCGAATAGCATGTATGTGTACATTTATTTTGCTATGCGAGCAGTGTGGTCAGCATGTTGGAGACTTATCCAGAAAGACTCACAGCTGTAGTCTCTGCCAAAGGTGATTCAGTATAGACTCTGTGTGAATACTTATGTTAGAGACTGTATATTTATATATATGTGCAAAAAATTCTAAAAACCTGTTTACACTTTATCATTATGGGGTATTGTGTAGATGGGTGAGAAACATTATTTTATACATTTTGAATTCAGATTGTAACACAAAATGTGGATTAAGTGAATGTACTTTTGGCAGATGTGGAATGAGACCAGTAGCAGTAGCTCCAATGTCATTATCAATGCAAGTAGTCATGACGTGAGGTTCAGTAGTAGCAAGGATGGTAGGGGTGAGTCATCTAATATAAACACTGAAGAGGGCTTTGACCAAATATTCTCTGCCCCCCCTCCCCGTGAAGCACAATCCAGCTACACATGGAAGATGCAAGTCTACACAGGGAAGCCGACCAGTGGAGGTACAGAGAATAACCAGGGGATGCGGGTTGGGTTTGATGTGACAGATGGACTGAGGGGGCACAATGTCACGTGTGACATTTTCTTCACCTCTTATGACCTCAGCCAGCAGCTCTTGAAGAGGAAGATCACCATGGTTGTCACAGTTAGAAAGAACAAGTCTGAGCCCCCCCCCTGCATTCCTCGCAACAAGGGGGAGAGAGGCCTTCACCTCGAAGTTTGTCTTCACCCCCACCACCACTCTAGTTTCTTACCTCCCAAAGAGGAACAAGAATGTGGTCCTCCTAAGCACACTGCACAAAACGGCTGAGATCAGTGATCGTGAGGACAGGAAGCCAGCCATCATCCTGGACTACAACCACAATAAAGGAGACTTGGACAACCTGGACAAGGTGATTGGAACTTACAGCTGCAGGAGGATGACTGCCCGCTGGCCCCTGGTCATCTTTCATAACATCAGTGATGTGTCCTCATACAATGCCTTTGTAATATGGAACAAGATCAACTCTACCTGGATGCCTGATAAGTAGAACAAGAGGGTGTTGCTGGAGCAGCTGGGAAAGGCACCTGTAACCCCACACATTCAAAGAAGGGAGCTCCTCCCCCGCACAGCAGCCTCTGCAGTGCTTGTGAAAGCTGTTCAGGGGGCTGAACCTTGTCCTGAACCACCTGAGGCTGCAGCTGGGGCAGGCAAGAGGAGGAGATGCCTATTCTGCCACCCAAAGAAGGACTGTAAAACAAATACTATGTGCTGCACGTGAGAAATACATCTGCAAAGTCCATTCACACACACTTGCATACTGTCCTACATGTGCTAATTAGAGTTGATTGATTTATGTTCTTCACATTTTTTTGTATCTATCTTTTTCTTATTTATTGTTGTTAGTCTATACAAGTGCTATCTCTTGCTAAAGAATTCATGTTACACCTATGCAGTACATTTAGCAATGATAATAATAAACCTCTACTTTAGTAAAGAGAACAATTCTGCAGGTGTGTTGTAATAAAAACGAGTGGTGTCCACTGATTAAATGCAGTCTTCCTGCATTTAAGAGGGAAAACCCAGATATTCACCACGTTTGTGATGCATGACAGGTTGTTTCTTCATAGACAATAGATTTGGGGTTTAAAATTCAATTAAGCTGCTTTATTTTTAGGGGTTTAGTGAAGACGGGTCATTTTTACCCTTAGGACAAGAGGAGTTTACAGAATGTAAACTAAACCAGGGTTAATATCAAACTAAATATTATGCGTTATACTCATGACTCATCGCTTACAAAACATGTATGTCCTCGTGTTGCTATATTGCCTCATGCTACACCCTCCATCCACCTTCCTCCACTACCGTGAGTCATACTGTGTGTAGTGACCCCATCGAGTTTAAGCAGATTGTATTCCATGGGGGCCCTAACCTTTCGATATCTTCTCCTCACCCCATATCTTGGGTTGTACCAACCGTGACATCTGACGGTCTGGGCCACTTGAGTTTAGCTGGGTTACTCATGGGGTGCAATATGTACGCTTACTCATCATTTTACATTTACATTTAAGTCATTTAACTGATGCTCTTATCCAGAGCAACTTACAGGAACAATTAGGGTTAAGTGCCTTGCTCAGGGAACATCGATAGATTTTTCACCTCAGGGATTCGAATCAGCAACCTTTCGGTGACTGGCCCAACGCTCTTAGCCGCTTGGCTACCTGCTGCCCGATCATCTGTAGCCTTTGTCATTTCAGCGTGAGTCACAGGGAAAGAAGCAAGTGTCAAGGCGGCTAGCCTGTAACACAAGCCCTGTTCTTGTGGTTCAGGTTAGTACTATGTGTGCCAATTTGGCACTGCCAAATAGGTTTGTCGACACTATGGCCAGATTGAGAACTCAAAGCTGGTCAACCTTGGCTAGTGAGGGGCAAAGTATTTTTATGCTAAGCACTTCAGAGACCTTGATTTAGCTAGAGATTTATACAAATTCAAGAGAATAGTCATTTATGCCAAGACACTTCTTTTCTGAGCAGAGTCAATAAGTGTAGAAAATCGAAAAATCAGCAAGAGGGAATGTTTGGAGCGTTTGGTTATATTTGTCTCATCAATCATCGTGACCTGTAAACCAACTGAGAGACCCTTACACTCCGAAATGTGGTTTCATTCATCCGCCCTGAGAAAGCACCCATTCTTTTAAACACACACCACTATACAGTCCTAGGAATTGCATATGTTTATCACAGACTCTGAGCATTGAGCTTACAGTTTCTTGGATTTCTGCCAAAGTGCTAGAGGGATAAAGCTGCTGTACTCGAATCCTATGGTGTGTTTTAGTATGATATACAAGTCAAAATACAATAACCCACAAGCAGGGCCGGCCCTGGCCTTTTGGGGCCCTATCCGAGATTTGGTTGGGGGATCCCCCACCTCGCAGCAAAACATTCAGGTGGCCTCCGTCTTGATGGTGGAGAAAGAAATGTATTTTTTTAGGTATGTTTTCTGCAATTCTACTCATTTTATTATGGGGCAGATATAAACATATTTTGTTTTAAAGCTAATTTCCTGCAATTCTATTCATTCTACCATAGGGTTGAACAATTATATCCATTCTACCATAGGGTTGAACAATTATATCCATTCTACCATAGAGTTGAACAATTCTATTCATTCTACCATAGGTTTGAACAATTTATATTCATTCTACCATAGGGTTGAACAATTATATTAATTCTACCATAGGTTTGAACAATTCTATTCATTCTAACATAGAGTTGAACAATTCTACCTATTCACCATAGGGTTGTGTATTACTATTCTTACTCTTAATAGTAAGTTGAGACCTTGACTGAGTTCCTTAAAAAAATGTTTTTGTTGTGGGCCCTAAGCGACCGCTTATGCCCACAAGCTCTGCAGCAGTCTGGGTTCTTGTCCATAAATGGTGAGGGAGGAGAGAGAGTCCATTTTATGATTTGGTGCCTACTTCTTTGTGGACACTATTCCTACAGGATGAATGGGGACTTATTTCAGATATACAATATAGGAGAGTGGGAATTGTGAGCAGCCAAAGCCCACTATATGAAAAGCCACTAAACTGTTGCAATGTCTGAGTAGGATTATGTTTGTCAGGGAGGAAAAAGTCCCAAGCTGCTCATATTTGGAGAAGTGCTCTCCCCTCCGTTCCAGAATCAAACCACAATGATCCAGATTCAATCAACCTAGAACCTTTCAATGTCTCCACAATTCCCCCACAACTCATATCCCCACGGGTAATTCAACTCCATTCATTCAGGGCCCGGAGAATAGCTTCTAAATACATTACAAGTTAGTCATTTGATTGAGCAGTCACTTTTGTGCGTCTGCTTAGTTCCACGTAACTAATCCTGTGGAACTATAGAAAAGGGGATCAGGTTTGTCGCCCAGAGTGCTTCATCAAAAGACAGGCACACAGCTCTTCTCTCCTCTCCAACCAGTCCTAATATTTATATATTTCTTAATTTCGTTATTGTACTTTTAGATTTGCGTGTAGTGTTGATAATTGTTAGATATTGTAGCACTGTTGGACCTAGGAAAAACAAGCATTTTGCTACACCCCCAATAACATCTGCTAAATACGTGTACCAATAAAATGTTATTTGATGTTCCACTAATGCTAACTGAACATCCACTTCTGTAAACATTTGAGTTGACGTAAGCCACAGCAAGGGGGCCTTATTGTATCGCCTTTACGTTATGATTGTCTTGATGGCTTGTCGTGATGCTCCATGGAGCTTAGAATACACCGCTGGGCTTGAGCGGTTTAAAATGGGGGTCCCGTCAGCTCTGGGCATTAAATCCCCCTCCCACACACCTTCCCTTGTATGTACTGTTTACATTGGTTTCCCATCTATCTGTTTCTCTATGTTAAGCTCCATTCAGCATGGGTTGTGGCGTCGGAGGATGGAAAAATGACAAATGGATAGAAAATTTAGAACTGCCAACTGTGGACTGAAGAAGTCTCTGGATTTGTGTGATCCATGTATTCAGTGATGCCATAATAGATGATTTATCAAGTTTGCGGTGTGCGAGTGAGCCAAGACATGGACGCGAGCTCGCTCTATGCGTCCACGGCATGCGTGTCTGTGTAGGTTGGTGTATTGTGCCCTGAGAGATCTGTTTAACCTTGCCGATGCTTTCCATGTACGTGTGGGCACAGCTTCATAATATGAGCTTTTGCTAAGGTCGCTTTGATCCATGCCACTGTCAAGGCTAATGTAGTTTTAATACGAATTCAAAGATTAGACTTCAGTCCACAGAAAGATATCATGCCTTTGTGTGGCGCACTCAATATGTCTTGCACACCGAAGGGGACTGAGTGAAGGGCGTCAAAAGGCACACCCAATGAACACACAAACACAGTACACATGGCTCTCTACAACATCCTTGAATCTCGTTTTAAAAACAGTCTGGCACTGGAGAAGGACATGTCGCTGTAGTGTGGGGATAAGAGAGAGAGAGATAAGACATGCCGTTTTCTGACAGGCTGGAGGAAAAAGAGATGGATGCTGTGGCGCTCAGCTGGGACAGACAATGAATGAAGTGTACTGTAGGCAGGAGGACCATCACTAAAGCATAATGGGTCCCTACAGAGGGCCCAGGATGTTGACCCATTCTTCACTCTCTTGCTCTTTTTTTTCTGTCTCCTCTGCCTCTCCTCTTTCTCTCGCTGTCACTTGCTCTTGTTTCTAACTCCCTCTCTTTCTCTCACTCTCCACACTCATTTCAGACCTGTCCAGACCAGGTCAGATGAGACTGCTAGCTCCGGTCTCCTCGGTCTCCACTTTCACTCTCTAAAGAGTAGGGCACATTATTTTTTTCTTGTTGCCACTGGTGGCAGACTAATAACAGATACTTTGTCAGCCTGACTGTAGCACTGTGATGCTTGTCCCCCTGCTAGCACACTCAAACAGACATGAAGGGGACACACCAGGGAATTGTTTTTTCAGAAAAAGTAAAAGTTAAATGGAAGTGTTTGTTTCTTTTTTGACATGTTTATTCCTCAAAGATACTGAACTGTGGAAGAACTCAGTCCCTGTTGGTGGACTTCTTTGCAGTCAGTGCACCATATTCTGTCTGTTTTGGGAAATGTTTCTTCAATATTCTTGTACAAATTGCTTTTGTAGCAATTCAGTGCAGCTAATGCTACGGGTCACTATTATCTGAAATCCATAAATATTGTTCTGTCATAAGCAGTTTATTGGACTCGTCTGTATCTTTTTGACCAGATTTCAATCAGTATATCAGTCTATTTGCAGCTGAATGAGGATATTGATAGACGCTTTCCCGTGTTTTCGTTCTCAAATGCTGACTAATGTGTCATCTGAGGTGGACTGCACAGCCCCAGTATTGGACAGACACCATAGTGCTGTCTGTGTTCGGATGAGGGGGAGGGTGTGATGACTGAACCCGTTCATTGTCACTTTGGTGGCAGTGGTGGGATCAAGCAGCGATTATAGCGTTTACGGTTTGTGCTTACATGGTGCTCTGTGCTTTGTGCCACATCCACTGTCATCAGCTGTGCTGTCTGAGCCCTAATCTGGCCACTGTAACAAATGGTGAGGGAGCAGGCGGCAAAGTGTAGGGAGTGACGGCTTGGCCGGGGGCTGCTGTAGGGGCGGTTTATGGCCAAATTGAAAAATGACTAGCAAAGGTTCTCGCCCCTAACAAGCTCTGAGATGAATACTAACGTCGACAGAGATGTTTATTTGTCTAAAACGGGCTGTTCGTGTCAACATCTTTTTTTCTTCTTTTTTTTTTTTTTTAGCTCCTTAATTGAATATGATCACCTTTTGTCTTCCTGCCTATGTTCTGAGAGTACGCATGTTAGTGGTGCTCGTTTGTCGAAGTGAAATAGTCTTTATTCAAATGACATGGCGATGAACAGGAGGCCGAATATGCTGCAGTGAAACAGTTAATTATTAATTTCATGTTTTGCTGGAATGCCTACTGCAGATCCTGAATGTTTTTCTAAATGATGTTATCCTTTGTCCTTGATGATTTTTTTGCAGTAATCTAGGATCTGCTGCAGTAATCAAGGGTCTGCCAAGTTTGCAGCATACACATGACATAAGCCATTAAAATCAAAGTTTTGAACACAATTTTTGTTCACCCAGAAAAAACAATTCACTCAAATGTATTTCTATTGAACTCTTACACTTACTAAGCACAACGCGAGTGATGTCATTTCTCAAGGGTGGAGTTCCCCCTAGGTACTGATCTAGGATCAGCTTCCCCTTCCCCAATTCTAACCTAATGAAACACTGGCCCAAGATCAGCGTCTGAGGAAAATATGTGATCGTATTATTCATTTCCATGTTTGAATCATTCAACGTCCTGAGAATCTGTTGGCTCAGTCTGCAAGTTCAAAGGGGCTGCGTCTGAGCCAAGAGTCTGAAACCCTGATTATCCTCCTAATTGGTCATTGTGAAGTCATAGCGCCACGTGGTACGGCATGCGGCCCCTTCCATCGATTCCTTCCCACTCTGCTATTGATTTGCACTTAATGTGTTTAATTGTATTTTTCATCTGGAGTATTATAGGGCCTAACTGTATGTGCCTTCAGGAAGTCAGTTCTCAGTTGACATGAGACTGAGATATTTGTCCCAAATTGCACCCTATTCCATACATGGTTAACTACTTTTGATCAGCGCTCTATTGGCCCTGGTCAAAAGTAGTGCACTAAATACGGGCTTGGTAAAAAGTAGTGTAATAAATTGGTAATAGGATACCATTTGGGATGCAGCGTGATAGAGAGGTTAAATTGTAGGCTGTGCGCTGAATGATATGTGCCACAATGCCTTGTGGGAATTGGAATATGGGTCAAGACAGATGTAAAGACCGGGATTAAGTGTGCAATCTACATCATGGAGTATTATATTTTTTAATCCACCCCAGAGGAAATGTTTTACAAACCATGATTAAAGTTGCTGAATATGACAGGGCCTTGAGTGGAACTGTTTGTTTGTCAACATGTTTTAATCAAAAAGATAATGTTCTATTGAGGATGGTATTGGCTTTGTAAAATAGCCCTCCTACGGAGAGAGCTCTCTTTGAATATCCAAAAATGTATATTTAAATCTCTTTAATCATGATAAACACGAGAGATTACATGATTGCTGTTTCTTGACAAATGTATTTAAGACAATGTACTGTGTGTGTGTGTGTGTGTGTGTGTATGCATGTTTTGAAGAGCTGCCTGTCCAATTTACCTTGCCTTTCTAACTCCATCTTACATCCAATCGCTTACACCTTCCCACCCCATCACCCTCGACAATTATTCCTTGATAGTAAACCAAGAGAGGATAGAGAAACCTGCCCGGTGATGAGGAAGGCCACTATAATTGTTTTCCCTTTTTATCAGCCTGACCCTTATTTATTTGAGTGGTGTTTACAGCCTTTGGAATTAACTCTTCAAATGAACAAACAGTTGTCCAGATGTGTGTCTGACAGAGGCTCTTTTCCCCCTCGCCCCGTAAGCTGGGGTGTGAGTGAGTGACGGCGAGGGGTCATGACCCCATAAAGCCGGGATGGGTGTTGGAGCTCCGGACCATATCTCATTAAAGGGGCACGGCCTTCACTCTCTCCCCTCACTGGAGCGATTGATTTGTCCAGGACCAATCAATGTTAATTAAGGTGTAAGGGAACCCTTTAATTGTGCTGTATGAATCATTGTGTCAGCTAGCGCCTTGACCTTCTCTGGCTTACATTGTGACGAACAGCTCCTTGTGCGAAGAAAATACATTCCAGATATTGCCAGGTGAGCATAGTAGATATCAGAGAAGATTTTGTTATAGGAGTTTTAGATTTATTCGTTTTGTCAAGGGATGACCAAGAGTTTAGGTTCACATGCATAGGTCAATACAGTACATTGTGAATGGCTCTCATGAAAAGCACTGTCAATGCATTTGAGATCTTGTCAGATTAACCTAATAGATAGAATAATAGTTTTGGTAGTAAATATGTTTTAGATAATCCAGGTAACGCTAGTAGATGTGCCAAATTACAGAGGAGGAACTTCTTGATGCAATTAAAGCATTTAAATCCGGGAACTCCAAACCTGGTAGATTATCAGATGCTCAACAAAAACGTATGCTTTCATTATTACTGAAACAGTGGTAAAGATCCAGTCCATCTAAAGAAATTGGAGGCCCCTTACACTTTAGTGTTCTGATGCATAAATTCTAGTAAAATGCATCGCGCATAGAATTAAAAAGGTATTGTTGGATATTTTTTCATGCTAATCAGACTGTTTTTTTTTACATGGACAAATCTCTTATAAAGTGGGTTAAAGTCATGTATAGTAATCCTGGGTGTAAAATAGTCAATAATGGCTACGTCTCTGAAAGTATAAAACTGTCACGAGGAGTAAAACAAGGTTGTCCACTATCAGCATATCTATTTATTATGGCCATCGAAAAGTTAGCTAATAAAATCAGATCCAACAATAATATCAATGGGTTAGAAATCAAGGGCTTAAAAATATCCACAATTCCACAATTTGGATCCCTCCACATCCTCACAGAGGATCTAGATAATTGTTCTAACCTCTCTGGATTACAACCAAATAATGATATTCAAATCCAAATTATGATATTCAAATCCAATATTACATATTGGATCACAAACAAATAAAACTTTTACATTACCGTGTAGTTTACCAATAAACTGTTCTGGTGGTGATGTGGACATACTTGGTATATGTATCCCCAAAGAAAGAAATAATCGCACTACAAAACATTTTAATAGAAAGTTCGCAAAAATAGATATCTTGCCACTATGGAAAGGAAATTACTTGTCTATTTGTGGGAAAAATCACCTTGATTAACTCTTTAGTCATTTCCCAGTTGAAGTATTTATTTTTGGTCTTGCCTACTCACGAGGTGAGATCTCGCATGGAGCCCCAGACCGAGGGTGATTGACCGTCATCTTGAACTTCTTCCATTTTCTAATAATTGCGCCAACAGTTGTTGCCTTCTCACCAAGCTGCTTGCCTATTGTCCTGTAGCCCATCCCAGCCTTGTGCAGGTCTACAATTTTAACCCTGATGTCCTTACACAGCTCGGTGTCTTGGCCATTGTGGAGAGGTTGGAGTCTGTTTGATTGAGTGTGTGGACAGGTGTCTTTTATACAGGTAATGAGTTCAAACAGGTGCAGTTCAAACAGGTAATGAGTGGAGAACAGGAGGGCTTCTTAAAGAAAAAACTAACAGGTCTGTGAGAGCCGGAATTCTTACTGGTTTGTAGGTGATCAAATACTTATGCCATGCAATAAAATGCAAATGAATTAAAAATCATACAATGTGATTTTCTGGATTTTTGTATTAGATTCTGTCTCCCACAGTTGAAGTGTACCTATGATAAAAATTACAGACCTCTACATGCTTTGTAAGTAGGAAAACCTGTATACACTTTGTAAATAATATGGTAAATAGGACTGTTGGAAAAATACATCGAAATGTCTCCTCTACTCAAAATTACAACCAACTCAGAGCAGCATTACCGCAAGTGGAAGGGGGGAAAAGTAGGGAACTAGTTGGGTTGTGTATCGGAGGACGCATGACTTTCAACCTTCGTCTCTCCCGAGCCCATACGGGAGTTGTAGCGATGAGACAAGATAGTAGCTACTACAACAATTGGATACCACAAAATTGGGGAGAAAAAGGGGTAAAAATAAATAAATAAATAAAATAATTGGGATAAATAAAAAAGTATACCAATTCTTGCAGCCAATAAAATGTTATATACAGTGCCAGTCAAAGGTTTGGTCATACCTACTCATTTAAGGGTTTTTTCTTTATTTTTTAAAACTTTTTTCTACATTGTAGAATTATAGTGAAGGCATCAAAACTATGAAATAAAACATATGGAATCATGTAGTCACCAAAAAAGTCTTAAACAAATCAAAATATATTTTATATTTGAGATTCTTTAAAGTAGCCACCCTTTGCTTGATGACAACTTTGCACACTCTTGGCATTTTCTCAACCAGCTTCACCTGGAATGTTTTTCCAACCGTCTTGAAGGAGTTCCTACATATGCCAGGCACTTGTTGGCTGATTTTCCAAACCACCTCAATTGGGTTGTGGTCGGGTGATTGTGGGGGCCAGGTAATCTGATGCAGCACTCCATCACTCTCCTTCTTGGTCAAATAGCCCTTACACAGCCTGGAGGTGTATTAGGTCATTGTCCTGTTGAAAAACAAATGATAGTCCCACTAAGCGCAAAACAAATTGGATGGCCTATCACTGCAGAATGCTCTGGTTGCCATGCTGGTTAAGTGTGCCTTGAATTCTAAATAAATCACAGATTTAGTTAACTCTAATGAAATGATCCTTACGGATTTTGCGACTGCAGTTCTTAAAATTTTCCAGATTTGACTGATCTTCATGTCTTAAAGTTATGATGGACTGTCGAACCCCCCCCCCCCCCGACCCCGCCACCTTGTCACAACACAACCGATTGGCTCAAACGCATTAAGAGGGAAAGAAAGTCCACAAATGAACTTTGAACAAGGCACACCTGTTATGCATTCCAGGTGACTACCTCATGAAGATGGTTGAGAGAATGCCAAGAGTGTGCAAAGCTGTCATCAAGGCAAAGGGTAGCTACTTTGAAGAACCATATAAAATATATTTTGATTTGTTTAACACTTTTTTTGGTTACTACATGATTCCATATGTGTTATTTCATAGTTTTGATGTCTTCACTATTATTCTACCATGTAGAAAAAATAAAAAATAAAGAAAAACCCTTGAATGAGTAGGTGTGTCCAAACTTTTGGTACTGTATGTATACAAAAAATATATATGGGGCATGCAGACAATTACATTGACGGAAGCCACAATCTATCTGCACTATTAAAGCTGATCTGTCCCCTCAAAAAATATATTAAGAAGAAAGAAAGAAAAGAAGAGAAAGTAAATGTGCCAATTTGGTTGTATGATTTTATGGATTTTTACATAAAGTTGAGGTTCACGTGCCGGGGGCATGTGACCACTAACTCCTCTAGTGGTGACATTGACCTTTGCCTCCTGTTGGTCTACTGATGTGCACAGATGATTTATTCAGATCAATCGATACACTCGTTTAAGCATGTGATAGTTAATGTCGTGCAGTAAGTGTGGTGGGATCGAGCTTTGATTGATGACTGCCTAAAGTAAAATGGCAGACTTAAGACACTGCCAGCCAAGTAATTGTGTTAATAATGAAAGCCGAGGTGAAAGCTCTTTCGCGTCTGAGCCGATTTTGCACTCGGCCGACTGTGTCCTCTCCCAATCCGTCATGCCCTGAATATGAGTCTGCACGCGGTCTAAATTCATATCACGGCAGAGAAAATGACTGCATACCAAATGGCACCCTGTTTACTACATAATGCACGAGTTTTGACCAGGTCTCAAAGGCCTCTGGTCAAAAGCAGTGCACTATAAAGGGAATAAGTTGTCATTTAGGACAAAGACATTGTTTTAGCCCGAGTCCAACCTTCTTCTTCTCGCCAAATGGATGATTTTACCGTTGACGGCTTGGCAGTCAATGTTCACTGAACCCGCAATGCATCAATTTCTCAGTCTGAGCAGCAAAATGAAATGGGAATTCATTCTAGTTCATTAAACACTCGCTAAATGTTTATCATAGCAACATCAGCGTTTTATTGTGGTACCTCTGGATATTGACTGTAATGGTTCTATTATCAGTATATCTGAATTCACAAACACACCCCTGTAACGGTCCAACACATGGTTAATATTTTCATTTTGATGTCCTGGATAGTTGGTCCTTGAATCCATAGCTGTCTATAAAGTGTTACATTTTTCTATCGCCATCCCTTATCTGGTGACCAAAAACACTTTCAGAATGACTGATTTGTTGTTGTTTGAATCCCAGATTGCCCCTTTTAACCTCACCTTTTAACCTCACCTTTTAACCTCACCCTTTTCTTCTTTTTCAGATGTAATAATCGGACCCAGTGTGCTGTAGTGGCTGGACTAGATGTATTTCCTGACCCTTGCCCCGGAACCTATAAGTACCTTGAGGTCCAGTACGAATGTGTACCCTACAGTACGTATCTCTTCATTCTCTTGTGTTCTTCTAAGCAGTTCATGGATACTTCCAAAATTGCACTCTATTCCCTATATAGTGCACTACCTGCTGTATGTGACTCTGGTCAGTAGTGCACTATAAAGAGAATAGGGTGCCATTTGGGATGACGCCCGTGACAGTGCATGATACATGTTGTATTGTAATGCTCTTCTTCGTCATGCTTAATTCCATGTAACAGCAATGCCACTTTACTCTGTCACATACAAAAATGTATGATTGTGTCCTTAACATGTCTTTATGTTGAAGTTAATGTGGTCCCTTTTAAGTAAGCTGCTACGGTATATAGGAAGGTACAGTAGCAACTCTGGCACTGGAAAATGTCACTATCTGATTCTGGTACCTCTCAATGTATCTAAATGTGAAAAATGAACGTTCAAATGAACTTACACAGGACAATATGGTTACCTTCATTCAAAACCAAGGTACTTTGTCTCATATATCTGTTTGAATGTCAGATCTATTTCTCTTCTATCCAACTCATCATTTAAAATGTTCACGTAGGAATAACAATGTCAATGACATTCTAGCACATGCCATGTTGGGCTTATAATAAATATCTGTTAGTGGATTTCTGATGTTGACGGTATTGATTGCTTTGTTGTTTGATGTTAAAGTGAGACGTTGGATTCAAGGTAGATTCAGATTTGATGTAGAATTTGTCTTCAATATATTAGCAAAGGGCTATCATCTATAAGGAAATCAGTATTGACATTTTGACGTTGATGTCATTCATCTTCCACAAATTCTTGACAGCGTTTTCAGAAAACTGACAAGACTGACTGATTTCTGTCAGTAGAGGTAATTGTAATTATAAAACCACAAAGATAGCCCTAGTTGATGATGAAACAAAACCAGATGCTCTGGAATTGGTCAATCAATTTGCTCACACACCTAAACGAAAATATTGCATCATCACCTTCTGCTCTAAGTATTCACGCTTCTGTCAAAGCTATTACCAACTGTCAAGTTAGAGCATTAGCATCAAAGGCAGTTTAGCTTGATTCAAAATGCAGTTGTGTTCGCTTAGATTCGAGCCAGTCCATTTTTCACACACACTTCCTTTAAGAGATGAGACCAAGGCCTGAACCTTCAAAACCTAAAGAAACAGCATGCCTTTCAGCCACGGTGGCATCATAGCATGGCCTAAGAACCCCAAAGGTATCCATGACTGAATTGGAAATGGAAATGGTTTGAGGTTTGAATAGAATACTCAGCGTGCAGACGGGAGTAAACAGACGAACAGGAAAAGAGGATGAGGTCACAGGAAGTGCACAGACATTATCGCGTAACGTCCCACATTGTTATTCGCTGAACCTCGAAAAGAGAAAGTAGTTTACTGTGGAACCGAAGGTGTCGAACCCAAAGTGGATTTATAAACTACTGTAATTTGGAATGAACTTGAAGTGACGTTTAAAGTCAATTATATTTGCTTCCATCCAGCTTGTTGCCTTTGAAGAATGGATTGCTGCTTGCTTGGCATCAAATGAAACAAATGTCACATATCAGATGTTATCATTTCATTTTGACGTGCTTTAATCTATATTTGCTATATTAACAAATAGTTCTCATCTTATTAAGAATTTGCACCATATTTTACATATTTAGCTTGGTTCCTTGAGCCAAATAACCATACCTGGTTGTTTCCACCACTGTCTTATTGACAACTCATATTAAGCACATAGTATTTTCTCTCTTTCTACCCCCCCCCCCATCACTCTCACCCTCTCTCTCTGCCTATATCTATATCCCTCAATCTCTCTCTCTTCCTGTGCAGGACGTTTTCATCAGTATTCCGGTGCTGAAAGCAGGCACTGTCAGTATAAGTTACAGCTCCTCTCTCCATCTTCCATCAGCAGAGGAGAATGGCTCCATCAGACCCACACCTGTAATAATAGGGAATGATACGCTGCAGAGAGCTTCACGCTGATGCGATATGATATTGATTTTATTAATTGGTGATTCGTTTCGAGCCATGAATCGTAATGGAAATGCAATGGCGGATATTCTTGGAGCCAGCCACACCAGTGTTT